>NC_142489.1:46697903-47022507 GCF_049115385.1 Moschus berezovskii | reverse complement strand
ATTTTTGTGAATACATTTTGGAAGTTTTTACGTTTCACATAAAATGGAAATCAACCCCAGGATATTTCTATACGAAACATAGATTTCTCTTTCTTGCTGACATGAAGACCTGCACATGTGTTTTCCTAAATGAAAATAAAGAATTCCTTATAGTTCCTGTGTGAAAACATTGATGGTGATTTGAAACATTAAAATTTGAAGTGAAACATGGAATTTTGCAATTTTATATTTTAAAATCTGGGTGCGTATATTTCACAAGATAATCGGAAATTTTGTAAATGTTTAATGAACTCTGCACTGATTTTCCTACATGAAGATAGAAAAATCATGTATGAAAACTTTAGATTTTCCCCCATGAAATAGGTTTTGTCATTTATTTTGCCCATGAAAAGCTGAACACACCTTTTCCTAAGTGATAATTAGAACTCTCTCTATTAGTTCATGTATGATTCTGTGTGTACATGTTTATACATGAGTCATTTATTTCTCCAATTTTTTGTATGGTAATCAATGTGCTGGTTCTCTTCTATGAAATACGGAGTTCTCTATGAACACATATTTAGTACTTGCACTGATTATTCTACAGCAGTATACGAATCTCCACATTTCACATATGAAAATTTGTACATAGATGTTCCAACAGGGAACCTTGTATTCTCTGTAATTAACATATGAGAACTGACTTGATTTTCTGACATGAAAAATGACATTACATATAATTAATATATTCATCCTAGGTGTGTTGAAATATGGATCAACCTATATTATATATATGAAATTCTGCAGATAGAATTTACTACATAAAGTATATAATTGTGTATATTTTACATATGAGCATATGAGTATAATTTTTCAATTTAATATATGGAATTATCTGTGTTTCATATATGGACATCTGAATAAAGATTTTTGACATGACTTTTTGATAGATGAAATATGGATTGCGTTATCATTCATAGGAAAATGTGGGTACATTTTCATAAATATATTTGGAAAGTAAAAAATTTATATGCAGTCCTAAACCCAAATTTTCATGTGTAAGATAGGAGTATTTGATATTTTAAACATAAAGAAATCACTTAGTCTTTCAAGCATGAAATATGAAATTTCCTATATTGTTAATATGGAAACCTGAGTGCATATTTTCTCATATGAAACAGAATAAACTCTATTTCACATTGGAACCTCTGGACACAAATTTCTTACATGAAATTTCAGATTTTCTATATATCATATATGAATATATGTGCTCCAGTTTTTACAGGAAAAATGGAATTCTCTCCTTTTCTTTTATGAAAATACAGATGGCAACCATCTACCTGAAATATAGGATGCTGTGTATTTCACATAAGAAATTTGGGCATATCTTATCTTACATGCAACATGAAAAGATTCTACTCTTCATATGAAAGCCTGGACTCTGATTTCGCTGTAAGAAATATGGAATTCTCTGTGTTTAACACAGGAATCCTGTAAACAAATTATCTTACAGCAGGGTTCTCTATGTTTTGCCTACGAAAATCTGCACACACCTTCTCCTTTATGAAACATGAAATTCCCTACATTCAATATATGTAAACCTGGGCACAGGTTTTTTAGCATGATATATAGAGTAAAATATGTAAATTTCCCTGTTTTTTATATGCAAACTGGGATTCTATGTAAAATATAAAAGATTTCTATATAAAATATTTGTCATTTTACTGAATTTATATGAAATCTACTTACGGTTTTTAGTATATGAAATATAAAAATTCTAACATTATATATGTTAAAATAGCTTCAGACTTCCAAACATGAACCATGGAGTTTGTACATTTTGTATATGAAAATCTGGGCAACGTTTTTCTTATGTGAAGACATGAAAGCCTCTTTATGTTACATTTGGAGTTTGACATGCAGATGTTCCAAAATGAAATTTGGGATTTGTATATTTCATTTCTGAACATCTGGGTGCTGTTTTCTACATGAAATGTGGAATCCTTTAAATTTCACATGTGAAAATATCAGTGTCTATCTAAAATATGGAACACTGTCTATTTGCTATTAGCAGATTAGGGTGCAGATCATCCTAAATGACATTTGAAATTCTCTATATTTCACATAGGAAAAACCTAAGCACTCTTTTTCTTAGAGGAAATGTGGTATTTTTATTATTTGTATGAAAACATTTTCACAGGACAATTTTACATATGAATTCTCTATAATTCACATAAGAATGCACGTACAGACTTTCTCCCATGTAATTGGGAATTTTTTATATTTCATCAATTTAAAACATACCCAGATTTTCTGTATAACATATGGAATGATCTGTTTTACATATGAAATCTTGACTTATTTTCATGTTAAATATTTCCTATCTATATTTCATGCATGAAAATATGGGTCCAGGTTTTCCTCTTGAATTTACTATACAATGAACTTTGCTTCATATATCAATTCTACACACCAAAATTTCTCCATGAGTTATGTGATCCTCCTTATTTTACATAGGTTTATCAGATGGTAGATTTTTCTATTCTACATGAAATATGGAATTCTCAATATGATATAAGTATGAAAACCAGAGATTTTCTTACATGAAAAATGTCACTTTCCAGATTTTGTATATGAAATCGTGTTGGAGGTTTTTTAAATGAATTACTGAATTTAAAATATTTCATGTGTGAATGTATGGATAGAATTTAATGCATAAAATATGGAATTTCCTGTATTTAGTGTATAAAAATCTAGACAAAACTCTAGTCAAAAGTTCTATGATTGCAAAGAAATTTTCTCTTCCACATGTGAAAATCTGTGCCCAGGTAATCATCCAAAAATATGGGATTGTCTATATTTTATATCTAAACTTGTAAGGACATATTTCCACTATTAAGTATATATTTTATGCAATATATCACAATAAATAACTTTAGGAAACATGAAAATCTCATCATCAATATCCTTCATGAAATATGGAATTTTGTATGCTTCACATATTAAACATTGGGCACTGATTTTCCATGAGGAATTTTGGAATTTTCTATTCTTACATATAAAAATCGAAGCACTGATTACTCCACATGAAGTATGGAATTTTCTTTCTTTCCCATATGGGTGTCTATTTTCCCACATATAAACAGAATATTCTGTATTTCAAATGTAAGCTATGATCACTGATTTTCCTACATGAAATAGAGAATTCTCTGTATTGCCCATAGGAAAATCTGGGCCAAGATATTCTTCCATAACCCGTGAAATTCTGCATACTTCAGGTTCAATTTCAGCTGAATGAGTGTATTGCCTGCATATGTGAATCTTCTAAAAGATTCTAAATATAGTACCGAAGTCGCCATTTTACATATGAAAATCTGCATGTCAATTCTCTCCCATGAATTATGGAATTCTGCAATCTATCATACAAAAATCTGGACTCTGGAATATAGAGAAAATTTCATATTCTATTTCACATGAGCAAATATGGATGTAAATTCTCCAAGAAATGTGCAAGTGGCTAAATCCAGGTGTGCAATTTCCCTGCATGACACTTGCAACCCTCTATCGGTCACTTATAAGCTATAAGGTTTTCCTATATCATGAACTGAATTAGATATATTTCATGCATGAATATCTGGACACAGATTTTCCTAATTAAATATGGAATTCTCTGAATTTAATATACTAATCTAGTTTCTTTGCCTACATGAATTATTCATGCTCAGTTGCTGCATTCGTGCTAGACTCTTTGTGACCTTGGATTGTGATTTTCAGGATTCTCCGTCCATAAGATTCCCATAAAACATGGAATTTTCTATTTTCAATTATGAAATGGTAGAGATGATCCTATATAAAAAAGTGATTTCTCTATACTTTCACATCTGAACATTTTCCCACCTTTTTTCGTATATGAAATTTGGAATTTTCCTTATTACATAGATGATTGTATGCGAGCCAGTTAACCTATATATGAAATGTTTAATTCCCTACATTTCACTTGTGTGCATCTCGACAGAATTTTCTCAGAAGAAATGTTGAATAGGATATTTAGCTGCAATATAAAATACTGTATATTTTCCACAGGGAAGTTTGTGCAGAGTTTCCACATGCAGTACAGAATTATTTGTGTTTAACGTATGATAATCCAAGAGTTTATTATCGAACATGACATATGGAATCTGTATGTCTCCTTTAAAATTCTCTGTGCAGAATCTTGTACATTCAAAATTGAATTCTTTATATTTCACATATGAAAATCTTATCAAAGATTTTCCTCCATAACTTACTGAATTCTTTAGTTTACCTGTGAAAATCTGTATGTTGATTCTCCTACATGAAATTGGGAAATTTCATTATTTCACATAGGAAAATCTGGGATAGATATTTTTTCTTAAGTGAATGTGGGTTTCTCTATATTATGCAAATAAAATCCAAACATGGATTTTTAAGATTAACTTGAAATACAAACTCATATTTGAAAATATTCTTATATCCAATATGGAATCATTTTTTCACATATGAAATTCTTGACACAGATTATTTTCATGCAGTATTCTCTAGGCTTCATGTATCAATTTAGGATGAAGATATTCCGAAGTGAAATACGCCTTTCTTTCTATTTCACGTATGAGCATCAGAGGGGTGATTTTTCTATAGGATACTTATGGTACTCCTTATTTCACATATCAACACTTGGAGTAGATATCCCTACATACAATATAGATTTGGTATATTTCTCATATGAAAATCTTATCACAGATTTTCCTACATGAAATATGGAATTCTCTATGGTTTGCATATCAAATTGTGGGTGGTAATTTTTCCATATGGAATTCTCTAGATATCATTTATGTATGTAATCTGAGTGGCAATTACCCTTATGTATTTCTCTAGATAGTACTTATGAATATTAAGATCTACTAGTGTTTGCATGAAAAATGGAATTCTCTACTGTGTTTCACCTATCAAAAATCTGGTTCAGAAACATAAATTTCCCTTCACATCACATAGGAAATTTTGGGCTCATTTTTCTGATATAGGGCATGGAATTATGATATGATACATGCATACATGATCATATGGGTCCCTATTTATGTACATATCACGTATGAAAACCTATTCACACATTTTCTCAAATGAAAGTGGGATTCCAATGTATTTAACATTGAAAATGTAGCCCCAGAATTTCCATACTGTTTTGAATTCTCTGTATTTCACATATGAATATCTAGCTGCAGATTTTCCAACAGAAAATGTGGAATTATCTATAGTTCATACATGAACGTCCAGGTGATATTTTCCATGTGAAATATGGATTTCTCAATATTACACATGTATAAGTGTGAGAATACGGAATTCTCTGCATTTCATATTTGAAAGGTTGAATGCAGATTTTCTCAGAAAAACTTGGGTTTCTCTATATTTCATAGAGGGATGTATGGGTGCAAATATTCCTACTTATAATACATTTCAAGTGATCATACATGTGAAAATCCGCGAGCACTTTACTGAGATGTATTATGAAAATTTCTATTTGTCTTATTGAGAATTTGTGTTCAGTTCTTAATAGACTAAATATGGATATTTCTGTTTTGTGTATTCAAATCTGGCTGGCTATTTACTTATAAAATATTTATAATTTTCCTAAATGTATATGAAAATCTACAGAAAGCTTTTCATATGTGAAATATGAAAATTCTAGAAATTTATATGTGATAATGTTTTGAATTTCCAAACATGAAATATGAAATCCTTTATATATTGTATAAGAAAATCTGGACAATGGTGTTTCTATGTGAAGTACATGAAAGCCTCTGTATGTTGTATTTGGAAATGGATGCGGATGTTCCAAAATGAAATGTAGAAATTGCTGTATTTCATATCTGAACATTTGAGTGCAGATTTTCTACATGAAATGTGGAATCCGCTATATTTCACATTGGAAAAATATTGCTGTCTATTTTTCTGTCTAAAATATGGAACAATCTATGTTGAACATTAGCAGATTAGAGTGCAGATGATCCTAAATGAAATATGGAATTCTCTATATATGACATATGAAAACATAAATCCTGGTTTCCCTGGATGAAATATGGGATTCTCTATATCTCAATTTGTACAGAGGAGAATTTTCTGTCTGAAATCTCTATATTTCACATAAGAATGTAGGTACAGATTTTCCCACATAAACTTGGAATTTTATATATTTCACAGTATGAAATATTGACTTTCCTATATTTCACATGTGAACATCTGGGCATAGATTCTCTCAGATGAAATGTTGAATTCTATATTTTAAATGGCAATGTCACAGTGTATACTTTTAATAAAAGATGAAATACTATATTTTCCATAGGGAAAATATGTGCACAGATTTCTAAAATCAAAATGCCATTCTCTGTATTTAGCATATGAAACTCCAAGAGCTTATTATTTTACACATAATATATGAAAATGAATATATACACAAACATAATATATGGAAATCTGTATTTCACCTGTAAAATTCTGTGTGAAGAATTTTTACGCACAATTTTAATTTCTCTTGATTTCACATGTGTAAGTTTGTCAAAGATTTTCCTACTCATAATACTGAATTCTTTACTTTACATATCAAAATCTGGATTTGGATTTTCCTTTATGAAATTGGGAAATCTCTGAATTTCACATATGAAAATCTCGGAACAGATTTCCCTCCATGAAATTTGATTATTTTCATTTGATAAATGAATATATGATATTTATTTTTCTATATTACAGGCATAAATTTTGAGCACAGGTTTTCAACATGATATATGGAATTAAAGATGAAATACACATTTCAGAATAGGTAGGACCAGATTTCAATATATGGCATTAGAGAATTCTATATATCATGTATTTAAATCAACATTCTAGTATCCATATATGAAATATAGAAACTTGATATTTCATGTTTGAATTTCTTTTTTCAGGTTACCATATATAAAATGTATAAAATTTCATACTATATTTCAGAAAGTATTCATTCTGATTTTCAATGTGAGTATATAGAGAAACAAAGGTTTCAACAGAAAATTATGCAATCCTTTTTTCTTTGTGAAATATACAAAGGTCCCTATTTCTCGTAGGAAAATCTATGCGTAGAGTTTCAAATGCCTAATATTGAGCATTCCATATTTCATTTGGGAATATCTGTGCCAAGTTCTCAAATGTAAATTAGAGAGAATACTATATTATTGCACAAAAGCTTGTGTCCAGATTTTCTAAAGTATCCAGTAAAATATTTTGTGAGACATAGAATACATGTATGAAAGATTTTGAATAGAATTAAGTACATAAAAAATTAAAACATAACAAATAGACCCAAAGGTAACCTGTATCGATTATATCCAGGTTACTGATAGTAGTTCTGTTGCCACCACTTTTAAAGTAGATTTTCTTTGGGGGAAAAAAAAAAACTTTTAGTCTTTTAACATGCACATATACACTAATATATGTACAAAACATTCAGCTTGATTTTACTATTTTCTTAATAAGTGTATTATATAGTTGGATGACAATTGAAATTTTCAGTAAGATACTGACATTTACATTTCTTATTTTGACTTCCAAATTGAGGTGAGATCCACCAAGACTTATACTATTTTGGTAAAATCATTAATATACATTTAACAGTTAATTTTATTGGAGTATAACTGATTAAGAATACTTTGCTCATTTCTACTCTAAACCACAATGCTTGCATATTGCATTCTGTGGGGTAGAAAAGACTCAGAAATGCCTTAGTGATGGAACCATAACCATATATCTAAACCTTCAATTTTAGACTTCCTCCCAATTTAGGTCAACACAGTGCATTAGGTAGATTTTCCTGTGTTTCATATAGGCATCATAAGCACATGTGTGTCAGTTACGATCTCCCAATAGCTTCCACCACAAACCGTTTCCTCCGTGCATCCTTATATTTCTTCTCTATATCTGTGTCCCTATCATTGCTTCTCAAATAAGATCATCTCTATCAGTTTCTTAGAGTCCATATATGTGTTAATCTGTAATATTTGTTTTCCTTTTTGCATTTTAGTTCTTTGTGATTATACAGTAGAAATGAGAAATATATTTAAGGGGCTAGATCTAATAGATAGACTGCAGGATGAAATATGGATGGAGGTTCGTGACATTGTATAGGAGACATGGATCAAGACCATCCCCATGTAAAAGAAATGAAAAAAAGCAAAATGGCTGTCTGAGGAAGCTTTACAAATAGCTGTGAAGAGAAGTGAAAAGCAAAGGAGAAAAGGAAAGATATTCCCATTTGAATGCAGAGGTTCAAAGAATAGCAAGGAGAGATGAGAAAGCCTTCCTCAGCCATCAATGTAAAGAAATAGTGGAAAACAACAGAATGGGAAAGATAAGCGATCTCTTCAAGAAAATTAGAGATACCAAGGGAACATTTCATGCAAGATGGGAGCAATAAAGGACAGAAATGGTATGGACCTAAGAGAAGCAGAAGATATTAAGAAGAGGTGGCAAGAATACACAGAAAAACTGCACAAAAAATATCTTCACAACCAAGATAATCACGATGGTGTGATCACTGACCTGGAGTCAGACATCCTGGAATGTGAAGTCAAGTGGGCCTTAGAAAGCATCACGACGAACAAAGCTAGTGGAAGTGATGGAATTCCAATTGAGCTATTTCTAATCCTGAAAGATGATGCTGTGAAAGTGCTGCACTCAACCTGTCACAAAATATGGACAACTTTGCAATGGATACAGGACTGGAAAAAGTCAGTTTTCATTCCAATGCCAAAGAATGCTCAAACTACCACACAATTGCACTCATCTCACATGTTAGTAATGAAATTCTCAAAGCCAGGCTGCAGCCATATGCGGACCGTGACCATCCAGATGTCCAAGTTAGTTTTAGAAAAGGTAGAGGAAGCAGAGATCAAATTACCAACGTCTGATGGATCATTGAAAAAGCAAGAGAGTTCCAGAAAAAAAGTCTATTTCTGCTTTATTGACTTTGGCTATTTGGATCACTATAAACTGTGGAAAATTCTGAAAGAAATGGGAATACCAGGCCACCCGACCTGCCTTTTGAGAAACCTATATGCAGGTCAGGAAGCAACAGTTAGAACCGGACATGAAACAACAGACTAGTACCCAATAAGAAAAGGAGTACATCAAGGTTGTATATTCTCACCCTGATTATTTAACTTATATGCAGAGTTCATCATGAGAAACGCTGGGCAGAAGAAGCCCAACCTGGTATCAAAATTGCTGGGAGAAATATCAATAATCTCAGGTATGCAGATGACACCAGCCTTATGGCAGAAATTGAAGAGGAACTCAAAAGCCTCTTGGCGAAAGTGAAAGAGGAGAGTGAAAAGGTTGGCTTAAAGCTCAACATTCAGAAAACTAAGATCATGACACCTGGTCCCATCACTTCATAGCAAATAGATGGGGGAAATGTAGAAACAGTGTCAGACTTTATTTTGGGAGGAGGCTCCAAAATCACTGCAGATGGTGACTGTAGCCATGAAATTAAAAGACACTTACTCCTTGGAAGGAAATACATCACCAACCTAGATAACACATTAAAAAAACAAAGACATTACTTTGCCAACAAATGTCCATCTAGTCAAGACAGTGGTTTTTCCAGTAATCATGTATGCCTGTGAGAGTTGGACTGTGAAGAATGCTGAGCACAGAAGAAGTGATACTTTTGAACTGTGGTGTTTGAGAAGACTCTTGAGAGTCCCTTGGACTGCTAGGAGATCCAGCCTGTCTATCATAAATGAGATCAGTCTGGGTATTCATTGGAAGGACTGATGTTGAAGCTGAAACTCCAATACTTTGGCTACCTCATGCGAAGAGTTGAATCTCTGGAAAAGACCCTGATTCTAGGAAGGTTGGAGACAGGAGGAGAAGGGGATGACAGATGATGAGATGGCTGGGTGGCATCACCAACTCAATGGAGATGAGTTTTCATAAATTCCGGGAGTTGATGATGGACAGGGAGGCCTGGTTTGCTGTGGTTCTTGGGGTCGCAAAGAGTCAGACACGACTGAGAGACTGAACTGAACTGAACTGATATAACCTTTTCTGAATCCAGACACATTTCTACAATTGACCTGATTTCTTTCCTCTTTAAGACTGGACTCTGTGGTAGAGGGGGAGGGTGGGATGTTTTGGGAGAATAGCATTGAAACTTGTATATTATCATATGTGAAACAAATCACCAGTCCAGGTTCGACACATGATACAGGATTCTTGGGACTGGTGCATGGGGATGATCCGGAGGGAGGATAAGGAGAGGAGGGAGCGGGGGTTCAAAAAAGGGAACACATGTACACCAGGGACGGATTTATGTCAATGTATGGCAAAACCAATATTGTAAAGTAATTAGCCTCCAATAAAAATAAATAATTGAATAAAATAAAAAATAAAAGACTGAGTGATAGTCTAATATATCAGTTCAGTTCAGTCGCTCAGTCGTGTCTGACTCTTTCCGACCCCGTGAATCACAGGACGACAGGCCTCCCTGTCCATCACCAGCTCCCAGAGTTCACTCAAACTCATGTCCATCGAGTTGGTGATACCATCCATCCATCTCATTTTCTGTTGTCCCCATATCCTCCCACCCCCCAATCCCTCCTAGCTTCAGACTCTTTTCCAGTGAGTCAACTCGTCGCATGAGGTGGCCAAAGTATCAGAGTTTCAGCTTTAGCATCAGTTCTTTCAATGAACACCCAGGATCGATCTCGTTTAGAATGGACTGGTTGGATCTCCTTGCAGTCCCAGGGACTCTCAAGAGTCTTCCCCAGCACCGCTGTTCAAAAGCATCAATTCTTCAGTGATCGTGTGCCAAATTGTCTTTATATATTTCTCCGTAGGTGGACACTTGCTTATTCCAGGTGCTAGCTATTTTAATTATTGCCGTCATCAATTTGGGGATATGTATATTTTGGAGTTTAGATTTTCTTCAGGTATATGACCAGTAGTGGGATTGTGGATCATAAGGTAGTTTGCATTATTATTTTTTAAAGGAACCTCCGTATTGTTCTCCATAGTGACTCCTTCAACGTATATACCAAGCAGGAGGAGAGAAGGATTCTCTTTTCTTCACACCTTGTCTAGGATTTATTTTTTTGGTAGATTTTTAGATACTTGCCATTAGGGCCAATGAGAGTTGATATCTCATTGAAGTTTTTATCTTCTTGTCTCTAACAGTTAGTGATTTTGAGCATCTCCTCATACATATTGGCCATCTCTATATCTTCTTGAGAGAAATGTGTATTTCGTTTTCTGTCCATTTTTTTTCAATTTCGTTGTTTGTTTTTCTGTTATTGGGCAACATGAGCTGCTTCATATTTTGGAATTTAACCTCTTTTAATTTCCTTCATTGCAAAATATTTTCTCCCATAGTCTGAATCATTTTCTGTCTTATTTGTCGTTTTGCTGTGCAAGCCATTTATGTTTAGTTAGGTTGCATTTATTTGGTTGATTTTGCTTTATTTTGATTAAAATAGGAGGTAGGTCAAAGATAAAAAATAAAGATATGTTGATATAATTTATGTCAAAGAGGGTACTTATACTTTCTTCTAATGTTATAGATTTAAACTCGCTGGGATTATATTTGGGTCTTTCATCCATCTTGAGGTTATCTTTTACTGCAATACTTTGGCCACCTCATGCGACGAGTTGACTCACTGGAAAAGACTGATGCTGGGCAAGGTTGGGGGCGGGAGGAGAAGGGGACGACTGAGAATGAGATGGCTGGATGGCATCACCGACTCTGTGGACATGAGTTTGAACTGAACTGAACTGAACTGAAGGAGTGACTCCAGCTATCCGCTGATGAATGGCATGGCAAACCACTTCAGTGCACTTGCCCTAATTCCCTCATGAATGTGTAAAAAGGCAAAAAAAAAAAAAAAAAAAAACCACCGATGACACTGAAAGTTGAGTCCTTCAGTTCAGAATGTGTTCAGTATGCTACTAAGGAAGAGCAGAGGAAAATTACTAATGGCTGTAGAAAGCGTGACGAGGTTTGACCAAAGCTGAAATCAAGCTCATTTATGGATTTGTCTACTGAGGAGTGTAAACTGTTTTTTTTTCTTTCTACTTTTGTGACAGATGCTATTAGAAATTGCATAGGAATTACATTGAACCTGTAAACTCCTTTTTTTTGTGTAGGCATTCCCCAATATTGATTATTCCACTGCAAGATAACAGTATATCTCTCCACTTCTTTGTGTTATTTTGAATCATTTCATTTCTGCCTTATTCTTTGCTGCACACCAGTATTATCCTGGGAGTTGGTGATGGACAGGGAGGCCTGGCGTGCTGTGATTCATGGGGTCGCGGAGAGTCGGACACGACTGAGCGACTAAACTGAACTGAAGTAGACATATTCCCAGGAATTTCATTCCACTTGTTGTTGTAGTGAGTGGGATTGTTTCTTAAATTTAAATTTTTGTCTTTTTGCTGAAGGAAAGAGATTTCTTTAGGTTAATTTTGTATCCAGTAACTTCCTTAAACTCAGCTCTTAATTCCAGTCATTTTTAGGTGGCTGAACTTTCACCATAATCGATCATCTCAAACAGGATCTTCAGGACAAGGTAGTAACATTCCAGAGCTCTAGCCTCTCTGCTTTCACAATATACATGTTTTCTGCTTTACTTTTCTAACTCTTCAGTGTGAATGTGTGAATGAATGACAACTTGCAGAAATGAACCTTGAGCCCTGCTCTGTGGTTTCTCAGTGCCTCATAATGACTGAAAGTAGTCCCCAAAAGGGGTGCCTTCTCAGGGGTTTATACAAAACTGCCAATACCAAGAGGCACACAACATCCCTGTGAAGGGAGTGGCTAGAAATTGGTGAAGTGTGTGGACTGAACATTCCTTTCTAGGTCAGCTTTTCATGATCTCTTTGACCATTTCATAATCGCATCAGGATGTATAACTACTAACCTCATCTGTCAGATTATCCACTTTCAAGGGACTTGAGAGCCATACTGTTGCTGTGTACTTTTACTTAGCCCCCATGTATGTAAACACTTAGCCTTGTTAGGGCCCAAAAGTTACAGCAACACATTTGGAAATGATTTGGAACTCTAGCTTCAGCACCAACCCACTTTGTTGCCTGGCTCAGGGGCTAGCGACCTGGAAATGAAGCTTTGTCATGCTGTGTCTCTGATTGATAGATCTATGTGCATTGGAAGAGCAATGGACTTCTTCCTTTGGTAGTGCTAGCTCTTAACAAACCAGACAAAGCTCCTCAGTGGCTTCAGTTTCTATTATATAGATAGTTGTTTTGTAGAATCTGTGGAAATGAACTGGAAGTGTTGGCCCTAGTAACTGGAGGAGAAAATTCACTTTTCCCTTGCTGGCCAACCCTCTACCACCTCTTGATTTCAAACATACTAGCGTGGTGAAACTCAGATGGGAAATCTTGGTTCTTGATCATTCCTTTATGACTCACTGCTTCTATTGTGGTCATGACTACTCAGGAATGTGCACAGGTACACGTTAGATGGATGCCTCCCCTAGTAGTCCTAGTTTGAGAAACATTCTGAAAGCTACTGTGTTACACTCTGGGTGGTATCTGACTAAAGTGAAAATCAAGCAAAGGTCTTGTTGATAAGTAACTAGAAAACAGTCTGCAATGCCATCAGGTCTACCCCTGGTGTATCTCCACCCTGCCTCAGTGGTATAACCGGGAGGGACCAGTAACACGCCTTTGCTGGTAAGAAACAGACTAAGTCCGAACACGGAAGGAAAGCTCTGTTGGAAAATCTGTCTCCACCCACTTCTAGAGTAGGGAGGGACACCTCCTGGTGAAAGGAGCTTTTTTCTCTTTTACAGATGAGAGAATGACGTTCTAGAACCACTCCATTAAAATGTGTTAAAACAGCAGAGGGAGGAAGATGGCAAAGGAATAGGATGGGGAGACCACTCCCCCAACCCCTCTCAATTCATCAAAAGAACATTTGGACGCTGAGTAAATTCCACAAGACAACTTCTAAGTGTTGGCAGAGACATCAAGAACCCAGAAAAGCAGCTCATTGTCTTCAAAAGGAGGTAGGAAGTAAAATAAAATATAAAAAGAGAGACAAAAGCGGTAGGGATGGAGATCTGTCCGGAGAAGGTAGACTTAAAAAAAAAAAAAAAGAGAGAGAGAGAGAGAGGTTTCCATACACCAGGAAACACTCACTGGCAAGTCTGTGGCAAGACTTGGAAGCTCAGAGGGAAACATAACCGGGAGGAAAAATAAATAAATAATTTAAACCCACAGATTATATTTCCAATGGTAACTCCCAGTGGAGAAGCAGCGCAGATGCCCGCATCCCCACTAGAAAAGAGGGGCTGGGCAGGGTGGCACAGGTTGCATTGCTTAGGGTAGATTGGGCCTGAATGCCCCAAAAGCAATCTCAGGGAACTAACTTTAAATACCAAAGCAGACTGTGGGATACCTACCCCGTGAAAAGGCGAAAAGCCCTAACTTAAGACACTGCTAGACATGCTCACTGAACAAAGGACTGAGCAGAGCTAGCCAGCTGTGGATGGTCTATCCCTGCCAAGACAAGCAGGGTAGGGCAGCCAGAGCCAGAAGGGGGCAATCGCGCCCTCAGAGAGGCATCTGATATCAAACTGCAGGCAGGCTTCATTGTTAAACAAGACTTCCTGGGATTCAGGCCAGTCGACATCCACCTGAGAAGGTACGCTGGTTTTACACTCAGAAAACACAGGGGCAGGGACTGGGGAGGAGATAAGTCACAGTGACCACGCTCGCCAAATATCTGGTTACCTGAGCTGCTCAGAGAAGGGCACAAAACGCAGGTCCAACCAAGTCTGAGCCTTTGAGGAGTGCCCGAGTACCTGAACATGAGGGGCTTAGACCTGGGAAATGCATACAACCCAGGGAAGTCTTCAGACTCTTCCTGGCAGAGCAACCTAGAGCCTAAGCAGTATAAACAGGGAAAGCACACACACTATGAGTGGGGACAAACACCGTGTGGCTGAGACACTGCAAGCACTCCCCACAGACGTCAGTGATATTTGTTTGCAGCGTTCCTCCCTCCCCACAGCATGACTGAACAAGTGAGCCAAAAATGTGTTCACCACCGCCCCCTTGTGTCATATCGGAAATCAGACATTGAAGAGACCAGCAAACTGAAGAAGCTAAAACAGAGGGAACTGCCTTGGAAGTGACAGATGGAGAAGTCTTGAGGCTACTGCAAGAATAAGACTGAAAACTAGAGGCAGGAGGCTTAAGTCCAAATCCTGAAAACAGCAGAGAACTCCTGACTTCAGGGAATATTAATCCATAGGAGCTCATCGAACGCCTCCATACCTACACTGAAACCAAGCACTACCCAAGTGTCAACAAGTTCCAGAGCAAGAGAAACCAAAAAATATTCTCCAGCAACACAGGAAAATAGCCCTGAGTTCAATATACAGGTTGCTCAAAATGACTCCAAACCCATCGACATCTAATAAATCATTACTGGACACTTCATTGCACTCCAGAGAGAAGAAATACAGCTTCACCCACCAGAACACCAACGTAAGCGTTGCTAACCAGGGAACGTTGAAAAGCCACCTGTCCAATGCCACCCACAGCGAGGAAACTCCACAATAAAGAGAAATCCACAAACTACCAGAAGGCGGAAAAGCTACCCCAAACACAGCAATATAAGCACCATGAAGAGGCAGAGAAATGCCCAGCAAGTAAAGGAACAGGATAAATGCTCACCAACTCAAATAAAAGAGGAAGAGATAGGGAATCTACCTGATAAAGAATTACCAATAATGACAGTGAAAATGATCCAAAATCTTGAAAACAAATTGGAGTTACAGGTAAAAAACCTGGAGACAAGAATCGAGAAGATGGAAGAAAGGTTTAACAAGGATCTAGAAGAAATAAAAAGAGTCAATATACAATGAATAATGTGATATATGAGACAAAAAAAAAAAAAAAAAAAACTCTGGAGGGAACCACAATAGAATAAAGAAGGCAGAAGAGAAGAAAAGTGAGATAGAAGAGAGAGTGGTAGAAATAAATTAAACAGAGGAATAAAGAAAAGTAAATTAAAAGAAACGAGGACAATCTCAGAGACCTCTGGGACAATGTTAAACGCCCGAACATTCGAATCATATGACTCTCAGAAGAAGAAGACAAAAAAGAATGACCATAAGGAGATACTTGAGGAGATAATAGTTGAAAACTTCCCTAAAATGGGGAAGGAAATAATCACCCAAGTTCAAGAAACCCAGAGAGGATAAACCCAAGGCGAAAAATGCCAAGGCATATATTAATCTAATTAACAAAGATCATTGCAAAGAATGAATATTAAAAGCAGCAAGGGAAAAACAACAAATAACACTCAAGGGAATTCCCATAAGGATAACAGCTGATCTTTCAGCAGAAACTCTTCAGGCCAGGAAGAAATGGCAAGACATACTTAAGGTGATGAAAGAAAGTAACCTACAGCCCAGATTACTATACCCAGGAAGGATCTCATTCAAATATGAAGGAGAGATCAAAAGCTTTACAGACAAGCAAAAGCTGAGATAATTCAGCATCACCAAACCAGCACTCCAACAAATACTAAACGATCTTCTCTAGACAGGAAACACAGAAAGGGTATATAAACTTGAACCCAAAACAATAAAGAAAATGGCAATGGGATAATACTTATCAATAATCACCTTAAACGTAAATCGGTTGAATGCCCCAACCAAAAGACAAAGGCTGGTTGAATGGATACAAAGACAAGACCCCCATATATTTTGTCTACAAGAGACCCACCTCAAATCGAGGGACACATACAGACTGAAAGTGAAGGGCTGAGAAAAGGTATTCCACGCAAATAGAGACCAAAAAAAGCAGGAGTAACAATACTCATATCAGATAAAATAGATTTTAAAACAAAGGCTGTGAAAAGAGACAAAGAAGGAAACTACATATGGATCAAAGGATCAATCCAAGAAGAAGTTATAACAATTAAAAATATTTATTCACCCAACATAGGAGCACCGCAATATGTAAGACATTTACTAACAAGTATGAAAGGGGAAATTAACAATAACACAATAATAGTGGGACACTTTAATACCCAACTTACACCTATGAATAGATCAACTAAACAGAAAATTAACAAGGAAACACAAACTTTAAATGATACAATAGACCAGTTAGTCCTAATAGATCTCTATAGGACATTTTACCCCAAAACAATGAATTTCACCTTTTTCTCAAGCGCACATGGAACAGTTTCCAGGATAGATCACATCCTGGGCCATAACTCTAGCCTGGGTAAATTCAAAAAAAAAATTGAAATCATTCCAAGCATCTTTTCTGACCACAATGCAGTAAGATTAGATCTCAATTACAGGAGAAAAACTATTAAAAATGCCAGCATATGGATGCTGAACAACACGCTGCTGAATAATGAACAAATCATAGAAGAAATCAAAAGAGAAATCAAAATATGCATAGAAATGAATGAAAATGAAAACAAAACAACCCAAAACCTCTGGGACACTTTAAAAGCAGTGCTCAGGGGGAAGTTCATAGAAATACAGGCACACCTCAAGAAACAAGAAGAAAGTCAACTAAATAACCTAACTCTACATCTAAAGAAACTAGAAAAGGAAGAATTGAAGAACCTCAGCGTTAATAGAAGGAAATAAATAGTAAAAATTAGGGCAGAGATAAATGCAAAAGAAACAAAAGAGACCATAGCCAAAATCAACAAAGCCAAAAGCTGGTTCTTTGAGAAGGTAAATAAAATTGACAAATCACTAGCCAGACTCATCAAGAAATAAAGGAAGAAGAACCAAATCAGTAAAATTAGAAATGAAAATGGAGAGATCACAACCGACAACACAGAAATACAAAGAATTATTAGAGAATACTAATAGCAATTATATGGCAATAAAATGAATAACTTGGAAGAAATGGACAAATTCCTAGAAATGTACACCTTGCCAAAACTGAACCAGGAAGAAATAAAATATCTGTAGAGACTCATCACAAGCACCGAACTAGAGGAAATAATCAGAAATCTTCCAGCAAATAAAAGCCCAGATCCAGACGGCTTCACAGCTGAATTCTACCAAAATATTAGAGAAGAGCTAACACCTATTCTACTCAAACTCTTCCAAATAATTGCTGAGGAAGGGAAACTTCCAAACTCATTCTATGAGGCCACCATCACCCTAATTCCAAAACCTGGTAAAGATCCCACAAAAAAGAAAACTACAGGCCAATATCACTGATGAACATAGATGCAAGCATCCTTAACAAAATTCTTGCAATCAGAATACAACAAAATATTAAGAAGATCATACATCATGACCAAGTGGGCTTTATCCCAGAAATGCAAGAATTCTTCAATATCCGAAAATCAATCAACGTAATACTCCACATTAACAAACTGAAAAATAAAAAACATATAATTATCTCAATAGATGCAGAGAAAGCCTTTGAGAAAATACAAAAAACAAACTGTTTTTTGTGGGAATAGAAGGGACATATCTCAACATAATAAAAGCTATATATGACAAACCCAGAGCAAACATTATCCTCAATGGTGAAAAACTGAAAGCATTTCCCCGAAAGTCAGGAACAAGACAGAGTGCCCACTCTCACCACTACTGTTCAACATAGTTCTGGAAGTTTTGGCTACAGCAATCAGAGCAGAAAAAGACATAAAAGAATACAAATTGGAAAAGAAGAAGTAAAACTTTCACTGTTAATTGATGACATGATCCGCTACACAGAAAACCCTAAAGACTCTACCAGAAAACTGCTAGAGCTAATCAATGAATACAGTAAAGTTGCGTGGTATAAAATCAACACACTGAAATCCCTTGCAATTCTATACACTAATAATGAGAAAATAGAAAGAGAAATTAAGAAAACTATTCCATTCACTGTTGCAACGAAAACAATTAAATACTTAGGAATATATCCACCTAAGGAAACAAAAGACTTGTACATAGAAAACTATAAAACACTACTGAAAGTAATCAAAGAGGACACTAATAGAGAAATATACCCGTGTTTGTGGATTGGAAGAATAAATATTTTGAAAATGAGTACACTAACCAAAGTAATTTATACATTCAATGGAATCCTTATCAAGCTACCAACAATATTTTTCACAGAACTAGAAAAAATAATCTCACAATTTGTATGGAAATACAAAAAACCTCGAATAGCCAAAGAAATCTTGAAGAAGAAGAATGGAACTGGAGGAATTAACCTGCAGGATTTCAGGCTCTACTACAAAGTCACAGTCATCAAGACAGTATGGTACTGGCATAAAGACAGAAATATAGATCAATGGAACAAAATAGAAAGCCCATAGATAAATCCACACACCTATGGACACCTTATCTTCGACAAAGGAGGCAAGAATATAAAATGGAGAAAAGACAGTCTCTTTAACAAGTGGTGCTGGGAAAACTGGTCAGCCACTTGTGAAAGAATGAAACTAGAACACTCCCTAACACCATAAACTAAAATAAACTCAAGATGGATTAGAGAGCTAAATGTAAGACCAGATTCTCTAAAACTCCTAGAGGAGAACGTAGGCAAAACACTCTCCGACATAAATCACAGCAGGATCCTCCAAGACCCACCTCCCAGAATATTGGAAATAAAAGCAAAAATAAACAAATGGGACCTAATTAAAATCAAAAGCTTCTGCACAGCAAAGGAAACTATAAGCAAGGTGAAAAGACAGCCTTCAGAATGGGAGAAAATAATCAAAATGAAGCAAGTGATAAAGGATTAATCTCCAAAATATACAAGCAGCTCCTGAAGCTCAGTTCCAGCAAAATAAATGACCCAATCAAGAAATGGTCCAGAGAACTAAACAGACCCTTTCTCCAAAGAAGACATAAAGGTCGCTAACAAACATATGAAAAAATGCTCAACATCCCTTATAATCAGAGAAATGCACATCAAAACCATAATGAGATATCATTTCACACCAGTCAGAATGGCTGCTATCCAAAAGTCTACAAGCAATATATGCTGGAGAGGGTGTGGAGAAAAGGGAACCCTCTTTCACTGTTGGTGGGAATGCGAATTAGTACAGCCACTACGGAGAAAAGTGTGGAGATTCCTTAAAAAATCTGGAAGTAGAACTGCCCTATGATATAGCGATCGCACTCCTGGGCATACACACTGAGGAAACCAGAATTGGAAGAGACACATATACTCCAATGTTCATTGCAGCACTGTTTATAATAACCAGGACATGGAAGCAACCTAGATGTCCATCTGCAGATGAATGGATAAGAAAGCTTTGGTACATATACACAATGGAGTATTTTTCAGCCATCAAAAAGAATTCATTGGAATCAGTTTTAATGAGGTGGATGAAACTGGAGCCTATTATACAGAGTGAAGTAAGCCAGAAAGAAAAATATCAATACAGTATACTAACGCATATATATGGAATTTAGAAAGATGGTAACCTTAACCCTGTATACGAGACAGCGAAAGAGACACAGATGTATAGATCTGTCTTTGGGACTCTGTGGGAGAGGGTGAAGATGGGATGTTTGGGGAGAACGGCATTGTAGCATGTATATTATCATACGTGAAATAAATCACCAGTCCAGGTTTGACGCATGATACAGTATGCTTGGGACTGGTGCACGGGGTTGACCTGGAGGGAGGATATGGTGAAGAGGGAGGTGGGAGGGGGGTTCCAGAAAGGGAACACATGTACATCCGAGGCGGATTCGTGTTAAGGTATGGCAAAATCAACCAATATATTAATGTAAGGTAATTTGCCTCCAATAAAATAAATTAAAAAATAAATAAATAAACACAGAATGTATTAAAGATCTACATGTAAGACGAGAAACTCCAAAACTGCTAGAGGAACACAAAGGCCAAACATTTTCTGATATAAATCACAGCAGGATAGTCTATCAACAACCTCCCAAAGTAATGTAAATAAAAGAAAAATAAATAGGAATGAAGTAAATTTAAAAGCTTTTGCACAATGAAGAAATCGAATGGGAGAAAATATAGGAAACTGAACAACTGGCAAAGAATTAACTTTAAAAATATACATGCAACACATTCGGCTCAATTCTAGAAAAATAAACGACACTTTCAAAAAGTGGGCCAAAGAGCTAAACAGATTGTTCTCCAAAGAAGACATTACAGACACCTAAAAAACACATGAAAAGATACTCAGTATACCTCATTACCAGAGAAACGCAAATCTGAACCACAATGAGGTACCATCTCACACCAGTCACAATGCCTGCTATCAAAAAGTCTACAAACGATAAATGCTGGAGAGGGTACAGAGAAAGGGGAACACTCTTACACTTTTGGAGGGAATGCAAACTAGTACAACCAGTATGGAGAATGGTGTGGTGATTCCTTAAAACCCTGGAAATAAACCTGCCATACGACTCAGTAATCCCACCTCTGGGCATAATACACACCGAGGAAATCAGAATTGAAAGAGACATGTTCACCCCAATGTTCAGTGCAGCACTGTTTACAATAGCTAGGATATAGAACCAACATAGATGTCCATTGGTACATGAATGGGTAAGGAAACTTGGTACATATACACAATGGAATATTATTTGGCTGTTTAAAACATTTGAATCAGGTCTAATGAGGTGGATGAAACCAGAACCTATTATACAGTGAAGTAAATCAGAATGAAAAACACCACTACAGTATCAGTTCAGTTCAGTTCAGTCGCTTAGTCATGTCCAGATATTTGCGACCCAATGAACCACAGCACTCCCGGCCTCCCTGTCCATCACCAACTCCCGGAGTTCACTCAAACCCATGTCCATCGAGTCGGTGATGCCATCCAGACATCTCATTCTCTGTCATCCCCGTCTCCTCCTACCCCCAATCCCTCCCAGCATCAGACTCTTTTTCAGTGCGTCAACTCGTCACATGAGGTGGCCAAAGTATTGGAGTTTCAGCTTTAGCATAAGTTCTTCCAATGAATATCCAGGATTGATCTCTTTTAGAATGGACTGGTTGGATTTCCTTGCAGTCCAAGGGAGTCTCAAGAGTCTTCTCCAGTAGCACAGTTCAAAAGCATCAATTCTTCGGCGATCAGCTTTCTTCACAGTCCAACTCTCACATCCATACATGACCATGGGAAAAACCATAGCCTTGACTAGACAGACCTTGGTTGGCAAAGTAATGTCTCTGCTTTTCACTACAGTATAGTAATGCCTATAAATGGAATTTAGAAAGGTGATAACAATGACCCTATTTGTGAGAGAGCAAAAGGGACTCATAGGTAAAGGACAGACTTTTGGATTCTGAGGGAGATGATAATTTTGAAACATGGATATTACCATATGTGAAACAGCTTTCCAGTCTCTGTTTGATTCATGAGACAGGGTTCCCTGCACCGGTGCACTGGGACAATGCTTGTAGGTGGAATGGGGAAGAAGGTGGGAGGGGGGTTCAGGATGTGGGACACATGTGCACCCGTGGCAGATTTCCGTGAATATATGGAAATAAGCACTACAATATTGTAAAATAATTAGCCTTCACTTAAATAAATTAATTAAAACAGAACAAAACAAAATTTAATGGGACACCAGAGAGGAACCGCTTCTGACAGCTAGGCTTTCCCAGGAGGAGGGGCAGCAGAGAAGAGCCAAGGTAATCTCAAACTCAATGAGCGGCAGGAGGCCGTAGGTTGGCAGGACCTGGGGAATACTGATTCAGACAAAGGTGCTTAATTCTCCCTGCCTGCATCAGGATCACCTAGGATTCACATGTTATACCTACAGATACTTTGAGTGAGATTTGGACACAGGAAGTCCCCAAGACCCCCAACTCGGACTGTCACTATCTACCTTCTTGATCCGAATCCAGGCTCGGCAGCCATCCTGCATGAGCCTAGCTTCCCCATTTGGGAAAGGGGAGTGTCCCAGACTCTACAAGTCTGGGACTTCAGGGACCACCTCCTGTTTCCCTCAAAACCTGTTTTCCTCTCAGGTACCATTATGGTAGGGCTTTCCTCCCAGGGGTAGTACTGCAGGGGATCGATCAACAGTCATTGAAGATATACTGCTGGCAACATAAAAAATGTCAGAACACGTCTGAAGAAGCCCCAAACCCTCTCATGTGTAGACAAGAACTCCAATATCCATCTCCAATTCTGCAGAAGGCCCAGAGGGATACCACCTTTGCAATCCTGATCAATCCTGGTCAGTTGTGGTTTGACAACCAGTTGAGGAAGTAAAGGCTGCTGGTGTCCAGACTGAGGCTAGGAACTTCCCATCCATAATCCCAGAAAAAGTGGACTGGAGTGAAATGATATACCCTATACCCTGGGAGTGGACAAGTGGGACAGGGAAGGTTCACACAGGAGGAGCATCCACTCTTTCCACCACCCACCCACAATGACTGGAAGCCACATCATACCAGTGATGTCATGTAGTACTCCTTCATGATGACTGCATTCCAGAAGTAAGGGCTGTCACAAAAGTAAAATATCAGGTTGCAGTTGGACTGGGGATGGACTAGTTCCTGCATATGCCAGGACCAGGAGGAGGGAAAAGGTGCAAGCTTCTAGGGTCCTCGGCTTGCATGCCAGGAAGGCATCAAAGCGTTCTGCTTCTCTTCTCCAAACACTCACGCTGCACATGCACAGATAATATGATACGCCCCTTCTCCCACCTTCCCTGCCCAGCACCCTCATCCACCTGTCTTCAGCCTTCCTCATTCACCTTCAAATTAAACACGTCCATAAGGAAGTCTTTATCTTGGTTACTGATCATGAGATACATCTGGGGGTGGTTCATAAACTGCTTTAGGTCAAGGAGCCAGTACAAGTACAAAAGCAAGTAGATGGAACAGGCATCATCAAAGGATGTGGGCATTCCTGCTTGCTAGACCACGCCACTGACATCTCCATCCCCTGGCATACCATCAAATACGCTCATAGTTCTATGTTCCCCATGGTCTTCCAGGTTCCTTCTCTACTTCCACTGAGGGACATTCTGTGTCTTATGGTTTCTGATCTGCCTGGTCTGTGTGTGATGCGTAGTGGCATGTCACTACTTAAAACATCAGTGTCTG
Source organism: Moschus berezovskii (assembly GCF_049115385.1). NCBI lineage: Eukaryota > Metazoa > Chordata > Mammalia > Artiodactyla > Moschidae > Moschus > Moschus berezovskii. The sequence continues at coordinate 46,998,432 of NC_142489.1, read as the reverse complement.
TAGTCCCTGTAGCATGCCTTGTCTGCAGGATCTGTTTGTGCACACATGTGTGTGTGAGAGAGAGTTAGTGTGTTTGGCAAGAGATCCCTAGGACTCTCACCTTCTCCCTGTTTTCACCATACGGCATTCGGATATGTCTGGAGTGGTGTGGCCCTAACTAGGGATGAAAAGAGTAGCTCCTTTCTGCTCCACCTTAGGTGAGTGGACAATGTCCTACTTTTACACTGCACTAACTGGGACAAATACAGGGGCTCTAAATGAACAGCATAGGTTATTGGACTCTGAATGTCTCTGTTGCTTTCCCAGATAATCTACAATTACAATAATAAGGCTTTGAGAATGATGTTCTGGCACACTGTCTCTAGTCACACAGAGTTCCAGCTCCAGGGTACCACTTCCATTCAGATGCAGGCCGAAAGGAGTCACCCAGAGTCATGGATCAGACACACACAGTGGAGATCTGGCCTGGCTTTGCTGGCACTTGACGTTGGAGCACACCACTCCTCCCAGTCCCCACTTCCCTCCACCCCATGTGTTTCCCTGTGCCCTCACACACATTCCTCCTCCTGCTCCTGCTCCTTCTCTCCTCCTGAACAACCGAGCCTAAGAAGCGGTAGTAAGGATATGACTTTGCCAAAGGAGCCAGGAATGCCCTGGATGATGCCACTTCTCCCAGACAAGCGACCCTTTTCCTCTGAAGGTTCTTAGACCTGAGCGGAAAGTAGGCCCTGCGGTAAGTTTCACCCCCACAGCTCAGCTCTACCTGTGGGAAAGTCAATGCCTCCAGCACCCGAAGTGGGGACAGAGTGCGCTAATTCCTCGGAGCTCCATGTCTTGGGTGTTCCTGGTCCTGCTCCTTTAGGTTCTCCTCACACTCTTGAAAGGACAGCAGCTCCTGTTCCTCCACAACCGACAGCAGCTTCAACTCCTCCATCATGACTTCCACCAGCGGTTGGAGGTCTTGCCAGAACCCCGCCATCTCTCCTTCCTGCAAAGTTTTGCCTTCCTCCACCACCTCCAATCTGAAGAGGGTGCCCTCCTTGCCTGGTGTCCCCTGCCCCCGCTCCCTGTAACGTCCCTGATGGCCCCACCAAGCCAGCAGTTCGCATGGCCCATGTGGCCTGAAAACCAGTCTCACAAGTAAGAAGATTAAAGCTCTCAGGGGCACTCCAGACTTCTTCTGGTCTTCCTCTCCTTGTGGCCCTGGCCATGTTTCAGGTTTGTGAAAGAGGTGGGCCTGGAATCAAAGCAACTGACTGGCACAGCGGGCCCACTGGCTTCAGTCACTCCCCACCAATTGATTACTTGCCAACACTTCCAGAAGGGAAGGTGAGGCACACAGGCAGATCCTTATGTCATCACCCATGTGTAGTATGTTGGTGGGAAGGGCCTGGCTTCTACACGTTGACCTTCCAAACACTTCAAGAACCAATCAAATGAAGGCTAAAGGCATTTCCTCAGGAGCACTCCGGCCACAGTGAGCCAGATGCCCATCTCTGATCAACACAAGCATAGAATACATGGAAGCTGTTTTCATGAGCAACAATGTCAAAGTGCAAATAGGGGAGGCAGGTGTTTCAGTAGCTGAAGACCCAGCGGTTCTTATGAAATATAGAGATTTCCATATTTCTTACAGGAAAATCTCATTTCTGATCTTCAACTGTGAAATATAGAGAAGCCCTACTTCCATGAAGGAGGATTAACCAAGATTTTGACACAGGAAATACAGAGAATTCCGTATTTCAGGGTGAAAATTGGTTCTGTTGATATATCTTTGAGAAATACAAAGAATTCCATATCTCTTGAAGAAAGAGTGATGGCCAGATTTTCTCTGTAAAATAGAGATGATTTCAATTCCCTAACGATTCTCTGTATCTTAAGAAAACCAATGCCAAGGTTTTCATATGTGAAATATAGATAATTCCGTATTTCATTTAAGAAAATCACCACCCAAATTTTCGTATATGATATGTAGGGAACTCTACACTTTGGGTAAGAAAAATAGCATGATACAGGATGCTCGGGGGTGGTGCACTGGGATGACCGAGAGGGATGACTTGGGGAGGGATGTAGAACAGGGTTCAAAATGGGGAACACATGTAGACCCAGGGCAGATTCATGTCATTATATGGCAAAATCAATACAGTAATATAAAAGGAACTAGTGGTCATGTATGGATGTGAGAGTTGGACTGTGAAGAAAGCTGATCGTCGAAGAATTGATGCTTTTGAACTGTGGTGCTGGAGAAGACTCTTGAGAGTCCCTTATACTGCAAGGAGATCCAACCAGTCCATTCTAAAGAAGATCAATCCTGGGTGTTCATTGGAAGGACTGAGGCTAAAGCTGAAACTGCAATACTCTGGCCACCTCATGCGATGAGTTGACTCACTGGAAAAGACTCTGATGCTGGGAGGCACTGGGGGCAGGAGGAGACAAGGATGACAGAGAATGAGATGGCTGGATAGCATCACCAACTCGATGGACGTGAGTTTGTGTGAATTCTGGGAATTGGTGTTGGACAGGGAGGCCTGGTGTGCTGTGATTCATCGGGTCGCAGGGTGGGACATGACTGAACGACTGAACTGAACTGACTAAAATTAAAAATGAAAATAAAAAATAAAGAATATGATAAAACATGTATAAAAAAGAGAGAAAAACAAAGCCAAGTTTCTCATATGTGAAATATAATTAATGCCATGTTTCATCTAAGAAAATTACCACCCAGATTTTCATATATGATATATAGAGAAATCCACGTTTCGGGTAAGAAAAGTAGCATCCGGATGCTTATATTGTGAAATGCCAGAAAATTCACTGTATTGTATACTAAAATCAGCATCAAGATTTTCATATGTAACATATACAGTTTGATATTTAATTTAGTAAAATTGTCACAATTATTTTTTCAGATGTGAAATATACAGAATTCCATATTTTATGTAGGACTATGCCTGCACTGATTTTGGTGTCTGAAATGTACAGAATCCTACATTTCATGCGGAAATGGTTTTTCATATGTGATGTACATAAATTTCAGTCTTCATCTAGGAAAATTTCAGCAGATATTTTTCTATGAGATATAGAGTGTATGTTATATATCATGTAGATAATGTGTGGACAGATTTCAAATGTGAAATACAGAGTATTCCATAGTGCACGCAGGTAAATCTGCTTGCAGATCTAAATTGTGGGATATAGAGAATCCCATATATCAGCTAGAGATAGCTACACCTAAATGGTGAAATATGAAATATAAATAATACTATATTTCATGTAGGAAAATATGTGCCTTGATTTTATACGTGAGATTTAGAGGATTCCAAAATGCACATGAGACTATCTGCACCCATATTTTCCTGAATGAATTACAGAGATTCCTTATTCCATGTAAGAAATCTTTCGCTCAAATTTTCAAATGAGAAATAGGGATGATTCCATATTTCATGCAGGGAAAAAGACATCCACTCTTTCGTATGTGAAATATACAGATTTCTATAGTGCATGTGGGAAATCCAAAATTTAGAAATCCAATTGTTACTATAGCAATGTACATATTTTCATGTAGAAATATGGCACCCAGATTTTCAGGTGTGAAACATAGTTGATTACATATTTCTTTTTTTTACTGCTTTATGTATTTTTTTTTAATATAAAGTAATCAGGTTCTAATTAAATTAAGTGAAATAAAAATAAATAAATATTACGTATTTCATGTTGTGAAATCTTCACAAGGGCTTTTATAAGAGCAATCCAGAGAAATGTAAATTTCAATAAGGAAATCAGGGACCAGACTGTGATACAACAAATAAGTTGATCCTATATTTGATTGCTTGTCCCAGATCTTAATTTCTGTATCACACACAATTCCAGTTTTATGTGTGAAAATTCTGACACACGTTTTCAAATATTAATAACAGAGGCTATGTATTCATATGAGCAAATCTATCCTCATATTTTCAAAGAGAAATATACTGAAGTCCATATTTCATGTTGGAAGAACTTTACTGTGGAATATGGACAATTTTATAGCTCAGCATGAAAATCATATTTTCTCTAATCAGATAGAAGTTTCTGTATTTCTTATAGTAAAATGAATGTCTTTTTTCAAATATGAAATCCGCAATATTCTGTATTCATGAATGAAAGCTACACATTGATTTTCAAATGAGAAATATGAAAATTACATTATAATTACACTTTGTGATTGAACTCTGGGAGGTGGTGATGGACAGGGAAGCCTGGCCTGCTGTGATTCATGTGTCGCAAAGAGTCGGACATGACTGAGAGACTGAGCTGAACCTAACTGAACTGAAATACATTAAGATAATTGCATGTCAATATTTTCATATTTCATGCCAAATATTCTGTGTGCATACTTTCATATGATATACAGATATCCCCAGATTTTCATATGTGAAATATGGAATTTCATATTTCATGGAATAAAATCTGCATGTAGAGTTTCATATGTGAAACTGAGAATTTCGTCTTTCATGTAATACTAGATTTCAATATATGAAACATAAAATCGATAGTGCATCCATCAGTTCAGTTCAATTGCTCAGTCGTGTCTGACTCTTTGTGACCCCATGAATCACAGCACACCAGGCCTCCCTGTCCATCACCAACTCCCAGAGTTCACTCAAACTCATGTCCATCAAGTCGATGATAACTTCCAGCCATCTCACACTCTGTCGTCCCTTTCTCCTGCTGCCCCTAATATTTTCCAGCATCAGAGTCTTTTCCAGTGAGTCAACACTTCGCATGAGGTGGCCAAAGTATTCAGCTTTTGTATCAGTCCCTACAATGAACACTCAGGATTGATCTCCTTTAGAATGGACTGTTTGGATCTCCTTGCAGTCCAAGGGACTCAGAAGAATCTTCTCCAACACCACAGTTCAAAAGCATCAATTCTTTGGCGATCAGCTTTCTTCGTAGTCCAACTCTCACATCCATACATGACCACTGGAAAAACCATAGCCTTGACTAGATAGATTTTGATTGGCAAAGTAATGTCTCTGCTTTTTACTATGCTATCTAGGTTGGTCATAAATTTCCTTCCAAGGAGTAAGTGTCTTTTAATTTCATGGCTGAAATCAGCATATACAGAGATTTTGGAGCCCCAAAAAATAAAGTCTGACACTGATTCCACTGTTTTCCCATCTATTTCACACGAAGTGATGGGACCAGTTGCCATGATCTTTGTTTTCTGAATATTGAGCTTCAAGCCAACCTTTTCACTCTCCTCTTTCAATTTCATCAAGAGGCTTTTGAGTTCCTCTTCACTCTCTGCCATAAGGGTGGTGTCATCTGCATATCTGAGGTTATTGATATTTCTCCCGGCAATCTTGATTCCAGCTAGTGCTTCTTCTAGCCCAGCGTTCCTCATGATGTACTCTGCATATAAGTTAAATAAGCAGGGTGACAATATAGAACTTTGACATACTCCTTTTCCTATTTAGAACCAGTCTGTTGTTCCATGTCCAGTTCTAACAGTTGCTTCCTGACCTGCATACAGGTTTCTCAAGAGGCAGGTCAGGTGTTCTGGTATTAGAAAATGTACCACCAGATTTTCATATTTGAAATGTAAAATATTTCATCATTTTTCCTATCCATATTTCTTGTCAGTGTATTTTTATTCTGATTTTGATGCATGAAATATTGAAACTCTTATAGTTTCAGAGGGAAGTTCTGCATGCAGATTTCATTAATGAAACAGAGAAAATTCCTTATTTCATGTAGGAATATCTAATTTTTCTATGGACATATAGAAAATTCCAAGTTCCAGGTTCAAAAATATCATCTTGATTGATATATGTGAAATAAAGTTGTTGACATTCAGTTACTCAGTCATGTCCAACTCTTTGTAACACTGTGGACTGTATCACTCCAGGCCTCCCTATCCTTTACTGCCTCCAACACTTTGCTGAGACTCATGTTCATTGAGTCAAGTGATGCTGTCCAACCATCTCACCCTCTGTCGCCCCAATCTTCTCCTGCCCTCCATCTACCCATATCAAGCCAATGATTTTCTTTTTCTTTTTTTAAAGACAAGGAAGAACCTCATGTTTTTTTCCCCTGAATCACTTCTTCATACCAGGTAGCCAAAGTATTAGAACTTCAGCATCAGCATCAGCCCTTCCAATGAATATTTAGGGTTAGTTTCTTTTAGAATTGAGGGGGTTGGTCTCCTTCCTGTCCAAGGTTCTCTCAAGAGCCATGTTCATCACCACAGTTGCAAAGCCTCAATTCTTTGGCACTCAGCCTTCTTTCTAGTGATACTAGCACATTCGTACATGTGTACTGGTAAAACCATCGTCCTGACTATGTGGACCTTTGTTGGCAAAGAGATGTCCCTTCTTTTCAGTACCTGTGTCTAGGCTTCTCCGAACATTTCTTCCCAGGAGAAGGTGTCTTTTATATTCATGGCTGTAATAACTGTTCCCAGTCATATTAGAGCCCTAGAAAACTGTCACTCTTTCCATTTTTACCCTTTCTATTTGCCAAAGCATTGCTATTGTTTGCCCCACCTCTTTTTGAACACCACAGCCAAATATGCCTGTTACTCCATGTATCTTTGACTTCCTGCTTTTACGTTCCAGAACTGTATGATGAAATGGACATCTTTTGTTTTTTTCATTATTAATTCTAGAAATCCCTGAAGGTTTTCCTACAACTGGTCAAGTCCCCTGGTACCTCATGGTAAAGAAGTGAAACGCAGAGATTGCCATTGTTTATGTAGGAAAATCCGCAACCAGATGGTCATGTTCAAGAGAGAGTACTCCACATTCTTTGTAGGAAAAAAAAACATCCTGCATATCAGCTGTGAAATACAGATAATTCTATATGTCATGAGGGAAAATCTTCAGCAATATTCATACGTGAAGTGTAGAGAATTAATATTTCAGATATGAATATTGACACTGATTTGCCTATGTGAAAAATAGGAATTCCATATTTCTAGTAGTCAATTTGGCAACTGGATAGGTGATGTGACATACAGAGAACTCCATTTTTAGAGATGAAATTCTCTCGATATAAAGAGATTTACAGATAAAGCATCTCTAAATAAGAGCTGCTATGGTCAGCATCCACCTAAGTGACCTGACTCATCATTGTCAGAGGAATTGAAGTCTGTTCATTTCCTGTACAGAGGCCATTTCAAAGTGGTTCTGTTATCATCCTGCTTCCTGGTGAGAAGACATGCCACCCTACCCCGTCACCCCAGGGCTGCGGGGCTGCGAGTAGCTAGAGGATCATCCTAAGCCATGCTTTGCAGAGTCCTGATAACTCAGGCGTTCTGCCAAGACCTTAAAGAAGGATGTTTCAAACCGGCATACTCTGCAGGTAGCAGCTGTTATGCTATAGTGCCGTCAGTCTCTAAAACCTTACAAAAACGGCAAGATGTGCTCATGTGCCTGGTCCTGTGGGAGAAAGAATACTGCTGTACTGTGGAAGGACAGAAAACTCTTTGTAGGGGCTGTGCATACCCCATCTCTGAGCCTGGTAATCTTGCCCATTCTGTTTCTTGCTCCTTTTCATCTCCCTATATGGCCCTGAATATTTTCTTCCAGCCGTTCCTTTCTGCTTAGTGATCCAGGGTCCAGCAGCATGTCATCCTTTCTCGATGACATCCCTGGGCTTGATTCCCTGGCATCAGTGCTTTGGCTTTCCCACAGTTAATGTAGTTTACATAAGTTTGTTCATTTTTTCAGTATTCATTTTTCTTCTCTCAGTCAGGCCAGTTCTGACAGCTCATATGCACATTTCTGCTGGTAGGCACACACACATACATACATACAACCCTAAAAGGAAATTTTCACATTTGCATATGATAATATGCAAATTGTCATAGCTTTGTTTTCCAGGGTTATGGACTTTGGTAAGTACCTCTATATATTCTGGTTGTTTTCTTTCACTAACTTGTCATTCAAGTTAGTGTCCTGTTCTATCTCTATACTTTATTCTGGAAGATTATAAATTTGGGGATTTACTCGTGAGAAGGACTGACTTGGAAAGACGTTCAGTGGGCTTGAAGTGTTCTTGGTGAACAGCTGATTGATGGGTGCTCATGTCATGTATTCTGTCATCACATTGACTGTTTCACAGTGGCAATCATTTTGGCATGATTCCATTTCACGTGTTTTCATTCAAGGGATGACACAAGAAATAGCAAGTGGATTGGGACTGCACTGACTTGAAACTACGAATCTCAGCCTACACCTCTCAAAACCATTCCTAGTTGATACTGGGCTCTTGAGGCAGGCCCAGTGCCCAATCAGGACCAAGACCTTCTGATCAAGGTGATCCTGCTCCTCCCGACTGTGTAATAGTCTGTTTGCAACTGTTTCCATTTCCCCCCTAAAGGTTGTCTCCCTGTAGCTTGGAAAGACCAATCTGATGTCTGGACCTCCAAAAGGGCAAAGAAAATGTGACATGCCTGTGTCTGAAACAATATCATGAAGAAGGTGCACGCAGATCCAAAGGACCTCTGCTGAAACAAGGCACTGAATGTGAGGTCAAAAAGGTCCAGTGGCCTCCCTTTTTGTCACGACTACACTTTATTTCTGCCCACTCATGCCCATAGCTCCCACACGGATTACACCCTGAGGAGTCTGCCTTCCCTGGACCCACAGCTCATGCCTCCATTGTGCAAAAAGCAGCATTCCTCTCCCAAATGCTCCAAGAGGGCTTGATTCCAGGCCAGGCCTCACTAACTTGTTAAATGTCAACACTCTCTTTCAGCTTCCCTCATCAGAATGTAGTAGATCTGCCTATAGTTCAAGATCCCTGCTAACCTGAGAAGTTGGCATACCACAAATGCGGCTAAAGGTTGGATTTGGGAACATCCATGGTTGCCCACTTCAAATCAAGGGTACCTGTGAATGTCTCATGGTGTATATCTCCTTAAAGATTACCATGACAATATCAGATATTCTACTCCAAGGAGATTGTGAGAACCATCACTCATGTGCAGACAGACCCACATTGTTCCTTTGCTATCCACAACCAAGGATAATACCAAAAGAAAGGAAAGAATTCATGTCAGGATTTTGGGCATGAGCAATGGGACGTCTTCATCAGCACGGCTATTCCCTAGTCCCTAAGCCTGAACTGCTGCCATGGGCATCAATACTCCCGCTGTCCCAGGGTCACTTCATGCAAACAGCCCACCACAAATCAGTTCACTTCATTTCCGTCCCTCATTTATCTGACACTTTGTGACCCCATGGACTACAGCATGCCAGTCTTCACTGGTCATCTAAAACTCCCAGAGCTTGCTCAAACACATGTCCATCAAGTGGTGATTCAGTATCTCTCTTGCTATTCTTTGGAAAATTATGATGCTCTCCAACCATCTGATTCTCTGTCATCCAGTTCTCCTGTCTTCAATCTTTCCCAGGATCAGGGTCTTTTACAGTGTCAGTTGTTCACAAAAGTGTACAAAATATTGAGTTTTCAGTTTCAGCATCCGTCCTTGCATTGAATACTCATGACCAATTTCCTTTAGGATTGACTGGTTTAAACTCCATGCAGTGCAGGACTCTAATGAGTCTTCTTCAATACTATAGTTCAAAAATATCAGTTCTTCCAGTGCTCAGCTTTATGGTCCAAAATTCACAGCCATACATGACTCCTGGAAACACCATAGATTTGACTAGATGGCCATTTGTTAGCAAAATATTTTCTGTGGATTTTCAATAATGTCTATATTTGTCACAGATTTTCTTCCAAGGAGCAAGTGTCTTTTAATCTCAGCGCTGCAGTCATCATCTACAGTGATTTTGGAGCCCAAGGAAACAAAGCCTCTCACTGTTTCTACGGTTTCCCGATTTATTTGCCATAAAGTGGTGGGACCAGATGTCATGATCTTCATTTATTGAATGGTCAGTTTTAAACCACCTATTCAAATCTTCTCTTTCACTTTCATCAAGAGGCTTTTTACTTTCTCTTCACTGTCTGCCATGAGAGTGGTATCATCTGCATATCTGGGATTATTGACAATTCTCCCAGCAAACTTGATTCCAGCTTGTGCTTCATCCTGCCTGGCATTTCACATGATGTAGTCTGCGTTTGAGTAAACTGGTGACAATATAGAGCCTTGAGGTACCACTTTCCCCAACTCTGGAACCAGTTTATTTTTCCAAGTCCATGGTACTGTTGCTCCTTGACCTGCATACAGATTTCTCAGGAAGCAGGTCAGGTGGCCTAGGATTCCCATCTCTTGAAGAATGTTCCAGTTTTTCATGTTCCACAAGTCAATGACTATGGCATAGTCATTAAAGCAAAAATAGATGTTTTTCTGGAACTGTCTTGCTTTTTCAATCAAACAATGGGTGTTGGCAATTTAGTCTCTGGTTGCTCTGCCTTTCCTAATCCAGCTTGAACCTCTGGAAATTCTTCATTTGTTGAAACCTTCCTTGGAGAATTCAGAAATTAATTTTTGACTGTGTGAGATGAGTGCTATTGTGCATTAGTTCAAACAATCTTTCGCATTGGCTTTTTTGGGATTGGAATGAACTGATCTTTTCCAGTTCTTTGGCCACTGCTGAGTTTTCCAAGTTTGCCAGCAAATTGAAGCATTTTCACAGCATCATCTGTTAGAATTACACATAACTCAACTGGATATTCACTACTTCCAACAGCTTTTTCTTGCTTATGTTTCCTAAGGCCTACTTGATTTTGCATTCCAGGATGTCTGGGTCTGTCAGGATGCATTCACTTTTAAGGGATCCAATATATTGTCTTCTTTGTGTGCTGTTTCTCAAGGACTCTCTGTTCCTAATCAGTTCCTGCAAAACAGGAAAGATCAGAGCTGCACACAATTCTCAGGACTGAGATCATGGGAAAAGTCACCTACTTGGATTCACTTCAGTGACTCCCTTCGGTGACTCTCTTCAGTGACTTTGTACGGAAAGGACTATCCATTTTGTTGCAACTGGTGAAATTTCATTGTTTGTAATGACTGAGTAATCATTTTACTGAAGATATATACGCACGTGTTTCTTCAAATAAATACCCTGTTTCACTCAACACTTGGGTCCCCTGCTTCCTTCTCATCAACTCCAGTCCCCAGATCCCAGTCTACACTGACCGTGACAACTGGTGCCCAAACAGGGACATGGTGAACACCCTTGGCAAGCAGACGGAGTGACTGTTAGGTCCTGGGGAGGTCAGTAAGTGCGGGGTTATGAAAGAAACGGCTGGAAATCCCCACCTCCTTTCTAGTTTACTTCATCATTTATTTAAGGTTCAACGACATTTGGTTTCACATCAGCAGATAAAGGCTCATCTCCAAATAGTGGCTGAATAGAATCCGTGTTTCCCTGGTGAAGGCAGTTTGGATTTAGAAATTTGAAACCGGGTTAAAGGAAATGTTGAACGAACCACAAGATGGGGAGTAAATAGTCCAACAAATTTCTGACGCTTTTGGACCCTCATTAAAGCAGTTTCATTTCAAGGCAATTCTAACTGCAACCTCCATATTCGTCAACAAACTAGTGCTCATTATACGAATATAAACTAGATGATGAGACTTTACATAAAGCCCAATTAGAGCAACATACAATCTTTCAAAACGTTCCCAACATCCCTGTTCTGGCTGTCCCAAGCGCTCCTCCTCCTCTTGTAATGGACACGAAACCGAAGGTTCCCCAATTCGAGGAGAAGATGAATCTGATGTTGATACTTCTGATGCTCTCTTTGACACTAAAGCCAAATATACATATAGATATATAGATATAGATAGATATATGACAATGATAAGCTCCTAAAATGCACTCCTATTTATGAAAAGAGACTCTCCACTCATTCTCTTTTACGACAAAGGCTTTCTGATTTACTGGATTTGCAAACTCGAGTCTCTGAGGCTGATGATCTTTTTCTCTATTCTGTGTTAAGAAATGGTAATGCTCAAGGGTAACTAATGCCTCAATACAAAGGCGTTGATTTTTCTCACATACAACAAATGAAAAAGGCTGTAACTATGTACAGCCCTCCTTCTCCGTTTGCTAAAGAGCTTCTAAACATTTTGGCATCTTATATTGGAAATTTTATTTTATTCTTTAGATAGACTGGGAGTTGTTCTCTCCTGTGGTACTGTCGAAAAGGAGGCCAAAATGCAATTTGAAAAACTCTTTGAATATGGAGAATGAAAATCAGGAATGTCAGAGAACCATCACTCTCACTCGTGAGATTAGGAATGCTCTTCTTGTAACTTAGGGTCAGAAACTCAGAAAATGCAAACTTTAGCTGACTCAATGTTTACTTCCTTTAAAAAGGGGAATGAAGGGTGTTTTGTTTGTGGGGATAAGCGCTATTGGAAAAAAAAAAAGAAAAACTGATTGTCCTAAAAAACACACAGAAAAAAATACAACTACTAAAAAGCCTCCCGGAGTCTGCCTTCGATGTTGCAAAGGGGTACACTGGCTCACTCAAACCCATGTCCATTGAGTTGGTGATGCCATCCAGCCATCTCATTCTCTGTCATCCGCTTCTCCTCCTGCCTACAATCCCTCCCAGCAAACCAGAGTCTTTTCCAGTGAATCAACTCTTCGCATGAGGTGGCCAAATATTGTAGTTTCATCTTCAGCAACAGTTCTTCCAATGAACACCCAGGATTAATCTCCTTTAGGATGGACTGCTTGGATATCCTTGCCATCCAAAAGACTCTCAAGCCTTTTCTCCAAAATCACAGTTCAAAAGCATCAATTTTTCAGCTATCAGCTTTCTTCACAGTCCAACTCTCACACCCATACATGACCACTGAAAAAAACACAGCTTTGATTTGACGGACGTTTGTTGGCAAAGTAATATCTATGCTTTTTAATATGCTATCTAGAATCCAATGCAATGTATTCTCTAATCGTATAACTATCACTAATACAGCTGTTTGTTTTAAATTTTTTAAACTTACCACAAGGAGATATTGTGACAAAAGCAGAAAACCATTTCTAGAAACTGAAGGACACTTTTCTTCCTCTGCCTGTTTTGTATCAAGACGGATGACTAAACAACGGATGTGGAAAATTAATATTAGCGAGAAAGGGGCATGATTGTATTTCCCAGATGGACCAACGAAGTCATTTGGCTCCCGCTTCGGAAGATCCACTCCAAAGGAGCTAAGATAGAGAGGAAAAGGTGAAATCCCCGGGAGGAGAACATTCCAGTATAAGCCATGGCGGCTTTAAAAATTTCCAAGAAATGCCAAACTTCACGTCATTGACCTAATGATCTCCATACTCGGAGACAGATAAAAACTCTTAATAATCACTCTGAAAATCTAGCTTTTGAACAGGAAATGCCCTGAAATTCTGAGAATAATTTTGTCGCTACGCTTGTTTTGCTTGCTTTGGCTTTGCCCGCTGAGGCTGACTTGATTAATCACACTTATTAGGCCCCATGAACAGTATCAAATGGCAAAATGATACGATACTGAATGAGGAATTCCCCTGGTCGGTAGGTGTCCAGTATGTTACTTGAGATCAGTGCAGAAATAACTCTAGAAGGAAAGAAGGGGTGGAGCAAAAGCAAAACCAATACCCAGTTGTGAATGTCACTGATGATAGAAACAAGGTCCTGTGCTATAAAGAGCAGTATTGCATAGGAACCTGGAATGTTAGGCCCATGAACCAAGGCAAATTGGAAGTGGTCAAACAGGAGATGGCAAGAGTGAAGATAGACAATCTAGGAATCAGTGAACTAAAAAGGACTGGAATGGGTGAATTTAACTCAGATGACCATTATATTTACCACTGTGGGCAGCAATCCCTTAGAAGAAATGGAGTAGCCATCATAGTCAACAAAAGAGTCTGAAATGCAGTTCTTGGATGCAATTTTAAAAATGACAGAATGATTTCTGTTCGTTTCCAAGGCAAACCTTTCAATATTACAGTAATCCATGCCTATGCCCCAACCGGTAATGCTGAAGAAGCCGAAGTTCAACAGTTCTATGAAGACGTATAAGATCTTTTAGAACTAACACCTGAAAAAGATGTCCTTTTCATCATAGGGGACTGGAATGTAAAAGGAGGAAGTCAAGAAACACCTGGAATAACAGGCAAATTTGGCCTTGGAGCACGGAATGAAGCAGGGCAAAGGCTAACAGAGTTTTGTCAAGAGAATGCACTGGTCATAGCAAACACGCTCGTCCAACAACACAAGAGAACACTCTACACATGGAGATCACCAGATGGTCAATACCGAAATCAGATTGATTATATTCTCTTCTGTGAAATATGGAGAAGGTCTATACAGTTAGCAAAAACAAGACCAGGAGCTTACTGTGGCTCACATCCTGAACTCCTTATTGCCAAATTCAGACTTAAAATGAAAAAAATAGGGAAAACCACTAGACCATTCAGATATAACCTAAATCAAATCCCGTATGATTATACAGTGGAAGTGAGAAATAGATTTAAGGGACTAGATCTGATAGATAGAGTGCCTGATGAACTCTGGACGGAGGTTCATGACATTGTACAGGAGACAGGGACCAAAAGCATCCTCATGGAAAAGAAATGCAAAAAAGCGAAATGGCTGTGTGAGGAAGCCTTACAAAAGCTGTGAAAAGAAGAGAAGCGAAAAACAAAAGAGAAAAGGAAAGATATAAGCATCTGAATGCAGACGTCCAAAGAATAGCAAGGAGAGATAAGAAAGCCTTCCTCAGTGATCAATGCAAAGAAATAGAGGAAAAAAACAAAATAGGAAAAACAAGAGAGCTCTTCAAGAAAATTAGATTCCAAGGGAACATTTCATGCAAAGATGGGCTCGATAAAGGACAGAAATGATATGGACCGAATAGAAGAAGAAGATATTAAGAAGAGGTGGCAAGAATACACAGAACAACTGTACAAAAAAGATCTTCATGACCAAGATAGTCACGAAAACGTGATCACTGACCTAGAGCCAGACACCTTGGAATGTGAAGTCAAGTGGGCCTTAGGAAGCATCACTACGAACAAAGCTAGTGGAGGTGATGGAATTCCACTTGAGCTACTTCAAAACTTGAAAGACGATTCTGTGAAAATGCTGCACTCAATATGCCAGCAATTTTGGAAAACTCAGCAGTGGCCACGGGGCTGGAAAATGTTAGTCTTCATTCCAATCCCAAAGAAAGGCAATACCAAAGAATGCTCAAAATACCGCACAATTGCACTCATCTCACACGCTAGTAAAGTCATGCTCAAAATTCTCCAAGCAAGGCTTCAGCAATATGTGAACCGTGAACTCCCAAATGTTCAAGCAGGTTTTAGAAAAGGCAGAGACACAAGAGATCAAATTGCCAACATCCGCTGGATCATGGAGAAAGCAAGAGAGTTCCAGAAAAACATCTATTTCTGCTTCATTGACTATGCCACAGCCTTTGACTCTGGGGATCACAATAAACTGTGGAACATTCTGAAAGAGATGGGAATACCAGATCACTTGACCTGCCTCTTGAGAAATCTGTATGTAGGTCAGGAAGCAACCGTCAGAACTGTACATGGAACAACAGACTGGTTCCAAATAGGAAAAGGAGTACGTCAAGGCTGTATATTGTCACCTTGCTTATTTAACTTATATTCAGAGTACATCATGAGGAACACTGGCCAGAAGAAGCACAAGCTGGATCAAGATTGCTGGGAGAAATATCAATAACCTCTAATATGCAGATGACACCACCCTTATGACAGAAAATGAAGAGGAACTCAAAAGCCTCTTGATGAAAGTGAAAAAGGAGAGTGAAAACGTTGGCTTGAAGCTCAACATTCAGAAAACAAAGATCATGGCATCTGGTCCCATCACTTCATGGGAAATGGATGGAAAAACAGTGGAAACAGTGTCAGACTTTATTTTTTGGGGCTCCAAAATCACTGCAGATGCTGACTTCAGCCATGAAATTAAAAGACGCTTACTCCTTGGAAGGAAAGTTATGACCAACCTAGATAGTATATTAAAAAGCAGAGACATTACTTTGCCAACCAAGGTCCGTCTATTCAAGGCTATGGTTTTTCCCGTGGTAATGTATGGATGTGAGTGTTGGACTGTGAAGAAACCTGATCACCAAAGAATTGATGTTTTTGAACTGTGGTGTTGGAGAAGACTCTTTTGAGTCCCTTGGACTGCAAGGAGATCAAACCAGTCCATTCTAAAGGAAATCAATCCTGGGTGTTCCCTGGAAGGACTGATGCTAAAGCTAAAACTGCAATACTTTGGCCACCTCATGTGACGAGTTGACTCACTATAAAAGACTCTGTTGCTGGGAAAGGTTGGGGGCGGCAGGAGAAGTTGACGACAGAGAATGAGTTGGCTGGATGGCATCACCGACTCTGTAGACGTGAATTTGAGTGAACTCCGGGAGTTGGTGATGGACAGGGAGGCCTGGAGTGCTGTGGTTTATGGGGTCGCATAGAGTCGGGCACAACTGATCGACTGAACTGAACTGAACTGATTAGACTTATATACCTAGGCCTCCTTTATTGCAAGTTGTAGAATGGACAGATACAGAACCAATCATATCCACTAATGACACAGTACATATGTATTCTCCTTGGAGATTTGACCTGCCCTCTCTCAAGATGGAAGACTAATAAGCATTTCTCTAGGCTATGAAATCCTTCCTTTATGCATGGTCCCAGCAGAATTCTGTATTAATGTTAGTCAACAAAAGTGGGCTTTCATCCTGCCTCCAAAAAAGAATTTCCGTTCATTGCTTGGACTGTTTCCTGCCCTGTCCTTTTATGCAAAGCATGTGGATACTACCCAAACTTTCGGAAAAGGACAAAAGTTGAAATGTAAGGGGTTTACGTATAAGGACTCTACATATATTCCTGTTTACTGGGGTAGACATCAAGCTAAATCATGGAAATTAATTTTTCTGGCCATTTGCACCATTGTTGATTGGGGAACCCATAGAATGTGGCTATCTAACTGCTCAGATGATCTTAATAATACACTGTGTGATTATGTTACTCAAGTAGAATGGAAGATTACCAACAGTTCAATGGAAAACTTCCATGTCATAGGACTCTTTGCCTGGCTTGACAGCAAAATGGCAACTCCTCGCTCTCGAATCATCCTCAATAAATGAATTGGACCTGAACAATGGGACATCTGGAAACTTGATGTATGTACTGAAATACTTGGAACATGGACTTGATATCTCACAAGGACCAGTCGTTGTCATAGTAACTCTTCCTTCCGTTATAATCATTCATATTTTATACAAGCTTGCATCCCCCTTCCTTTTGTTATAGCCGTAGGGAACTCACAATTTAATAAGACTTTATGTTCTGTGACTTGTATAGAATGTAAATTGTATACTTGTCTAAATTCCTCTATTTCTCTCTAAAAATAATGAATCCCTTTTGATTCTTCCTTCTCGGTACAGTCTGTGGTTGCCAAGTAGATCTCCGACGGCCCTGGGAAGAAGGTCCCATGGTAAGACTTGCCTCCCGGTTACTCTCTAAATTACTCCAACGATCTAAGCGATTTATTGAGTGGTTAATTCTTGGCATTTTGGGACTAATAGCCATTTGCATCACTGCCAGAGTTGCAGGCATTGCTTTACAAACCTCAATTCACACCCAAAACTTTATTCAAATTTGTACTAAAGATGCTGATACTGTGTGGGCTACCCAGCCTCAGCCGGATGAGGACGTTCAGGATAAAATACAAGAATTAAAAGCAGGTATCCAATTGGTCAGAGAACAATTAATAGATTTAAAAATGCAAAGATTATTAAAATGTGATTGGATTTCTACACAGTTTTGCGTTACTCCTGTTTGGTTCAACAATAGTGCTTACAACTGCGAACAAAGCAAATTTCATTTACAAGATATTCATAAAAATGCTTCCTTAAATGTACAATTGTTCCAAAAGAAAATCTTTGAAATCTCCTCTAAGAGTCCATCCTTTTCCAAAAATTTAGAAACCTTAGCTGAACAGCTAGCTGATCAATTATTTGGGCTACTCACTTGAGGATGACATCAAAGCATTACACATCGTATTGGATCTGGAGCCATAATGCTGATAATTATCATGGTGATTATATTTGTAGTATACTAATGCCTTTCAACTAAAATGTTCAGACTAAACAGGCAAACCCAATTGGTCAGTGCCTTTTTCACAGAAGCATAGGCAGTCACCCCCAATTATGAAAAAATAAAACAGGGGGAATAGTCAGGGGACGTTCAACTTTAAGGGATCCAATATGTTTTCTTCCCTTGTGTACCATTTCTCAAGGACTCTCTGTTCATTCTTAGTTCCTGCAAAACAGGGATGAGCAGATCTGAACGCAGTTCTCACGACTGGGATCATGGGAGAGGACACCTGCTTGGATTCCCTTCAGTGTTTCAAAGGATTAAACATTTTGTTGCCACTGGTGGAATTTCATTATTTTTGGTGGCAGAATAATAATTTTATTGACGATATATAAGCATGTATTTCTGCAAAAAAAAGTACCCTTGTTTCACTGGAGACTTCTGTCCCCTGCATCCTTTTCTGTTAACTGCATTCACCAGGTCCGGGTCTACGAAGATCATGACATAGATCTAGTTGAGTGATGACACCATCTTGGTTATCTGGTCATGAAGAGTTTCTTTGTAGAGTTCTCTGTATTCTTGACACATTTTAATAGTTTCTGCTTCTGTTAGGTCCCTAATATTTCTGACCTTTATTGTGTACTTCTTTGCATGAAATCTTCCCATGGTATCTTTAAATTTCTTGAAGCGACCTCTAGTCTATCTGATCATATTTTTAACCTCCCCTTCTTGGCATTGATCAGTGAGGAAGGTTTTCTTACCTGCCCTAGCTATTCTTCAAAATTCAACATTCAAATAGGTGTATCTTTGCCATTCTCGTTTCACTTCCACTTCTCTCTCTCTCCTTTTTCTTTTTTTCTTCTTCTTAGCTAGTGTAAAGTGTCTTCAGAAAACCGTTTTGCCTTTGTGCATTTCTTTGTCTTGGGGATAGTCTTCATTGCTGCTCGTGTACAATATCACGAACCTCTGCCCTTAGTTCTCCAGGAACTCTATTAGATTTCCAATGATAATCAAAATGGCTTTTACTTAGGTCAACCTGAATGATCTAGGGATTTTCCTACTTTTGTTGAAATACGTCTGAATGTTTCAGTATGAGCTAATGATCTGAGCCACAGTTAGCTCCCAGTTTTGTTTTGGGTGGCTGCATCGAGCTTCTCCATCTTCAGCTGTAAAGCATATAATTAGTTTGATTTCGGTATTAACCATTTTCTTAAAAGACTCTGATGCTGTGAAAGGTTGGGGGCTGGAGGAGAAGGGGACGACCAAGAATGAGATGACTGGATGACATCACTGACTCTGTGGACATGAGTTTGAGTGAATTCCGGGAGTTGGTGATGGACAGGGAGGTCTGGCGTGCTGTGATTCATGGGGTCGCGGAGAATCGGACACGACTGAGCGACTGAACTAAACTGAACTGTGTGCATGTGTAGAGTCGTCTCATTTGTTGTTGGAAAAAAATTTCCTATGACAGCGCGTTGTCTTGGCAAAACTGTGTTAGACACTGTCCTGGTTCATTTTGTACGCAAAGGCCAAAATTGTCTGTGAATCTAAATATCTCTTGATGTCCTCCTTTTGCATTCCAGTCCCCTATGATGCAAATTATATCTTTATGTGTGTGTGTGTGTCTGTTAATTCTAGCAGATCCTGTTGGTGAACATAGAACCACTCAACTTCAGCTTCTCACTGACCTTCAGCTCAATTTCTACTTGAACATTGCTGGTCAGGACATATATTTGGATTAATGTGCTGTTGCATAGTGTGCCTTGAGAATCAGCAGAGATCTTTCTGCTATTCTTAAGAATGCACCCAAGAACTGCATTTCACACACTTTTGTTGACTATGAGTGCTACACCATTTCTTCTCTAGGAATTCTTACCCACCGTAGTAGATAAAATGGTCATCTCAATTAAATTTGCCCATTCCAGTCAATTTTAATTCAGTGATTCCTGAAAGGTTGATATTCACCATTGATATATCCTGTTTGACAAATTCCAAGTTTACTTGAGTCATGGACCTAACTTTCTTAGTTCCTGTGCACTATTGTTCTGTACAGAGTGAGGCTTTACTTCCATCACCAGTCACTACCACAGCTGGGTGTTGTTTTTGCTCTGACTTCATCTCTTCTTTATTTTTGGAGTTACTTCTCCACTGATTTCCAGAAGCACATTAGCACCTGCCAACCTGGGGAGTATATCTTTCAGTGTCCCATCTGTTTGCCTTTTCATACTGTTCGTGGTGTTTCAAGGCAAAATACTGAAGCTATTTGCAATTCACTTCTACATTGGCCCACGTTTTGTCAGAACCCTCCATCATGACCCATCCATCCTGGATGGTCCTACATGGCGTGACTCATAGTTTCATTGCATTAGACAAAACTGTGATCCATTTCATCAGTTTGGTTAGTTTTCTGTGATTGTGGTTTCCATTCTGTCTGCCTTCTAATGTATAAGCATAAAAGGCTTATAGAAGCTTTCTGATGGGAGGGACAGACTGTGAGTGAACCTGAGTCGTTTTTATATAGGTGGGGCCATGTTCAGTAAATCTTTAATCCGATTTTCTGTTTGCAGTGGCAGGAGGGTGGGGTGCGGGTTGTTTTGTTCCAGCCCTGTTGTTTGAACTGAGGATAAACTCCGATATGAGTAATGAAAGTAATTGTGATCTTCTTCAAAAGGGCTTATACAAGCACTGTTGTATTCAGTGCCCCTCATCCTGCTGCAGCCCACTCTTTGCCCACGCCTCTGCCGGAGACCCCTCGACACTCACAGGCAAATCTGGCTCAGCCTATTGTGGGGACACTTTTCCTTATTCTTGTCTCCTGGTTCACACAAAGTTTTGTTTGTGCCCTCCATCAGTCTGCTTCAGTTCTGTGGAAGTTCTGTTATCAAATCCCACTGACCTCCAAAGTCAAATTTCCTCTGGGGTTCTCAATCCCTTTGCCAGAGCCCCAGGTGAGGAAGTGTGCAGTGCTCCTAGAACTTCCTTAACTGTACGAGACTTTCTTCGGATTAATTATTTTTCAATTTGTGGATGTCTGCTAGCTGGCTTTATTGTGGATTGAATGGCAAACTCCTCCAAGAGGGCATATGCCATAAATTGCATAACCCAGGTCTGTAGCAGCCAGAGACCCTCTCCCCTGTCAGGCCACTGCTGACCCATGCCTCTGCGGGAGACACTCAATCACTGAAAGACAGGTCTGACTCGGGGTCTGTCAGTCTCTGTGTATCAGTGCACCAAATGTTTTCTGTGCGTCCTCTGAGTGTGGCTGAAAGGTATTGCTTCTAAACACAATTTCACCCCTCCTACAGTCTTCTTGGGACTTATCTGTCCCCCGTGGACATGGTGTACATCTTTTTGGTGGGACCCTGACATTCTCTTGTCCATCAGCATTCAGTAGCAAGCTGCAAATTTGGAGCTCACTCAGGAAAAGATAAGTGAACACCCTTCTACTTGGCCATCTTTTCTCTCTCACAGGTACACACTAGCAAAGGGGAAGAATCATATACCTCACAGCTGCACTTTCTTCACCTTTCTACACTGCCAGTTATGCAAGAAGCACCCGGGTAGATTGCATGCTCACACACTGTATCTGAGGATGCCTGTGGTTTCACGATGAAGGAGTCTATATGATCATGTCATTTGTCTCACATGATGCTATCATTGGCCACATCAGAGAGGGAGTATGTTGCCTGATGGACGGGTCTGAAACAGCAGTAGGCCAGGGCCTTCCTCTAATGTGTAAAAATTATCTAGTGCAGTAGGCTATCTTTCTGTTCCTCCTCCTTCCAGTCTCTGTTCGTTTCGGAAGGACCTTGACCTCTTTAAAGTCTTGGATCCTGTTATAGCCATGCTTACCATTTCCAGAGGATACCCCAGTTCCCATAGACTAAAGTGTCCAAAGGCTATGCTTTAAAATACTCACATCATTGAATTTACACTGGGTGAGTTCTCAAAGCTTCCCATCTGCTTCTTGGTAGAAATTCACACATCAACGTGGCACAAACTGTGAGTTTCTTTATGTCTCTTGAGGTAAATCCAGATTTATGGACCCACTTTCCTGAATTGTCACTCGCCGTCCTTTCCTCATTCCTGTGCTGAACAGGAGCACCTCAGAGATGCATGGGCCAGTCTTCTCCACTCTGTGGACACCTCATGCCTCCTTCTGCTTGCTGCATGTCTCGTGATCTCTCACCTTCATTTCTACTTCGGCTGTAGTTGGACACACAGCCACATACAGAAACACACACAAACACAGCCATGTCTACCCACGCATGTAAACACAAATGTTCAGAGGCACAGGGAAACATAGCAAACAGGGAACAAAAGTGTTTCTGTAGCTGAAAAACCAGTTCTTCATATCAAATTTAGAGATTTCCATATTTCTCCAAGGGAAGTCTCCATTCTCATCTCCAATATGAAATATAGAGGTGTGCAACTTCCAAAGTGGAGAATTGTCACCTAGGATTGAATAGAGTCAATAAGGAGCATTTCACATTTCCTGGACAAAATTCTGTTTTGATATATATATGAGAAATACAATAAACTCTAAACTTGAAGAAGAAACAGTGGGGCCCTAATTTCATTTGTGCAAGAGAGATCATTTCAAATCCATACTGGTTCTCCATATCTTCAGAGAACCAGTGCCAAGATTTCCATATGGGAAATATACAGAATTCCACATTAAATGCCAGAAAACCACCATGCAGATTTTCATACATGAGTAATAGAGAATTCCACATTTCACATAAGTAAAACAGAATCCAGATTTTCACAGAGTGAAATAAAAAATACAAGTATCATGGAGTAATACTGTTATCACTGTATTTGCATGTAAAAGTATGCTGCTTCTGCTAAGTCGCTTCAGTCATGTCCGAGTCTGTGCGACCCCATAGAAGGCAGTCCACCAGGCTCCGCCGTCCCTGGAATTCTCCAGGCAAGAATACTGGAGTGGGCTGCCATTTCCTTCTCCAATGTAAAAGTATCAGTTCAGTTCAGTCTCTCAGTCGTGTCTGACATTTGCGACCCCATGAATCACAGGAAGCCAATACTCTCTGTCCATCACCAACTCCCGGAGTTCATTCAAACTCATGTCCATCGAGTCGGTGATGCCATCCAGCCATCTCATTTTCTGTTGTCCCCGTCTCCTCCTGCCCCAATCCCTCCCAGCATCCGTGTCTTTTCCAGTGAGTCAAGTCGTCGCATGAGGTGGCCAAAGTATTGCAGTTTCAGCTTTAGCATCAGTCCTTCCAATGAACACCCAGGATTGATCTCCTTTAGAATGGACTGGTTGGATCTCCTTGCAGTCCAAGGGACTCACAAGAGTCTTCTCCACACCACAGTTCAAAAGCATCAATTCTTTGGAGATCAGCTTTCTTCACAGTCCAACTCTCACATCCATACATGACCACTGGAAAAACCATAGCCTTGACTAGACGAACATTTGATGGCCAAGTAATGTCTTTGCTTTTTAGTATACTATAAATGTTGGTCATAACTTTCCTTCCAAGGAGTAAGCGTCTTTTAATTTCATGGCTGCAATCAGCATCCACTGTGATTTTGGAGCCCAAAAAATAAAGTCTGACACTGTTTCCACTCTTTCCCCATCTATTTACCAGTGGGAACAGTTTGTGGAATTGCCTTTCTTTGGAATGGAATAAAAACTGAATGTTTCCTGTCCTGTGGCCACTGCTTAGTTTTCCAAATTCCTTGCATACTGAATACAGCACTTAGAGATGATCATTTTTCAGGCTATGAAATAGCTGAACTGGAATATCATCAGTTTCAGTAGTTTTGTTCATAGTGAAGTTTCATAAGGATGGCTTGACTTCACATTCCAAGAGGACTGGCTATAGGTGAGTGATCACATCATCGCGGTTATCTGGGTCATGAAGATTCTGTTAATATAGTTCTTCTGTGTAACTTTGCCACCTCTTCTTAATATCTTCCGCTTCATTGAGGTCCATGCAATTTCTGTCTTTATGTTGAATATCTCTGCATGAAATGCTTCCTTGGTAGCTCTAAGTTTCTTGAAGAGGTCTCTAGTCTTTCCCATTCCATTATTTTCCTCTATTTCTTACCATTAATCACTGAAAAAATGATTTCTTATCACTCCTTCCGATTCCTTGGATCTTTGCATTCAGATTGTTATATCTTTATTTTTTTCCTTTGATTCAGCTTATTTTCTCATCTATTTGTAAGGCATCTTCAGCAAACCATTTTGCCTTTATGTATTTTTCTTGAGGAGGGTCTTGATCACTGCCTATTGTACAATGTCACAATCCTCTCTCAATAGTTCATCAGGCATTCTTTGTATCAGATCTAATCCTTTGAATCTACTTGTCAGTTTCACCGTGTAATGATAAGGGATTTCATGTAGGACATAGCTGAATGATCTAGTGGTTTTCCCTACTTTCTTCAATTTAACTTTTGCTTTGGCAATAAGGAATTCATGTCCTGAGCCACTGTCCACTCCCAGTCTTGCTTTGCCGACTCTACAGATCTTCTGCATCTTTGGCTGTGAAGTAAAGGTCAATGTGACTTCAGTATTAACCATATTATGAGATACATTTTTAGTATTCTCTCATGTTCCCAGAAGATGGTGCTTGCCATTAGCAGTGTGTTCTCTTGGCAAATCTCTGTTAACATTTGGAAGACTTCATTTTGTAATCTAAGGCCAAATTTGCCCTTTACCCCTGGTATCTCTTGACTTCCTACTTTTGCATTCCTTTCCCTGTGATGCAAAAGTCATTTTTCTTGTCTGTTACTTCTAGAAAGTCTTGTAGGTCTTCATAGAATCGTTCTAATTCAGCTACTTCAGCATGACTGGTCAGGGCAGACTTGGTTTACTGTGGTATTGAATGGATTCCCTTGGAAAGAAACAGAGATCATTCTGCCGGTTTTCAGATTGCCACCAAATACTACATTCCAGACTCTTTTGTTTACTATAATGGCTACTCCGTTTCTTCTGAGGGTTTCTTTCCCACTGTAGTAGACATAATGGTAATCTGAGTTAAATTCATCCATTCCTGTCCATTTTAGTTCACTGATCCCTAAAATGTCAATGTTCACTCTTGATGTCGCCGTTTTGACCCCTTCCTATTTTCCTTGATTCATGGACCTACCCTTTAACGTTCCTATGCAATCTTGCTCTTCACAGCATCGGGGTGTTCTTCCATCACTAGTCACATCTGCAACTGGGTACTGTTTTGGCTTTGGCTCCATTGCGTCATTCTTTTTAGAGTTTCCTCTGCACTGATCTCCCATATCATATTGGGCAGCTACCAACCTTGGAGTTTGTCTTTCAGTATGCTATATTTTGCCTTTACATGCTGCTCATGGAGTTCTTCAGGCAGGAATACTGATGAGGTTTTCCATTCCCTTCTCCACGGACCACAATGTGTCAGAAACCATAACCATGACCCGTCCATCTTGGGTGGCCCTACAAGCATGGCACATAGTTTCATTGAGTGAGTTAGACAAGGCTGTATCCCATGTAATCAATTTGGCTAGCTTTCTGAGATTATGGTTTTCATTCGCTCTGACTTCTGATGGATAAGGTCAAGAGTTTATGGGAGCTTCCTGATGAAAACGACTGACTAAGGGAAACTGGTTCTTTTTCAGATGGGTAGAGCCAAGCTCAGTTCAGTGCAGTTCAGTGGCTCAGTCATTGACAAATCTTTGTGACCCTATGCACTGCAGCATGTCAGTCCTCCCTGTCCATCACCAATTCATCGAGTTTACTCAAACTCATGTTCATGAAGTCAGCGATGCTCTCCAATCGTCTCATCTTCTGTCTACTGTTATTCTCCCACCTTGAACTTTTCCCAGCATCAAGGTCTTTTAAAAATGAATCAGTTCTTCACATCATGTGGCCAAAATATTGGGTCGTAGCTGCAACATCAGGCCTTCCAATGAATGTTCTGGACTGATTTCCTTTAGGATGGACTCTTTGGATCTCCTCACCATTCAAAAGACTCTCAAACCACTTTTCCATCATCACAATTCAAAAGCATCAATTCTTTGGCTTTCTTTATAGTCCAAATCTCCCATCCCTACATGACTACTGGCAAAACCATAACTTTGACTAGACAGAAATATTTTGGAAAGTAATCTCTCTGATGTTTGATATTCTGTCTAGTTTGGTCATATTTTTCTTCCAAAGAGAAAGCATCTTTTAATGTTACGGCTTCATTCCCAATCTGCTGTGATTTTGAATACACCTCCACTCCCCAAACCCCACCCCTGGCCAAAAAAAAAAAAAAAAAAAAAAAAACTCTCATTCTTTCCATTGTTTCCCCTTCTATTTGCCATGAAGTGATGGGATCGGTGGCCATGATCATTGTTGTCTGAATTTTGAGTTTTATGTCATCTATTTCACTCTCCACTTTCACTTTCATCAAGGGACTCTTTAGTTCGTCTTCCCTTTCTGCCATAAACTTGGTTCCATCTCCAGATAAGAGATTATTGATATTTCACTTGGCTATCTTGATTCCAGGGTGTGTTTATGCAACCTGGCATTTCTCATGATGTAATCTGCATATAATATACATAAGCAGCATGTCCGTATACAGCCTTGACGTACTCCTTTCCCTTTGGATTCAGATTGTCTTTCCATTTCCAGTTCTAACTTGCGTCTTGATCTGCATACAGATTTTTCAGGAGGCAGGTCAGGTGGTCTGGTATTGTCATCTCCTGAGGAATTTTCCATAGTTTGTTGTGACCCGTAGTCAAAGGTTTGGTGTAGTCAATGATGAAGAAGTAGAATTTTTTCTTCTGGACTCTTCCTGTGTTGCTGATCCAAAAGCTGTTGATAATTTGATTTCTGGTTCCTCTGCCTTTCAAAAATCAAACTTGAACACCTGGAAATTCATGGTTTATGTACTGTTGAAGCCTGGTCTGGAGAATTTCGATCATTATTTTGCTAGTGTGTAAGATGATTGCAATTGTGTGGTAGTGTAAACATTCTTTGGCACTGGTTTTCTTTAATGCTAATTGACATTCTCCTTGTATAATTATGGGTCATTAGTATGTGTATATTACAAAAACCATCCCAATACTCGATTATGATTACCGTCCACTTAATTTTTTAAACTAAATTATGAAAAAGGAGTAAAGAAAATAAAAGAATTCTACTTGGTGCTCTCTGATGACCTAAATGTGAAGGAAGTCTAAAAATTCAGGGATTTATGTACACAGAAGTGTCATTCATTTTGATATATTACAAAAAATAAGAGAAGATTGTACAATTTTTATAAAATAAAATTTCTTAAAGCAATATTACAAGTCAACTGTACCTAAAGCAGTGAACAAATAAATTGTTCCACAATTTGCAATATTTTGGTCATTGAGAACATGATGGTAAGTGAAATATTTCAGTTACAAGGTAACAGAAACTTTAACCACCTAATGGTTTTAGTTAAAACATGTGAATTTAGGAAAAGTGAGTTGAAAATTGTTATCTGAGCTTATTCAAAATTGAGCACGATTGTTCAAGTTACCAACTTGTATCATAGGTCAAATATTTCTTCAAGGAAGATGTTCTAATAGAGACAGGACGGACATAGATCTTCAGATCTTAGCTCAAGATTATTAGGGAAGTTGGAAATGCAACTCCAACCACAGTCACACTCTCAATGGTGTGTAGTAGAATATATATTGCACCCATTGCTCAGGACCTTCTAGGCCTTCTACCCTAGGGCCGGGTAGTGAAAGGCAGAACTTCAGGAAAGGCAAAAGGCTATGTATTTCAGAGGCCCAGATCCCTTGATGGAGCCATTCACTGGCCTTCACCAGTGTTCGAAGAAGTAGCCAACATGTCTGATGCTCACCTCCATGACCTAATAGTTGTGGCAAACCGTAGGGGTAACAGTCTATGACACCCAGTCCCCTTTTGGATAGTATGAGAATACCGAGGGCCAACTGTGTTTCGGGCACTTGACTCCCTCATTAAAATGACTGGACAATGTATGAGAACCTTGGAAAGAGAAGGAAACGGAGAACAGACAGCTTCCCCTTCAGCTGGGACTGGGTACTGATTGGAGAACCAAGACCAGATGTTGAGATCGAGCCTGCGCCCAGACAGGATAACCAGCCTTCAGAGGGAAACCCTCCTCGTAACCAGGATGTTGGATGATGAAAGCCATTTTAGGATATTTCCTTTTAGGTTACGGATTGATATTTGCTTCAGTACAGGTTTACAGAAACAGTATTACGTGACCATGACCTTACCTCAATAACAGGATCTGACAGCAAGATATTTGCAACACCTAATCACAACCCTCACTTACCTTTCCTCTAAGTGAGCTGTGTTGAAATCTGAGAAGTTCGCTGTAATTAAAGGCATAAGCCACACATCTTGCATTGCTCTGCAATGAAAACCTCTAGTATTTAAACCCCAATCTTTGGAAATAACAGTCTAATAATAGGTATTTATTAGCAGTAGCATCTTATGTCTCAGTTAGGTGGATGAGAGAGTGCCTCATTTCAAAACCACTTTCTCTCATGTGTACATGAGAAGTTTATCATTTTCCAGTATAAAACAAATTAGCTGGTGCACTGGGATGAACCAGAGGGATGGGATGGGGAGTGATGTGGGTGTGGGGTCAAGATGGGGAACATGTGTACACTAGAGGCGAATTCATGTCAGTGTATGGCAAAACCAATACAATATTGTAAACTAATCAGCCTCTAATTAAAATAAATACATTTAAAATAATGATAATAATAAAAACAAATTAACAAAACCTGATGGCTACCCCGATTATCAAGCTTATTAAGGACCAAATTACAGTGACAGATGTAATCAGGTCTATTTGAAGAATACTTATAACTTTGAAAATATTTTAATGAACTGATTTGCTATTATACATATATTATATTTTGCTAGTATACATATATAAAATATAGTATTTTGACTTTACATCAATTTTGTAGTTTGTATATGTGCATCACCGTTTGGTTTAATACTTATACAAAATAAATTTTTTCTTTACCTAATGCCTTTATGGAGAGGATATGGAGATTGGCAAGAAACTCTAAGTGTTGTTTATAATTGTATTAATCCCAAAGAACCCCTTTTTCTTAAGAATCTGCATTCTCAATTGGGTAGATCTGATTAGTGGGGTGAACACTCAGAGACAGATTAGTATAGACCGGTAACAAGTGAAAAGAAGAAAATCAATATTGTAGAATAATGTTGTCCTCTCAAAATGTGTATTTTGAAGCCGATGGCATCACCGACTCGATGGACATGAGTTTGAGTGAACTCCAGGAGTTGGTGATGGACAGGGAGGCCTGGCATGCTGTGATTCACGGGGTCAAAGAAAGTCGGACATGACTGAGTGACTGAACTGAACTTACTGTACTTTGTACAGAGTCAAAATTATGAGCAATGTGTAATTTCTTTCTGAACCTTTTTGCCAATAGGGTTTTTAGGTAGATATTTTGATATACAGGACAAGGTTTTTATCAGGAAAGGAGAGCAGACACAAAAAACACAGAGACATTTATATGTGAAGACAAAGCCATGTGATGATGTGTCACCATCCAAAAGAGGCCTCAGAAGAAAGCAAATCTGGTAACCTTTTTGTTACTGGCTAGATCCTGCAAGTATAAGAAAACATTTACTGAAGCTACCTGCTTTATGGCATGCTGTTAGAGAAAACCTTGAAAAAACATATACCACTGCCTCCTGAAAATAAGCTTTCAAGTTCAAAAGAAGCCTACTGTTCATACCCAGGTTCTCAGGGAAAGGAAACTGTTAAAGAACTCTCTGACCCATTAACTGATAATGCTTCAGAATTTTAATGGGAAAAGTTCCCATTCTCCATTGAAAAGAGAAGTATAAAGTACTTAGGAATAAATTTACCTAAAGAAACAAAAGACCTGAATCTATATATCGAAACCTAAAACACTGCAGAAATAAAGATAATAGAAACAGACTGAGAAATATGTCAGGTTCTTAGATCAGAAGAATCAATACGTGAAAATGAGTACACTAGCCAAAACACAATATGTTCACCACTATCTAACAGTGTTGTTGCTGTTGTTGTTGCTGTTTCCACAGAACAAGAACAAACAATTTCAACCTTTAATAGACAAAGCAATCTTGAAAAAGAAGAATGGATATAGTGGGATCAACCTGCCTGACTTCAGGTTATACTACAGAGCTATAGTCATCAAGAAAGAAAGGTACCTGCACAAGACAAAAATACAGATCAATGGAACAATATAGAAAGCCCAGAGATATATCCACACACATATGGACACTTTATCTTTGGCAAAAGAGGCAAAAATATATAATGGTGGAGAGAAAACCACTCTAAAAAGCGCTGCTGGGGAAAACTGTCAACAACTGTAAAAGAATGGTGCTAAAAAACATTTTACCACCCTATACAACAATACACTTAAAATGGATTAAACATATAAACATAAGTCTAGAAACTATACAACTCTCAGAGGAAAACATAGACAGAACAGACTCTAACACAAATCACAGTATCATTCTCTGTGACCCTCCTGAGTGACAGAAATAAAAACAAAAACAAACATGGGACATCATTAAACTTAAAAGTTTTACACAATGAAGGAAACAATAAGCAAGGTGAAATGGCAGCCTTCCAAATGGGAGGAAATAATAGTAAAAAAATTAACTGACATCAAATTAGTCTCCAAAATATACAAGCAGCTCATACAGTTCAATACCAGAAAAATAAGTAATCCAATCAAAAAGTGGGACAAAGATCTAAAGAGATTTCTCCAAAGGATACATACAGGTGTCTAACAAACACCTGAAAATCTGCTCCACATCACTCATTATCAGAGAAACTCAAATCAATACTACAGTGAGGTACCATTTCACACTGGTCAAAAAACTACCATTAAAAACTACCATCAAAAAACTCTACAATCCAGCAATGCTGAAAAGGGAGTGGAGAAAGGGAACATTCTTACGTTGTTGGTGGGAAGGCACACTAGTATGGGCACTATGGAGGACAGTGTGGAGATTCCTTACCAAAAAAAAATAATAAATGGAAATAGAATTACCATATGACCCAGTGATCCTACTTCTGGGCATACAGACCAAGACAACTAGAATTCCATGAAACATATGTACTCCAATGTTCATTGCAGCACTCTTTACTATAGCTTGGAAATTGAAACAACCTTGTCCACTTTGAAGATCAATGGTTAAGGATGAAGCTGTCATATACACAATGGAATATTCAGCTATTAAAAAAAGGACGTGTTTGAGTCAGTGCTATGAGGTGGATGAAACTGCAGCCTATTATACAGAGGGAAGCAAGCCAGAAAGAGAAACACCAACATAGTATATGAAACCTTATATATGAAATTTAGAAAGAAGTAACAACGATGCCATAAGCGAGACAATAAAAGTGACACTTATATAAGGAAAAGAATTTGGGACTATGTGGGATATGGCAAGGGTGGGATACTAGGAAAGAATAGCATTGAAGCATGAAACACTGAAACATTTATATTATCATATGGAGAACAGATAACCAGTTGAAGCTCATTACATGAAGCAAGGCATGCAAAAGTGCTGCTGTGGGACAAACCAGAAGGACGAGTCCATGAGATGGCTGACTGATATAGTAGTGTGGAGGAAGCTCTGATGAGAATTCAGTAACCACGAAAATAGTTCACTTGTATTACAGTAAAAAAAAAAAATTATTTTCTCTCAGCTAGCTCTCATAGACTCTATCCACTCATCGATACCCAGCCTAGTGGGGGATGAATCAGGTTGATCTCAAATCTAAACCAGACATTCAAACTTCTGCCTTAGGCTCATGAGATGAATGCTTATAACTTCCTTGCCATCCACTTTTCTTTTACTGTAACAATGAGTAGTCTCACCCACTGTGACTGAGGCCTTCAGATATGTCACTGTGGAGCCCATCCTTTCTTCTTGCTAACATCATCTCCATGTTCCCCTAAGCACCAGGTGCCTCCATAAGTTGCTCCATCTGTTGCTCATGAAGGCAACTGAACAACCCTCATGACCTCTTATCAATCTCATTAAAGTGTGAAATAGACAAATATGCTAAAAAGGCCTGGAAAACTTCACTAATACTGAGAACGCCATCAGAAAACGGAGTCTCAGCCTTCCTGATAAATGCTTGGTAAAGGTCATGTAACTCGTGGGAAAGAATATGAGGAATATGCTCACTCTTGCTATGGAAAGAAGTGGGTAATACGATGGAACTAATAAGCCCTTTCACATATGACATTAAAAATGATGAGACAGCATGGGAAAGACAGCACACAAAGCCACACGTATGTGAGGTGCAAAGTTCTTGGGGTTCTTTTGTTCTACGACAGACCTGTTCAATGCCTAAAGCAGCCTGTTTCTAGAAAGGAAGAGATATATATGGGTATCAAGATTATCATTTCCTTTCAGTGCCAGATCTTTCTGTTGTGCTCCTTACTGGTCCAGACAAGGGAAAACGTAAATTAGAGCTTATCATTCCCAAATAGGAAAGAAACGTCCCAGTAGACCAATTTCTATCAAGTCAAAACAGTGTCTTTATTTCATATACTAGGAAAGAAGTTTCAAATCTTGGATGGAGAAAAAGAAGCATAAGACTCTCCACATAGGATACATTTTCATTTATTTCTTCTACTTTTTCTCTTTTTTTGAAGGTAAAGAAACAGCCAGTGGACTTTAATAAAGTCACAGAGATAATTTAGAAAAATGTTAAGCACTTCAGTGTGAGTGACACAAAGTCCTATGAGAGAATATATAGAACACAATTGCATCTGACTCTAAGTTACATGTTTGTTTGTATGTTCAGTCTTGTCCAACTCTGCAACGAAATGTAGAACACCAGGCTCCTCTGCTCATGGGATTTACCAGACAAGATAGTTGCTTTCTGTGGCCATTTCCTACTCCACTGTTAGATGTATACAATGAATAAAAATATTATCCATGATTTTCTTGCATCTCTTTCAACACAAAATAAATTATACAGGCTCTTTGCTCCAGTGAATCTTTCTGAAATTCCAAAGATACCATTGTGAATGAGAAATGGTTGAAATATTTTGGACTCTCATGATCACATCAAGGCAGATACAAATTAAAGGAAAAGGTAAACCTCGAAACCTGACCTACCTTATAATTCAGTGAAGCTCATTTTTGTTAAACAAATAACAGAATTTCCCTTCTTTATCTCCTTTTAACAGCTAAAGATGGAGAAATAGGTAGATAGACAAAGTAGAGCTCAGAGAAGTGGGACAGAAATCTCTGTATATGACCCAGTCAGTTTTCAAGGGTTTCACCTTTGTTTTCTTTCCTGTTTGCTTGTTTGTTTTTAAAGAACTCATTTCCCAGAACTTCATAGAAACGTTAATGATGCTCAAGATCTTGTGTCACCTTCGTGTTGGTGGGAAATATGACCATGAGCAAGTGGCACTGATTTTCCCTCAGGGCTCCAGGTATAAATCAGTATGTCCAGTGTTTATGTTCTCAGTAAGAGGAACCACAAATCAAATATCCAAAATCCGTGGGATCATGAAAATAACAAGACAGTTCCAGGAACAAACAAACAAATAAACATATTCTTCTACTTCATTGTTTATAACAAAGGTTTTGACTGTGTGTATCACAACAAACGGTGGAAAATTCTTAAAGTGATAGCAACAGCAGATCGCCCGACCTGCCTCTTAGGAAATCTGTATGCAGATCAAGAAGCACCAGTGAGAACTGGATGGAAAACAACAGACTGCTTCCAATTAGGGAAAGGATTATGACAAGGCTGCATATTGTCACTCTGTTTATTTAAATTATATGTAATGCTCACTTCAATCACTCTGTCATATCCGACTCTTTGTGACCCATTAACCACAGCACACCAGGCCTCCTTGTCCATTACCAACTCCTTGAGTTTGTGATGCTATCCAATTATCTTATCCTCTGTCATCACTTTCTCTTTCCTGCCCTCAATATTTCAGAGCCTCAGGAAATTTCCCAGTGAGTCACTTAATCGCATCAGGTGGCCAAAGTATTGCAATTTCATCTTCAACATCAATCACTCCAATGAACACCCAGGACTGATCTCCATTAGGATGGACTGGTAGATCTCCCTGCAGTCCAAGGGACTCTCAAGAGTCTTCACCTACACCACAGTTCAAAAGCATCAATTCTTCAGCACTCAGATTTCTTTATAGTACAACTCTCATATCCATACATGCCCACTGGAGAAACCATAGCCTTTACTAGATGGACCTTTGTTGGCAAAGTAATGCCTCTGCTTTTTGATATGCTGACTAGGCTGGTCATAACTTTCCTTCCAAGGAGTAAGCGTCTTTTAATTTTATGGCGGCAATCACCATCTGCAGCAATCTTGGAGCCTAAGAAACCGTGAGTAACGATTTCCACTGTTTCCCCACCTTTTGCCATGAAGCAATGGGACTGTATACCATGATGTTAGTTTTCTGAATGTTGAGATTTAAGCGAATTTTTCCCTATCCTTTTTCAATGTCATCATGCGGTTCTTTAGTTATTTTTCACTTTCTGCTGAAAGGGAGGTATCAACGGCATATCTGAGGTTATTGATATTTCACCCAGAAAACTTGATTCCAGCTTGTGCTTACTCCAGCCCAGCACTTCTCATGATATCCTCTGCATATAAGTTAAATAAGGAGAGTGATACTATACATCCTTGACGTACTCCTTTTCCTATTTGGAACCAGTCTGTTGTTCCATGTCCAGTTCTGTTGCTTCGTGACCTGCATATAGGTTTCTCAAGAGGCAGGTCAGGTGGTCCGGTATTCCCATCTCTTTCCAATTTTCCACATTTTATAGTGATCCACGCAGTCAGGGGCTTGGCATAGTCAGTAAAGAAGACATAGATGCTTTTCTGGAGCTCTCTTCCTTTTTCGATGATCCATCAGATGTTGGCAATTTGATCTCTGGTTCCTCTGCTGTTTTTAAAACCAGGTTGAAAATCTGGATGTTCACAGTTCACGTATTGCTGAAGCTTGGCTTGGAGAATATAGAGCATTATTTTACTATTACTAGTGTGTGAGATGAGCGAAATTGTGCGGTAGGTTGCACATTCTATGGCATTGCCTTTCTTTGGGATTGAAAACATATTGCCCTTTTCCAGTCTTGTGGCCACTGCTGAATTTTCCAAATTAGCTGTCATATTGAGTGCAGCGCTTTTAAAGCATCATCTTTCAGGATTTGAAGAAGTTCAACTGAAATTCCACCATCTACACTAGTTTAGTTCGTAGTGATGTTTCCTAAGACCCACTTGACTTCACATTCCAAGATATATGGCTCTAGATGAGTGATCACTCCATTGTGATTATCTGGGTCGTGAAGATCTTTTTTGTAAAGTTCCGTGTATTCTTACCACCGCTTCTTAATAATTTCTGCTTCAGTTATTTCCCTACCGTTTCTGTGCTTTATTGAGCCCTTCTTTGCATGAGATGTTCTCTTGGGATCTCCAATGTTCTTGAAGAGATCTCCCGTCTTTACCATTCTATTGTTTCCCTTCTTTTTTTGCACTGATCCCTGAGGAAGGCTTTCTTTTCTCTCCTTGATTTTCTTTAGAAATTTGAATTCAAATGGATATATCTTTCCTTTTCTCTTTTGCTTTTTGTTTCCCTTGTTTTCATAGCTATTTATAAGGCCTCCTCAGGGAGCCATTCTTTTTTTTTTATTTTTATTTTTTGCATTTCTTTACCTGGGGATGGTCATGATCCCTGTCTCCTGTACACTCTCAGGTACCTTCATCCATAGCTCATCAGGCACTCAGTCAATCAAATCTAGTACCTTAAATCTAATTTGCATTTCCAGTGTAGTGTCATAAGGGATTTGATTTAGGTCATACTTGAATGGTCTCGTGGTTTCCTCCAGTTTCTTCAACTTCTGTCTGAATTTGGCAAGAAGGAGTTCAGGATCTGAGCCACAGTCAGCTTCCTGTCTTGTTTTTGCTGACTGTATAGAGCTTCTTTATTTTGGCTGCAAAAACATAGTCAATCTGATTTCAGTGTCGACCATCTGGTGATGTCCATGTGTAGAATTTTCTCTTGTGTTGTTGGAAGAGGGTGTTTGCTTGACCCGTGCGTTCTCTTGGCAGAACT
The DNA here is from genome assembly GCF_049115385.1 of Moschus berezovskii. Taxonomy (NCBI): domain Eukaryota; kingdom Metazoa; phylum Chordata; class Mammalia; order Artiodactyla; family Moschidae; genus Moschus; species Moschus berezovskii. The sequence goes on along the minus strand of NC_142489.1, from coordinate 46,962,304 downwards.
CTATTAGCCTTTGCCCTGTTTCATTCTGTAATTCACAGCCAATTTGCCTGGTACTCTAGGTGTTTCTTGACTTCCTACTTCTGCTTTCCAGTCCCCTATACTGAAAAGGACATCTTCTTTTTTGTTAGTTTTAGAAGGTCTTGTAGGTCTTCACAGAACTTTCAACTTCAGCTTCTTCAGTGTTACTGATCAGAGCATAGATTTTGATTACCATGATATTGAATCGTTTGCCTTGGAAAAGAACAGAGTTCATTCTGTCGTTTTTGATATTTCTCCCAAGTACTGCATTTTGGACTCTTTTGTTGACTATGATGGCTACTCCATTTCTTCAAAGAGATTCCTGCCCACAATAATAGATATAATGGTCATGTGAGTTAAATTCTCCCATTCCAGTCCATCTTCGTTCACTGATTCCTAGGATGTCAGTGTTCACTCTTGCCATCTCCTGTTTGACCACTTCCAATTTGCCTTGATTGATGGACCTAACATTCCAGGTTCTTTTGCAATATTGCTCTTGACAGTATCAAACCCTGCTTCCATCACCAGTCCCGTTCACAACTGGTTGTAGATTTTGTTTTGACTCGATTGCTTCATTACTTCTGGAGTTATTTACCCACTGACCTCTAGAAGCATAGTGGGCAGCTACCGATGGTTCATCTTTCAGTGTCCTTTCTATTTGTTTTCATGGTTTTCATTGGGTTCTAAAGGCAAGAATACTGAAGTGGTTTGCCATTCCATTCTCCAGTGGACCACATTCTTTCCACTTTGGTGAAGGGCTGTCATGAAAGTAAAAGATAATTTCTTCTTGGAGAAAACTCTATGCAAACCTAAACATTGTATTTAGAAGAGACATTCACCTTGGTAACAAAGGCCTCCACTTCACAAACCCCTGTTGTTTATCCAGTAGTCATGTGCAGATGTGGGAGCTGGGATATAAAGAAGACTGAGAGGACATTCTATGGCTTTCAACTGTGCTGCTGCCGAAGAAACTTCAATTCAGTTCAGTCACTCAGTCGTGTTCAACTCTTTTTGACCCCACGAACCGCAGAACACCAGGCCTCCCTGTCCAACACTAACTCCCAGAGACCACCCCAACTCATGTCCATTGATAGGCAATGCCATCCACACATCTCATCCTCTGCCATTCTATTCTCCTCCTGCCCTCAACCTTACCCAGCAACAGGGACTTTTCCAATGAGTCAGCTCTTAGCATCAGCTGTCTAAACTATTGGAGTTTCAGCTTCACCATGAGACATTCCAATGCATACCCAGGGCTGATCTCATTTAGGATGGATTGGTTGGATCTTCTTGCGGTCCAAGGCACGCTCAAGAGTCTTCTCCAACACCACAGTCAGAAAGCATCAAATTTTCGTCTGTCAGCTTTTCTTACAGTGTAACTCTCACATTCATACATGACCACTGAGTAAACCACAGCCTTGCCTAGATGGACCTTTGTTGGCAAAGGAATGCCCCTGCTTTTTAATATGATATCTAGGTTGTAACTTTCCTTCCAAGGAGAGAGCGTCTTTTAATTTCATGGTTACAATCACCATCTGCAGTGATATTGAATCCCCAAGAAATAGACTCTTAGGGGTCCCTTGGACTGCAAGGAGATTAAACCAATTCATCCTAAAGGAAATCAACCCTAAGTATTCATTCGATGGCCTAATGATGAAGTTGAAACTTCAGTTTTGGCCAGCTGATGCAAAGTGTCCCTTCACTGGAAAAGTCTATGATGCTTTTTAAGATTGATGGCAGGAGAAGAAGGGAGTAATAGATGATGAGATGGTTGGACTGTATCAGAAATACAATAGGTATGCATTTGAACAAACTCTGGAAGATAATGAAAGATAGAGAGGCCTTTTGTGCAACAGTCTATGGCGTCAAAAAACAGTTGAAGACAACTTGTTGACTGAACAATGACACTCAATATCTCTAGAGTTACTTCTACAAATCACTCTAATATACTTAAAGAAAGTAGTAACAAATAACAACTAAGGTGATATAATCGAAGATGGTTTAATGATTTTTTTTAAAATATGGGAACTGTAGACTCTGAAAGAAACAAAGCTTAGAATTGAATAAATTTTAAGTATTAGTGTGAAGGAGGAAACAGGATGATGGAGGAGGAATATGAAGAGGAGACAACTTTCTCCGCCACAAATTCATCCAAAGGACATTTGAACACTGAGTAAATCCCACAAAGCAACTTCTGAATGCCGGTAGAGGACATCAGGCACCCAGAAAAGCAGACTATTGTCTTGGAAAAGAGGTAAGAAATAACATAAATGCTAAAAAGAGAGGCAAAAGAGGGAGGGATGGAGGTACATCAAGAGATGGGAGGCTTAAAAAACAGAGAAGTTTCCAAACACCTGGAAACACTCACTAGTGAATCTGTGGCAATCTTTGGAACCTCAGAGGTCAACATAACGTGGAGGAAAAATAAATAAATAATTAAAATCTACAGACTACATGCTCAGCAGTAACTCCAGGGGAGAAGCAGCTCAGCCGCCCACACCCCCAACTAGCAAGCGGGGACAGGGAAGGTAGGCACGGGCTGAGTCCCTTAGAGTAAGAGCCGGTCCTGAAAACACTGAGGGCAATCTGAAGGAGCTAACTTAAGATAGCTAAGCAGACTGAGGGATAGCTACCCCGTGAAAGGCAAAATGACCCAAGCTAAGACAATGCCAGACTTTCTCATAGAACAAAGGACTGAACAGAGCTAGCCAGGTGAGGTCACCCCATCCACCATCCCACGCTGAGGCAGGCAGGGAAGGGCAGCCAGAGCTGGAAGTGGGCAATCTCAGCTCCAGAGAGGCATCCAATATCAAGCTGTAAGCAGGCTTCTTTGCTAACCAAGACTTCTTGGGTTCTGGCTGGTCGATATCCGCCTGAGAAGGTGCACTGATTGTACGCCCGGAAAACCAAGCAACAGTGACGGGGGAGGCAATAAGTCACAGCGACTGTGCTGGCCAAAAACCTGGTACCTGAGCTGCTCAGACCGGGCAAGGGCACAAAACGTAGGCCCAACCAAGTCTGCACATTTGTGGAGTCTCTGAGAACCAGAACCTGAGCGGCTTAGACCAGGGATGTACATCCAACCCAGTGCCGGCCTCGGACGCTTCCCGGTAGAGTAACTTAAAGCCTGTGCAGTGTAGACTGGGACAGCAAACACGCTGTGAGCGGGGGCAAACCCAGTGTATCCAAGACACTTCAAGCACTCCCCAGTGATGCCACTGATGTTTGTCTGCAGCTTACCTCCCTCCCCACAGTACTACCGAACAGGTGAGCTTAAAAAAGTGTCTACCACAGCCGTTGTGTCAGGACAGGAAATAGACACCAAAGAAACCATCAAACAGAAGAAGCTTAAACAGAAGGAACTGAAATGGAAGAGACAGATGGAGAAGTCTTGAGCCTAGTGCAAGAATAAGACTGAAAACCAGAGGCAGAGGCTTAAGTCCAAATCCTGAGAACACCAGAGAACTTCTGTTCTAGGTAACATTAATTGACAAGAGCTCATCAAATGCCTCCATAACTTCACTGAAACCAGGCACCACCCAAGGGTCAACAAGTTCCAGAGAAAGACATACCAAGCTAATTCTCCAGCAACACAGGAGAATAGACCTGATCTTCAATATAAAGGCTGCCCAAAGCCACTCCAACCCCAATGACATCTCATAATTCATTACTGGACACTTCATTGCGCTACAGAGGGAAGAATTCCAACTCCACCCCGCAGAACATCGACACAAGTTTCCCGAACCAGGCAACCTTGACATGCTACCCTTCCAAGGCCACACACAGCGATGAAACTACACAATAAAGAAATATCCATACACTGCCAGAAGACGGAAAGGGCACCACTAACAGAGCAATATAAGCAAGACGAAGTGGCAGAGAAATATCCAGGAAGTAAAGGAACAGGATAAGTGTGCACCAAAAAAAAAAAAAAAAAAAAGAGTAAGATATAGGGAATCTACTTGATAAAGAATTTCGAATATTGATAGTGAAAATGATTTAAAATCTTGAAAACAAACTGGAGTTACAGATAAATAATCTGGAAACAAGGATTAAGAAGATGCAAGAAAGGTTTAATAAGGATCTTGAAGAAATAGAAAAGAGTCAATATACAATGAATAATGCAATAGATGAGATCAGATAGAGTCTGGAGGGAACCAACAGAAGAATAACGGAGGCAGAAAACAGTTGATAAGTGACCTAGAAGACAGAATTGTAGAAATAAATGATTCAGAGAGGAAAAAAGAAAAATGATTGAAAATAAATGAGGACCATCTCTGAGACCTCTGGGACAATGTTAAATTCCCCAATATTGGAATCATAGAAGTCCCAGAAGAAAAGACAAAAAGAAAGGCCATGAGAGAATACTTGAGGAGCTAATAGTTGAAAACTTCCTTAAATGGGGAAGGAAATAATCACCCAATTCCAAGAAACACAGAGAGTCCCTAACACGATAAACCCAAGGCGAAATACTCCAAGACAAACATTAATCAAACTAACAAAGATCAAACACAAAGAACAAACATTAAAAGCACAAGGGAAAACCAACAAATAACACACAAGTGTTTCCCATAAAAATAACAGCTTATCTTTCCACAGAAACTCTTCAGGCCAGGAGGGAATGGCAAGACATACTTAAAGTGATGATATAAAATATCCTACAGCCAAGGTTACTATACCCATCAGGGATTTCATTCAAATACGAAGGAGAAATCAAAAGCTTTACAGACAAGGAAAAACTGAGAGAATTCATCATCACCAATCCAGCTCTCCAACAAATGCTAAAGGATCATCTCTAGACAGGAAACACAGAAACGGTATATAAACTCGAAACCCAAACATAAAGAAAATTGCAACGGGGTCACACTTATCAATAATTATCTTAAATGTAAATGGGTTGAATGTCCCAACCAAAAAACAAAGGCTGGCTGAATGGATACAAAAGCAAGACCCCTATATATGTTGTCTGCAAGAGACCCACCTCAAATTAAGGGACACATACAGACTGAAAGTGAAATGCTTGAAAAAGACATTCCACTCAAATAGAGACCTAAAGAAAGCAGGAGTAGCAATACTCATATCGGATAAAAATAGACTTTAAAACAAAGGCTGTGAAAAGAGACAAACAAGGACATTACATAGTGATCAAAGGATCAATCCAAGAAGAAGATATAGCAATTATAAATATATGCACCCAACATAGGAGCACCACAATATGTAAGACAATTACTAGCAAGTATGAAAGGGGAAATTAACAACAATACAATAATAGTAGAAGACTTTAATAGCCCACTCACACCTACGGATAGATCAACTAAACAGAAAATTAACAAGGAAAGACAAACTTTAAATGATACAATAGACCAGATAGACCTAATGGATATCTATAAGACATTTCACCCCCAAACAATGAATTTCACCTTTTTCTCAAACACACACGGAACATTTTCCAGGATAGATCACATCCTGCTCCATAAATCTAGGCTTGGTTAAAAAAAAAAAAAAAAAAACTGAAATCATTCCAAGCATCTTTTCTGACCACAATGCAGTAAGATTTGATCTCAATTACAGGAGAAAAATTATTAAAAATGCCAACATATGGAGGCTGAAAAACACACTGCTGAATAACCAACAAATCATAGAAGAAATCAAAAAAGAAATCAAAATGTTCATAGAAATAAATGAAAATGAAAACACGGCAACCCAAAACTTATGGAACACTGCAAAAGCGGTGCTAGGCAGAGGTTCATAGCACTACAGGCATACCTCAAGAAATAAGAAAAAAGTCAACTAAATAGCCTATCTCTACACCTAAAGCAAATAGAAAAGGAAGAAATGAAGAAGCCCAGGGTTAGTACAAGGAAACAAACATTAAAATTAGGGCAGAAATAAATGCAAAAGAAACTAAAGAGACCATAGCGAAAATCAACAAAGCCAAAAGTTGGCTCTTTGAGAGGGTAAATAAAATTGACAAACCAATAGTCAGAGTCATCAAAAAACAACAAGAAAAAAACCCAAATCAATTAAATTAGAAAAGAAATGGGAGAGATCACAACAGACAACACAGAAATACAAAGGATCATAAGACACTACTATCACCAATTATATGGCATTAAAATGGACAACTTGGAAGAAATGGACAAATTCTTAGAAAAGTACAACCTTCCAAAACTGAACCAGGAAGACGTAGAAAATCTTAATAGACCCATCACAAGCATGGAAATAGAAGCTGTAATTAGAAATCTTCCAGCAAAAAAAAAACCCCAGGGCCAGAGGGCTTCACAACTGAATTCTACCAAAAATTTAGAGAAGAGCTAACACCTATTCTACTCAAACTCTCCCAGAAAATTTCTGATGAAGGTAAACTTCCAAAATCATTCTAGATCCCACCATCACCATAATCACAAAACCTGGCAAAGATCCCACAAAAACAGAAAACTACAGGCCAATATCACTGATGAACATAGATGCAACATTCCTTAACAAAATTCTAGCAATCTGAATCGAATAACACATTAAGAATATCATACATCATGACCAAGTGGGCTTTATCCCAGGAATGCAAGAATTCTTCAATATTCGCAAATCAATCATTCTAATACAGCACATTAACAAAAAGGAGAAAAAAAAACACCATATGATTATCTCAAAAGATGCAGAGAAAGCCTTGGACAAAATTCAACAACGCTTTATGATAAAATCCCTCTGGAAGGTGGGAATAGAAGGGACATATCTTAACATATTTAAAGCTATATATGACAAACCCACAGGAAACATTATTGTCAATGCTGAAAAACTGAAAGCATTTCCCCTAAAGTCAGGAACAAGACAAGGGTGCCCACTCTCACCACTACTACTCAACATAGTTCTGGAAGTTTTGGTCACAGCAATCAAAGCAGAAAAGAATAAAAAGGAATCCAAACTGGAAAAGAAGATGTAAATCCCTCACAGTTCGCCAATGACATGACCCTCTACACAGAAATCCCTAAAGACTCTACCAGAAAAATACTAGGGCTAATCAATGAATAAAGTAAAGTTGCAAATTTTAAAATCAACACACAGAAATCCCTTGCATTCCTATTCACTAATAATGAGATAATAGAAAGATAAATTAAGGAAACTATTCCATAAATTGTTGCAACATAAAGAATAAAATACTTTGGGATCAGTTCAGTTCAGTCGCTCAGTCGTGTCTGACTCTTTGGGACCCCATGAACCACAGCACGCCAGGCCTCCCTGTCCATCACCAACTCCCGGAGTTCACTCAAACTCATGTCCATCGAGTCGGTGATGCCATCCAGCAATCTCATCCTCTGTTGTCCCCGTCTCCTCCTACCCTCAATCCCTCCCAGCATCAAACTGTTTTCCAGTGAGTCAACTCGTCACGTGAGGTGGCCAAAATAATGGAGTTTCAGTTTAGCATCAGTCCTTCCAATGAACACCCAGGATTGATCTCCTTTAGAATGGACTCTTTGGGTCTCCTTGCAGTCCAAGTGGCCCTCAAACATCTTCTCCAGCACCACAGTTCAAAGGCATTAATTCTTTGGCGATCTGCTTTATCACAGTCCAACTCTCACATCCATACATGACAATGGGAAAAACCATAGCCTTGACTGGACGGACCTTGGTTGGCAAAGTAATGTCTCTGCTTTTTAATATGCTATCTAGGCTGGTCATAACTTTCCTTCCAAGGAGTAAGCGTCTTTTAATTTCCTGGCTGCATTCAGGATCCGCAGTGATTTTGGAGCCCCCAAAAAATGAAGTCTGACACTGTTTCCACTGTTTCCCCATCTATTTCCCATGAAATGATGGGACCACATGCCATGATATTCGTTTTCTGAATGATGAGCTTGAAGCCAACCTTTCCACTCTCCTCTTTCACTTTTATCAAGAGGCCTTTGAGTTCCTCTTCACTTTCTGCTATAAGGGTGGTGTCATCTGCATATCTGAGGTTATTGATATTTCTGCCAGCAAGTTTGATTCCAGCTTGTGCTTCTTAAAGTCTGGCGTTCCTCATGATGTACTCTGCCTAGAAGTTAAATAAGCAGGGTGACAATATACAGCATTGACTTACTCCTTTTCCTATTTGAAACCAGTCTGTTGTTCCATGTACAGGTCTAACTGTTGCTTCCTGACCTGCATATCCACCTAAAGAAACAGAAGACTTATATATAGAAAACTGTAAGACACTGGTGAAAAAAACAAAATAGGACACTAATAGATGGTGAAATATACTGTGTTCGTGAATTAGAAGTTAAATATTGTGAAAATGTGCACACTGTTTAAAGTAATTTATACATTCAATGCAATCCCTATCAAGCTACTAACGTAAAAGAATGAATCTGGAACACTTCCTAACACCATACACAAAAATAAACACAAAATGATTTAGAGAACTAAATATAAGACCAGAAACTATAAAACCCTAGAGGAGAACATAGGCAAAACCCTCTCCGATATAAATCACAGCAGGATCCTCCATGACTCACATTCCAGAATATTCGAACTAAAAGCAAAATAAACAAATGGGACCTAATTAAAATTAAAAGCTTCTTCACAACAAAGGAAACCATTAACAAGATGTAAAGACAGCCTTCAAAATGGGAGAAAATAATAGCCACTGAAACAACTGAAAAATAATTAATCTCCAAAATATACAAGCCGCTCCTGTAGCTCAATTCCAGAAAAAAAAAATAAAGACACAATCAAAAAATGGGACAAGGAACTAAACAGACATTTATCCAAAGAAGTCATACAGATGGCTATGAAGCAAGTGAAAAATGCTCAACATCTCTCATAATCAGAGAAATACAAATTAAAATCACAGTGAAGTACCATTGCACACCAGTCAGAATGGCTGCTATCCAAAAGTCTACAAGCAATAAATGCTGGAAAGGGTTTGGAGAAAAGGGAACCCTGTTACACAGTCGGTGGGACTGCACACTAATATAGCCACTATAGAGAACATTGTGGAGATTCCTTAAAAAACTGGAATTAGAACTGCCATACAATCCAGCAGTCGCACTCCTGGGCACACACACTGAGAAACCAGAACTGAAAGAGACACATGTATTCCAATGTTCATTGCAGCACGGTTTATAATAGCAAGGTCATGGAATTAACCTAGATGTCAATCTGCAGACCAATGGATAAGAAAGCTTTGGTACATATACACAAGGGAGTATTACTCAGCCATTAAAAAGAATACAATTGAATCAGTTCTAATGAGGTGGATGAAAATGAAGCCTATTATACATAGTGAAGTAAGCCAGAAAAAAAAATCACCAATACAGTGTATTCATGCATATATATGGAATTTTGAAATATGGTAACGATAACCCTGTATCAGTTCACTTCAGTTCAGTTCAGTCGCTCAGTCATGTCCAACTCTTTGTGACCCCATGAATCACAGCACGCCATACCTCCCTGTCCATCACCAACTCCCGGAATTCACTCAAACTCATGTCCATCGAGGCGGTGAATCCATCCAACCATGTCATTCTCTGTCGTCCCATTCACGAGACAGCAAAAGAGACACAGGTATAAAACAGTCCTTTGGACTCTGTGGGAGAGGGATGATTTGGGAGAATGGCATTGAATCATGTGTATTATCATGTGTGAAGTGAATCACCAGTTCAGGTTCGAAGCAGGATGTAGGTAGATTTTGGCTGGTGCACGGTGTTGAGCTGGAGGGAGTATAATGGGAGGAGAGATGTGAGAGGGAAGTTCAAGAAGGGGAACTCACGTACAGCGGGGGCGGATTCAAGTCAATGTACTGCAAAACCAATATAATATTGTCATTAGTGGCCAATAAAAAATAATAATTATAAACAAAAGTAAAAGAATAAGTGTGCAAGTAAAATTACATCCAAGCGATAAGCAATAAAGGAACACTCGTGGCTATCCTAATAGTAGACAATTAAGTCTTTTAAGCAAAAATGTTTTGAGACAAATAGCATTCAATATTATTATACAACAGTTTTTTAAATTTGTTTTACTTCGAGTATAATTAAAGTATTGTAATGGATTTTGCCCTTCATTGATATGAATATGCCATGGGATTAAATATGTTCCCAATCCTGAGCCCCCCTCAGGATTAAGTCTGGCTGAAGAAAACACAATTCTCAACTTTTTGGCTGGGCATTTTTCCCAAACAGTAGAACAAATTCCAGGATTTTAAAATAAGTGATCCTTGTACAGCACCTCAACTTTCAAACTACATTTCTAATTTCCTACTTAGGATAGTCCTGAATATCAGAGGCTTACTAATAGGTACTAAAATATGAAGGAATTCATGTTTCTATAAATTGGTGACATCAACTGATAATCCTTCCTTACTTTAAGAAAAAACAAATGGAGGGAGGGAAGAAGATGGTGGAGGAATAGGATTGGGAGACCACTTTCTCCCCAATACATTCATCAAAAGAACATTTGAACACTGAGCAAATTCCACAAAACAACTGAATGCTGGCAGAGGACATCAGGCACCCAGAAAAGCAGCACATTGTCTTCTAAAGAGTTGGGAAAAAACATAAGATAAAAAGAGAGACAAAAGAGGTAGTTATGGGAGCTCCGTCCCGGGAAGGGAGGCATAAAAAAGAGAGAAGTTTCTGAACACCAGGAAGCACTCTCACTTGTAAGTCTGTGGAGAGCCTTGGAAACTCAGAGGGCAACATAACCGGGAGGAAAAAGAAAGAAACAATCAAAACCCACAGATTACTCACCCAATGGTAACTCTTGGCAGAGAAGCAACACAGAAGCCCACATCCACCAACAGCAAGTCGGGGCTGGGCAAGGAGGGGCAGGCTGCATTGAGGACCCGGCCTGAATGCCTCAGGGCAATCTGAGAGCTAACTGGAGATAGAAAAACAGACTGTGGAATAGCTACCCCAGGAAAAGGCGAAAAGCCCAAACCTAAGACTCCGCCAGACCCGCTCACAGAACAAAGGACTGAGCAGAATTAACTAGCTGCGAAAACCCATCCCCCGCTGAGACATGCAGGGGAGAGCAGTCAGAGCCAGAAGAGGGCAATCGTGTCCCCAGAAAAGCGTCTGATTCCAAACTGCAGGCAGGTTTCATTGCTGGCCAGGACTTCTTGTGTTTCTGGCTGGTTGACATACCCCTGAGAAGGTGCACTGGTTGTACACCCAGAACACCCAGCAACAGGGACCACAGAGATCATAAGTCGCAGCGACTGTGCTAGCCAAACACCTGGTCACCTGAACTGCTCAGATCAGGGAAGGGCACAAAACGCAGGCCCAATCAAGTGTGCACCTTTGTGCAAAACCCAAGTACCTGAACCTGAGTGACTCAGGCCAGAGATGTGCATCCAACCCAGAACCTCTGTGGAAGAGGGTGAGGGTGGGATGATTTCGGAGAATGGCATTGAAACATGTATATTATCATATGTGAAACAAATCGCCAGTCCACATTCGATGCATGATGCAGGATACTCGGGGCTGGTGTACTGGGTTGAACCAGAGGGATGTCATGAGAAGAGAGGTGGAGGGCTTTCACGATGGGGAACACATGTGCACCCGGGGCAGATTCATGTCAATATAGGGCGAAACCAATAAAATAATGTAAAGTAATTAGCCTCCAATTAAATAAATTTTAAAAATATTAAAAAACATAAAAGAAAAAAATGGGAATCAAATGAAGTGAGGAATATTTATGTCTAGAGTCTGAATTTATTCTATTTTAGCTCGGAATTTTAAGTTTTTGCTTTATGGTTTGTCTACACATACTAAAGCAGTCCTTGGTGCAGATTTTACTTGACAAATGCGCTGGTACATATTTTACTTGACATGTGCACTGTGATGCATTTCTTGCCACTTGCCCAAGTTGGCCAAGGACTGACTCATTTTTCAATTTAATAAGCAATTTGAAATTGGAGAATAATAGCTTTACAATGTTTGTTACTTTCTGCTGTACCACAATGTAAATCGGCTATCAGTATATATACATGAGCCTCCCTTTTGAGCAGCCCTCCCACCTGTTCTTGAGCCTGCTCTGCTACCCCACAGTCCACTCCTCTAGGGCACCCCAGAGCCCTGAGGAGGAGCTTCTCACCAGCTAACTACTCCATACTTGGTATTGTACATATGTCAGGGCATCCTGCTCAAATTGTGCCACTCTCTACTTACACTTTTTTGTCCAAGTCTGTTCTTAAACTATGCATTTCTTTTCCCACTCTTCAGATAGATTCTTCAGAACCAGATTTCTAGATTCCACATATATGCGTTAATCTACAATATTAGACTTTCTGTTTCTAAATTACTTCACTCTATATGATAGGCTCTAGATACATCCATATCTCTAGAACTAATCCACGATTTTCCTCTATCTGTATGAGAAATGTTCCACCTTAAGGATGTGCCATAACTTCTTTATCCATTCATCAGTAGATGGACACCTAGATTGTTACATAACTTGTTTAACGTAAATGGTATTGCAGTGGATACTGTGATGCACATTTTTTTTTTCTTTTTCCAATGGTGGCTTCTTCTTTGTATATGTCAAACAGTGGGATTTTGGACATATGGTAGTTTTATTAATAATTTTCTAAAGAATATTTATACTCTGCTCTATCTTGGTGGGAGTTGGTGATGGACAGGGAGGAGTGGCGTGCTGTGATTCATGGGGTCAAAAAGAGTCGGACACAACTGAGCGACTGAACTGAAATGAACTGATCTGAAAAACACTGTAGACTATTCCCTTTCCTTCACATCATCTCCTATATTCATTGTTTTAAGGTTTATGTGTATGCGTGTGTGTGTGTATATATATATATATAAATTTTAAATGTTTGTTAATTTATAATGTAAATATTTGCATATTATATTTATAAATTTGTATATTATTTTAATTTTATTTTATTCTTGGGGTTCTCAAGGCAAGTATACTGAAGTGGTTTGCCATTCCCTTCTCCAGTGTATATATATAAAATGATTGTTAATTTATAATATAAATATTTGCATATTATATTTATATTATATATTTCTATATTATTTTAATTTTATTTATATATTTTAATTATATTTGTATTATATTTTTAAATTGTATTTTATATGTATATATAAATATACACATTACACACACACACACACACACACACACACATTTGCTTCATTATTTGGTTACACCAGGCCTTAAATGCTGCATATGGAGTCTAGTTCCATGACCAGGGATCAAACATGGAACCCCTGATTTGGAATCATAGTGTCTTAGCCACTGGACCATCAAGGAAGGATCCTACTGTCGATTTTATGATGATCACCATGCAGAATAGTGTATGATACCTCACAGTTGTTTGGATTTGTATGCCTTTACTATGTTGAGGTAATGTTTGCTACGCTCAGTTTCTGAAAGATTTTTTATCACACATGCTTGTTGGATTTTATTAAAGTTTCATTTTTTTTCTATTGAGGTGATCATTAAAAAAAGGTGGCAAAAATATGCAGAAGATCTGTACAAAAAAGATCAAGTTAATCACGATGGTGTGATCAATCACCTAGAGCCAGATTTCTTGGAAGGTGAAGTCAAGTGGGACTTGGAAAGCATCACTATGAACAAAGCTATTGGAGGTGATGAAATTCCAGTTAAGCTATTTCAAATCCTGAAAGATGATGCTGTGAAAGTGTTGCACTCAATAGGCCAGCAAATTTGGAAAACTCAGAAGTGGACACAGGACTGGTAAAGATCAGTTTTCATTCCAAACCCAAACAAAGCCAATACCAAGGAATGCTCAAACTACCGCACAATTGCACTCATCTCACACGCTAACAATATCAGGCTCAAAATTCACAAGCCAGGCTTCCAGCATGCATGAATGGTGAACTTCCAGATGTTCATGCTGGTTTTAGAAAATGCAGGGGAACCAGAGATCAAATTGCCAACATCCGCTGGATCATGGAAAAAGTAAGAGAGTTCTAGAAAAACATCGATTTCTGCTTTACTGACTATGTCAAAGTCTTTGACTATGTGGATCACAATAAACGCTAGAAAATTATGAAAGGGATGGGTATACCAGACCACCTGACCTGCCTCTTGAGAAACCTATATGCAGGTAAGGAAGCAACAGAACTGGACATGGGACAGACTGGTTCCAAATAGGAAAAGGAGTATGTCAAGGCTGTATATGGTCACGCTGATTATTTAAGTTATATGCAGAGTACATCATGAGGAACGCTGGGATGAAGAACCAGAAGCGGGAATCAAGATTGCTGGGAGAAATACCAATAACCGCAGATATGCAGATGACACCACCCTTATGGCAGAAAGTGAAGAGGAACTAAAACACCTCTTGAGGAAAGTGTAAGAGGACAGGGAAAAAGTTGACTTAAAGCTCAACATTCAGAAAACTAAAATCATGGCATCTGGTTCCATCACTTCATAGCAAATTGATGTGGAAACAGTGTGAGAACTTTTTGGGGCTCCAGAATCACTGAAGATGCTGGTCACAGCCATGAAATTTAAAGACATTTACTCCTTGGAAGGAAAGTTACCACCAGCGTAAATAGCATTTTAAAAGAGTAGAGACTACTTTACCAACAAAGGTCTTTCTAGTCAAGTGTATGGTTTTTCCAGTGGTCATGGAAAGATGTGAGAGGTGGACTGTGAAGAAAGCTGATCGCCAAAGAATCGATGCTTTTGAATTGTAATGTTGGAGAAGACTCTTGAGAGTCCCTTGGATTGCAAGGTGATCCAACCAGTAAGGAGATCAGTCCTGGGTGTTTATTGGAAGGACTGATGGTAAAGTTGAAATTCCGATATTTTGACCACCTCATGCGAAGTGGAAAATACTTTGATGCTGGGAGGGATTGAGGGCAGTAGGAGAAGGGGACGACAGAGGATGAGATGGCTGGATGGCGTCACCGACTCAATGGACATGAGTGGAGTGTACTCCGGGAGTTGGTGATGGACAAGGAGGCCTGGCGTGCTCTGATTCATGGGATCACAAAGAGTCAGACACACTGAGAAACTGAACTGAACTGAGGTGATCATATGGTTTTAATCCTGAAATTTGTTATGATGCATCTCATGGATTAACACACAGCCACCGGAGAATGTCTGCATATCTAGGGAAAAACCTCAATATTAAAGCTGTTCGATACTTTTAAAGTGTTAATGAAATCTTCTTGGGATGATTTTGTTGAGGATGTTTGCCTCTATATTTGTCTATGTGATACTGGTCTATAATTTTCCTTTTCTGTTTTAACATTTTCTTTGTTATCAGGTGATGCTGACTCATAGGATGAGTTTGTGGGGTCTCCTACCGTTGTAGTATTTTGGAAATGTTTAAGAAGCCCATATGTCAACATTTAACTTAAAGGTTCATAAAACACCTGTGACATCATCTGGACCTTGAATGTTGTTAGCTGACAAATTTTTCATAGCAGTAGCAATATTAGTGGTTGTAATGTTGTGTTCAAATTTGCTGGTTCCTCTTAGCTGAGTTCATAAGAAGTAGTCTGTGGTTTCCAGATTCTACATTTTATTGGCTTAAAGTTCTTTGTAGTAATCTATCATGATCTTTTGGTATTTCTGTGCTGTTGGTTATAATGTGTCCTTTCTGATGTATGACTTTATTGATTTGAGTGTTTTCCTTTTTTTGTTGATGGCTCTGGCTCATGTTTTATGTATTTTCTTTATTCTCTCCAAGAGCCCCCTTTTAGTATTATTGATCTTTGCTATTATTTTCATCTCTCCCCCCCCCACCCCGCTCTTCTCTGTTTTTTTTTTTTTTCCCAAAACCAATTTTTGGTTTTTTGTTTATTCTTCTGTCTAATTGCTTTAGTTGTAAGTTTAATTAGTGTTTTATCCTGTTTCATGTGTTTTATGAAATAACAATTTCATTGTCATTAGTTTCTATGAATATGTACTTCATGGAAAATAGATGGGGAAACAGTGGAAACCGTGTCAGACTTATTGTTTTGGGCTCCAAAATCACTGTGGATGCTGATTGCAGCCATGAAATTAAAAGATGCTTACTCCTTGGAAGGAAACATGACCAACCTAGATAGCATAGTAAAAAGCAGAGACATTACTTTGCCAACAAAGTTCCATCTAGTGAAGCCTATGGTTTTTCCAGTGGTCATGTACAGATGTGAGAGGTGGACTGTGAAAAAAAATTGATCGCCAAAGAATTGATGCTTTTGAACTGTGGTGTTGGAGAAGACTCTTGAGAATCCCTTGGACTGCATGGAGATCCAACCAGTCCATTCTAAAGGAGATCAGTACTGGTTATTCATTAGAAGGACTGATGCTAACAGTGAAACTCCAACACTTTGGCCAACTCATGAGAAGTGTTGACTCACTGGAAATGACTTTGATGCTGGGAGGGATTGGGGGCAGTAGGAGAAGGGGACGACAGAGAATGAGATGGCTGGATGGCATCACCGACTCAATGGACATGAGTTGAGTGAACTCTGGGAGTTGGTGATGGACAGGGAGGCCTGGCGTACTGCGATTCATGGGGTAACGAAGAGTCAGACAGACTTAGAGACTGAACTGAACTGAACTGAACAGAACTGAGGTGATCATATGGTTTCAATCCTGAAATTTGTTATGATGTATCTCATGGATTGATATGCAGCTATTGGAGAATATCTGCATATCTGGGGAAAACCTCAATATTAAAGCTTTTTGATACTGTTAATGTGTTGTTGGATTCTTCTTGGGATTATTTTGTTGAAGATGTTTGTCTCTATGTTTGTCTATGTGATACTGGTCTATAATTTTCCTTTTCTTTCTTAACTTTGTCTTTGCTATCAGGTGACGCTGTACTCATAGGATGAGTTTGTGGGGTTTCCTACCGTTGTAGTATTTTGGAAATGTTTAAGAAACTCATATGTTAACATTTAAATTAAAGGTTCATAAAACACCTGTTACAATATCTGGACCTTGAATGTTGTAAGCTGACAAATTTTTCATAGCAGTATCAATATTAGTGGTTGTAATGTTGTGTTCATATTTTCTGTTTCCTCTTAGTTGAGTTCCTAAGAAGTAGTCTGTGGCTTCCAGATTCTACATTTTATTGGCTTAAAGCTCTTTGTTGTAATCTATCATGATCCTTTGATATTTCTGTGCTGTTGGTTATAATGTCTCCTTTCTCATGTATAACTTTATTGATTTGAGTGTTCTCCCTTTTTTGTTGATGGCTCTGACTCATGGTTTATGTATTTTCTTTAATCTCTCCAAGAGCTCCCTTTTAGTATTATTGATCTTTGCTACAATTTTCATCTGTTTTTTTTTTCCAGTTCTATCCTCTATGGTTTTTTTTTTTTTTTTTTCCAAAAACCAATTATTCGTTTTGTGTTTATTCTTCTTTCTCTAATTGGTTTAGTTGAAAATTTAGTTAGTTTTTAACCTGCTAATTGAGTTTTATGCAATCACAATTTAATTGCCATTAGTTTGTATGAATATATACTTCATGGGAAAAAGATGGGGTAACAGTGGAAACCGTGTCAGACTTTATTTTTTGGGCCTCCAAAATCACTGTAGATGCTGATTGCAGCTATGAAATTAAAAGACGCTTACTCCTTGGAAGGAAAGTTATGACCAACCTAGATAGCATAATAGAATGAGAGACATTTCTTTGCCAACAGAGGTCAATCTAGCCAAGTCTATGGTTTTTCCAGTGGTCATGTACAGATGTGAGAGTTGGACTGTGAAGAAAGTTGATCGCCAAAGAAATGATGCTTTTGAATTGTGGTGTTGGAGAAGACTCTTGAGAATCCCTTGGACTGCATGTAGTTCTAACCAGTCCATTCTAAAGGAGATCAGTCCTGCTTGTTCATTGGAAGGACTGATGCTGAAGCTAAAACTCCAATAATTTGGCCAACTCATGCAAAGAGTTGACTCACTGAAAAAGACTCTGATTCTGGGAATTGGGGACAGGAGGAGAAGGGGAAGGAAGAGAATGAGATGTCTTGATAACATCACTGACACAATGGATGTGAGCTTGAGTGAACTCTGCGAGCTGGCGATGGACAGGGAGGCCTGGCATGTTCTGATTCATGAGGTCTCGATGAATCATATACGACTGAGCGACTGAGCTGAACTGTTACACACACACACACACACACACACACACACACACACACACACACACATATATATATACATATTTGCTCTCTGATTCTTCAATGATTTCTTGGCCATGAAGAGGTGTATACATGAACCTCAATGTATTCATGCTTTTCAGTTTTTTCTTTGTTATTTATGCTTTGTTTGTTTTTTTTCTCCCCCACCCATGAATGACATATAAATCATAACACCGTGGTTTAAAAAAAAAAAAAAAAAGTCTGATACAATTTTGATTATTTTAAATTTACCAAGTCCTGACTGGTGATCCAGGTTTTTATTTATTTAGAAATATTTCTTTTGACCTTGCGAAGAAACTACACTCTGCGGGTTTTGGGTCAAATCTATTTCAGTATCAACTGAATTGTCAGGTCTGATTGTTATATAAATTTGTTTTCTTTTACTACTTCATTTAAAAATTGAAA
This sequence comes from Moschus berezovskii, assembly GCF_049115385.1. Lineage (NCBI taxonomy): Eukaryota > Metazoa > Chordata > Mammalia > Artiodactyla > Moschidae > Moschus > Moschus berezovskii. The sequence goes on along the minus strand of NC_142489.1, from coordinate 46,943,774 downwards.
GATAATTGTTTTCCAATGTTGTTCTGGCTTCTGCAGTACAAAGGCATGGAACAGCCTACAGTACACATATGGCAGTTATTATGCTATCATCCATTTCTTGTTGTTTAGTTGTTCCATGACCTTCGTAAGTGTTTCTTGCATGATCTCCATTTATTTTCGGAGAGGTTTGATCATCTTTCCTATCGTTACTCTCAATTTTTTTTTCAGTGACAATATCTATTTCCTCTTTAATTGTGACATATGTATTTTTACCTTGTTTCTTTGCCTGCAAAATATTTTACGGTCTTCATATTTGCTTAGCTTGCTATGTAACTAGTCTTTCCTACCCGGGGTATAGGATGGTAGTACTTGCTTCCAGTCTGTATTGTGAATGTATAAGTTTGGTCCAGTGGTTTGTGTCCATGGAGGGGGAGGGACTGGCAACTACATTCTTGTAGCCACAGCTGATGCTTCTCTCTCTTATGGTGGGACCGTGTCAGAGGAGTCTTTTTCAGGTGTGTATGGGTTTAGTGTACTTTAGACAGTCCATCTGGGAAGGATTTGGCTTGTTTTTCTGTCTTACATTGTGTGTGGTGTGAGGCAGCATCTCTGGGGAGTATAGGCTTTTGGGTGGAATGGTTCTTCGTTTCAGATGGAGGCCTTCATAGAGACTCTCACCAATTAATATTCATTAGAGCTGGGAATTATCTGGTGGTCTATGATACATTGTTGAAGCCCTAGGTGATCAGGACCAAATTCCAGTCAGAGAACCAAGATCACATAGTAAAAGATTAGACAGGGGAACAAAGGAAAACAGACAAATGGTAAGAAATCAAAATCAAACCACAAGTAAAATAATAGAAGCAGTAATGACAGTAGGGAAGAACACAGAATCAAGAGAACTGAGCAAATATCTTGTAAGACAGAAAACAACACCAGAGCAGAGTGCCACCTGAAGAATAAAGGAAAAAAACTCTGACAAAATAATAAGAGCTTTCCCACAGAATAAGAGAAAAGCACAGTTAATAAGGAAATATATGTTTATTAAAACAAAAATGACAAGAAACAACAAATAACATCAACAAAAGGCACAGAAATCAGGAAAAGAAAATACTGATTTTGAATTGTGGTGTTGGAGAAGACTCTTGAGAATCCCTTGAAGTGTATGCAGTTCCAACCAGTCCATTCTAAAGGAGATCAGTCCTGCTTGTTCATTGGAAGGACTGATGCTGAAGCTAAAACTCCAATAATTTGGCCAACTCATGCAAAGAGTTGACTCACTGAAAAAGACTCTGATCCTGGGAATTGGGGACAGGAGGAGAAGGGGAAGGAAGAGAATGAGATGTCTTGATAACATCACTGACTCAATGGATGTGAGCTTGAGTGAACTCTGAGAGCTGGTGATGGACAGGGAGGCCTGGCATGTTCTGATTCATGAGGTCTCAATGAATCGTATAAGACTGAGTGACTGAGCTAAACTGTTACACACACGCACACACATATATATACATATATTTTATATGTAACTAAACTTTCAACTAAACCAATTAGAGAAAGAAAAATTGGTTTTGGGGAAAAAAAAAACATAGAGGATAGAACTGGAAAAAAAAAATAAAAACATGAAAATTGTAGCAAAGATCAATAATACTAAAAGGGGGCTCTTGGAGAGAATAAAGAAAATACATAAACCATGAGCCAGAGTCATCAACAAAAAAGGGAGAACACTCAAATCAATAAAGTTATACATGAGAAAGGAGACGTTATAACCAACAGCACAGAAATATCAAAGGATCATGATAGATTACAACAAAGAGCTTTAAGCCAATAAAATGTAGAATCTGGAAGCCACAGACTACTTCTTAGGAACTCAACTAAGAGGAATTTGGTGTCTTCACCAAATAGATACATGCCAATATAAACAATCTTAAAACACCAAATAAGCAAGGATAATAAGAAAGCTTTTAAATGAGACAGAGAGTGAACCACCACGCGTCATAGTAAAACATCGGAAGTACAATGAATGTTACCTAGGGTCCCTGGGTTTTGGTCCTGAACATGCGCCACAGCACAAATTCACCTCTCTAGAAAACTCACCAAATGTGGGCAGAACTTAACTCTGGATCTTCAGTAAGGACAGGTCAGACTCTAAACTGGGATTACTCCTTTGTTCTGAGAGCTGCAACAGCCTGCGTATTTTCATTCGTTGAAAATCTATTGTCTTTTTTATCCCATAGAGAAAGCATCTGCAGAGTTGATTGCATGTATTTAATCTGCGGCTTGCTCAGCTGGTGGCAAAGTTTTCAATCCTTTTCCTTCATTTCCCTGATCCTGAGTCTCAGATGTAGTTTGATAACAACCTCTCCGTGTGGTCACCAGAGAAGGCTGTCCCCAAGACCCCTGTGGAACACTTGGGCCTGCCTTGGTGAGCACAGGAGCAAGAGGTAAAGCTTCTGGGACTGTAGGAACCCTGGTGGTGTCAGTTTTGCAGAGGAGCCAGCGACCATGGGCAGAAAAATTATGGCCCTCATGGGACAGTTTTCTAGCCTGTGGTGGCAGAAACATGTGTGATAGTTCTAGTTAGTCCTTTTCTATTGCCTGATAGTAGGTCTCAGCATGTGGCACGAGGGGGAAATTCATTGCTGTCACCATATCCTCTGTGTGACTGAGTACTAAGGTCCCACTCTTTGTCAGTTTGGGATTTTTCAAAGGCATTCCTTTCTACACAATTTGTCATCCCATTTGCATAATTCCATCTCCACATAGTCAAGCAGTTCCCTCACAAGTTGTCTTTCTAACCCTATGCTTGATCTTCCACGCCCTTGTACACTAGTTTACCTGGCCTGCCATTTAGGGCATGCAGGACAACACCACACATTCTCTGTTTAATTTTCACTATAGGCAAACTATATTTCATCAGCTTCTTCACTTTGCTTCCTTTCAGTCAAAATTAATTTAAGTTTAGTGAGGTCGCTTGCTTGAATCCTCAATCTATTCCCTGATTCTCCATCTCCCACCGCAAGACACAGGCTTGGTTCTATTCCTCTCGTCCTCCTCCCATCTTCCCTCCATTCTTCTCAGTTATGTCTGCTTTCCATATAGACGTTACTATTGAGCAAGATCTTCTGCTAATATCCATTTGATGATCTGGAGGAAGTGTTGTCTTGATAGAAGGATTATTTGTCATGCCTCCATAGAGAGATTTGTACTCAATGTCCTCTTATTTTCTGCGAAATCAGAAATTCTGATCTTATTTCTAGGCAAGCTCTGTAGTTCCTTTATGCATGCTGGTGAAACAACAAACTATAGCTGACATGAATTAATCAGTTTGATGGGCGGTTACATACATAGTTACGTAATTGTTGCATCATTGATTTTGAACACGCAAATAATCACATTTATTTTTCTTGAAATTTGTGCTAATGAGGAATTGTCATCTGATTAATGGCTCAGAGGTGAAAGCATCTGCCTGCAATGAGGGAGACTGGGTTTGATCCCTGGGTTGGGAAGATCCCCTGGAGAAGGAAATGGCAACCCACTCCAGTATTCTCGCCTGGAAAATCACATGGACAGAGGAGCCTGGTGGACTATACTCCATGGGGTAGCAAAGAGTCAGACATGACTGAGTGACTTCACTTCACTAAGGAACTGTAGCTCTTTCCAGGATGAGAGGTGGTACAGGAATTGGGCTCAAAAAGTCAGTCCCTGAAAATATCTAGCTATTTGTCAAGCTGTCCTGACATTTTCCCAGAGCACAGATTCCTTATTTCAGCTCTGGAAACTTAACTGTTTTAAGTGGGTATCAAAGGTCAGAGAGTGGCATGGGTATAATTTAATTCTTGTATAGGAAGATGGCAAGGGCCCAGGAATGTGATAATTGGTAGATAATAGCTTAAAAGAGAGAGACAGAGAAAAAAAGTGCAGAACAAAACAAAGCAAAACAGGGAGGTGTAGTTAGTCATTTAATCTTAAGGAAAACCTTAATTGGAGTTTGGATCATAGTGAAAGCAAGGGGATTTCATAAAGTTATCTACATTTTCTTTATTGTCTCTGTTACTGGCATAGATTGCGTGTGAAAATGAGGTCATTTAGGTGTGTTTGACTCTTTGTGACCCAATGGACAGTAACCTACCATCTCCTTTTGCTGGGCATCTTCTAGACGCAGTGATCAAAACTGTGTCTGACCCATTGCAGGCAGATGCTTTAGCATCTGAGCCACCAGGGAAGCCCTTTGACTGCGTGGGTCACAACAAATTGTGGAACATGCTTAAAGGAATAAGAATACGGGACCACCTTACCTGTTTCCTGGGAAACGTGCATGTAGGTGAAGACACAACAGTTGGAATTGGACAAGGAACAATGAACTAATACATAATAGGGAAGGAAATACATCAAGGCCATATATTGTTACCCAGCTCATTTGACTTCTGTGCAGAGTGCATAATGGAAAGTAACTTGCTGAAAGAATCTGAAGCTGGAAACAAAATTACTGTGAGAAGAATGAATAACCTGAGTTATAAGATGATAACACACAAATGGCTGAAATATACCAGGAAGCAAAGAGCCTTCTGATGAAGGTGAAAGGGGAGAGTGGAAAAGCTGGATTAAAACTCAATATAAAAACAAACACTCACAAAAAATAAGCTCATGGAATTTGGTCCCATCAATTTGAGATATATTGATGGGATACAATTGAATTAGTAACAGGTTTCCCTTTCTTGACCCCCGATATCACTGCCGAATTGACTGCAGCCATGAAACTTAAAGGAACTTGCACATTGATGAAAAGCTGTGACCAATCTAGACACCATGTTAAAAAGCTGAGAGCTTACTGAAAAAGACCTGACTAGTCAAAGTTGATTTTCGGGAGGAACGAGTGTAGGAATAAGCAGAACCAGAAGAACTGAGTGCCATAATATTGATGTTTTGCAACAAAGCCTGGAGAAGATGTGTGAGAGTTCCGTGGTGAGCATGGAGTTCAAACTGGAAAAGTGTGAAAGAAACTGTCTCTGACTGTCTCAGAAGGACTGATGCTGAACAGGAAGAGCCAATATGTCGGCCACATGAGGCCTAGAGCAAAATCACTGGGAAGAAACCAATGCTGGGAAAGATTGGGCACAGGAGAAGTAGGGAAGCACAGAGGCCGAGATGACCGCAAAGCATCACTGACTCAGAGGTCAAGGATTTGAGAAAGTTCTGGGAGATTTGAAGGGCAGACCATCCCCGGATTCTTTCTGTACATGTAGTCACAAAGAATTAGACAAGAGTGAGTGACTGAACTACATCAAAAAATTAGTCTTGGCAGTGCTGGGAAATAGTTCAGATAGAATGGTAAGCCTGTCATTGTACCTGGGATGATAAGTGATATTCAGGATAATTAGAAAGAGCAAAGCTCTTGTCAGTTTACTTCTTTTCCTCCCTCACATTGTACTTCTCACAATGTTTTTGGAGAGCTTCCCAGAAAAGGAGAACTCCTGCGGAGTCATGTGGTATCCTGAGACAGAAACCATACCGCATCAGCCACTTGGATCTACAATCTTGGTCTTAGGCAGAAGCAGGTATTGTCTGTAAGTGTCTGCTAGAACTGCCCATCTTCTGATGTGTTAACAGGCTGATATTTGATCTTAAGGATGAGGTGAGAGTTAAGGAAACATATCTTCTCAATCAAACTCTGTAATCCTGGGAGAAGCATCTTTGACTTGTGTATTCTAGTTACCCTTAGGAAAGCTTACAAGAGGTTACATTACTGAGCATGGATGTAGGTAGGAGACTGGATCCATTTAAACTTTGCTACTTGCCTTCTCTGTACATAGACCATTCCTCTTTTAGTGTCACAGTTTTTGTCTTCAGATGAGGGTTGAGAATTGTGGAACTGTGTGAATGTATCTGAAGTCCCATGAAACAGAAGACAGGGAGTACACAGTTTTCCTCTTTGAATCAGATCTCAAGATTTTTGCTTAATCGATTTTCACTATCAGTGCATCTCAAATATTCATACATTCTTTTTATTTATTTATATATTTTAATTGGAGGCTAATTACTTTGCATTATTGTATTGGTTTTGGCATACATTGACATGAATCTGCCCCGGGTGCACATGTGTTCTGCATCTTGAACCCCACTCCCACCTGCCTCCCCAACCAATTCCTCTGGTTTATCCCAGTACACCAGCCCTGAGCATCCTGTATCATGCATCGAACCTGGACTGGTGATTTGTTGCATATATGATCATATACATGTTTCAGTGCCATTATATGATGATTGCCACACAGAGCTGAAACCAGAATTCATATATAGTCATTATTTTATCAGTGTGGTAGGGTTTGGATATTGAAGATTTTATCTACGAAATATGTGGGCCATGTTATCACTTCCTTCTATTTAATTGTCTATTTTAACTGATACCCTTGTGAAGGAGGAAGGCCACTTCTACCATGTGGGAACAGAATTACAGATTTCATCATTAGTTTCTTTGATCCCTAAGAATGCTATTCATAATGGTGAGTGTGCCACCTCCAATAGGATTGTAGTATCCTATTATAAGAAAACCTGTTTGAAACTCCACACACCTACTTAACTTCTCTGGTATTGCTTAATTAGTAGGTGGTTGTTTTTGTTATTGCCAGACAACACAGACTTCTAAGGCCCCTCTCAACTTTGGTGGGCTGATTGTGACAGTGCCTTAGATTTTAAGTATCTTAGGGTGGAGTCGCTTGATTATTACTGAGATGCTTTCACTCTCTGAGACTCATCCATTTGTCTTGTACTTTAAAATACTAAAGCAGACTTTTGAATGGACATTTTAATTTCTGCCTCTTTATACTATTGAATTAGCCGTTTCTTCAGCCAAAATCTCCAACATAAACGTCCAAAAGAGAACCCAGACGTACACTCACAATCACATTCTTAATCTGATACACACACATACACACACACACAAGGAGAGTCACAATCTTACATGCCCAGAACACAATTATGAAAGGAAAAGAAAACCAAAGTACTCACTGAAGGACATCTATGAAATGCACTGAGTTCTCTGTTATCTGTTTCTAGGCTTAATGTTGGAAGTTATTTTGTAGTTAAATGATTTCACTCTAGGGACATTTTAAACCAATATGTTTCAAAAGATAGAACATTGATCTACATCCCATGGGATCTTAGAATATTTGCATGAAAAACTATTCTGTGATTTGATGAGAATAAAGTTTTAGTGTAACAATATTGAAGTCATATTGACTTCTGTAGGCCCTTCAGTGACACACTTGCTTGTTATATTTTAAGTATCCAATTTCATCCCCTGACCTTGTCCCATCAATTTTTCTACTTTTTGCCCCAAACTTCTGTATTTACCTCACTTAATTTTTGTTTTCAGTTTTACAATTTTAGGCACCAATTATAAACTAAATACATAAAGGAAAGGAAATTGAATTCATGTACAATGCTTCCCTAAGGTATTGAGCTATTTTTTCTATAAGCTTTGGAGAATGACAGGTACTGATATTTTAAAGCCATATGGCAATTGATAACAAAGGGAATGGATCATATAAACAGGTTTCCCTTGGTAGGACAATTGAAGTACAGGTTAATGCTGTTAGGACAGGTTAGTACTGTTTTGTTTCAGGAGGGAAGAAAAACAGTAGCTTTTCAACATGATATATTGAGTGTCCTTGTCCATGTCTTTTCCAAGTTATCACAGAGGACTAAGTGGATTATTCCTGTTCTTTATGAGAAGGACCTGCCAGTCAAAGCAGAACGTGAAAAGAAAGTAAAAGGGACTGAGAACTAATATTCAGTACATGGCAATGAAATAGCAAATGGAATCACCTTTAAGGTGATATTTCTCAAAGGATGCAAATTGGACTACATCGTCAGTCAGTGTGTCAGTTCAGTTGCTCACTCCTGTCTGACCCTTTGCGACCCCATGAATCACAGCATACCAGGCCTCCCTGTCTATCACCAAAACCTGAAGTTCACTCAAACTCATCTCCATCAAGTCGGTGATGCCATCCAGCCATCTCATTCTCTGTCTTCCCCTTCTCCTCCTGTCCCAAATCCCTCCCAGCATCTGAGTCTTTTCCAGTGAGTCAACTCGTCGCATGAGGTGGCCAAAGTATTGGAGTTTCAGCTTCAGCATTCCAATGAACACTCAGAACTGATCTCCCTTAGAATGCACTGGTTGGATCTCCTTGCAGTCCACGGGACTCTCAACAGTCTTCTCCAACACCACAGTTCAAAAGCTTCAAGTCTTCGGCTATCAGCTTTCTTCAGAGTCCAACTCTCACATCCATACATGACCACTGGAAAAACCATAGCCTTGACTAGCCAGACCTTGGTTGGCAAAATAATGTCTCTGCTTTGTATATGCTATCTAGATTCATCATAACTTTCCTTCCAAGGAGTAAGTGTCTTTTAGTTTCATAAAAAAACTGAAATCTAAAACAAGAGCATTGAACTTTGGGCTTGAAATCATAACTAAGGACACCAATTTCAATAACACTTACTATTGCTTCAAAATGCTCACCCCTTGAATGTAATTTTTCAGTGAAAGAAAAAGTGTGTTTGCTGACCACTCCTTTATCTACACAGATATTCCACAGATTTCACTGTTCATTAGCTGCAAGAATGAAAGTGGTCAACTTAACTTGATGTTGTCCTATGTGGGTAACCATCCCAAAACAGTTATCTGACTTGATGTTGCCACCAACATCTAAAGGAATGACCCCAAATTTGAGATTGCAAAGATTTCTAGATAGTGTTCATGATATCTGGATAGTTCAACAAGCAGACATTTTGTTCAGAGTATTTCGTTGTGAAATATATTAGGGATCAACCATTGATATTGATCCCTGCTTACTCCATGACTTTTCTAGATTATTAAAATTAATGATTCTTTTATTATTATTATTATTCATGTCTCCACAACTACTATTGAATTTTAGGGTATTGGGTCCTGAAACTACATGCTTAGAATGGGTTCTTATAGACTGTAAACTTCATGATAGCAGCAGTCATTTTATAGTTTGAATTCCCACATTTAACATTCGTGTAAATATAATAAATATTTATCAACTTGGAAAAAGTTATCAGTAAAGAGGAAAGGCCAATTTTTATAAAACTGACGGTTATAGGAGTAAGTTGAGTAATTTGATTGGTTATGACATTTCTTTTTTGATAACTTAGGAAGTACTTAAAATGTATCATTTGCAGGCTCTAATTTTAGCTGATGTGAGAGATACATAAAGAGAGTAGACCCAAAACACATGGAAGACCTGAATGGCAGTTCCTTCCAACCCCGAGAAAGAGTTGAGACAAAATTGTGAGAAGGGGTTTAGCATGACTGAAATTAGGTTGAGAGATTGTAGCTCCGGAACCACAGTATAAGAGAAAGATAATGAAATTATTAAGGAAAAAAGATACCATGTCTTCACAGAACTTGTTCATCACACTGATGTGCTGCAATAACCACCAGGAATTTATTATGTCTCTGTGGGAACCGATAAGCAACATCTAAACATGCATTAGGAAATATAGGGTGGAATCTTGGTTTCAGGAAATAAAGGTGTGCCTCAAGGACAGCATCTTCCCTGGTGGCTCAGACAGTAAAGCGTCTGCCTGCAATGTGGGAGACCCGGGTTTAATCCCTGGGTTGGGAAGATCCCTGAAGAAGGAAATGGCAACCCACTCCATTATCTTTGCCTGGAGAATCCCATGGATGGAGGAGCATGGTAGGCTACAGTCCACAGGGGTCGCAAAGCGTCGGTCACGAGTGAGCTACTTCACTTTCGCTTTCACTTAAGGCCAGCAGAACAAAAATGACCCTATACAATATCACTTGTAAAATGCATATCTTGTGCTGACCATGGGCCAGTCACTGGTTATGTCATATTTTCTTTGGTATCACAGTGACAGTACAGTGTTGATCATGATTTTGATGATCATGATTTTATATTTTCAAGTACATAATGAATTTCTATACTGAAGATAACCTGCTGTCCACCCTTTTAAGACTCTACCAGTATCTAATAGAATATAATGCAACTGTGAATGCACTAAGGTGCATACTATGCATTTTCATTTCTTTGATTTTATTTGTATCTTTTCCTTCACCCATACACTCCTTATATAGACACCCATTCATTTCAGCAGGGATGATTTCAGAAATCACGTTACATCCATTACCTCTTTTCTCTTTGTTCTCATTTTCTTGCTTACAAATATTAGATCAGGTGTCATTGACCTAGGATGCATAATGAATGTTTTCTTGTCCTGAAGAGTTTATAAAACAGTGCAGTAAAATAGCTAGACATTAAACTAAGCCTCGTTTTTCTTTTCATTGTTTGAAAAAAGAAAATGAAACTATGAAAATGAACATGTAAGTTTATTGTTCAAATACAAGAATTGTAGGTATTTGTTGACATCTCCCAACAAAAATTTCAATCTTCATTAGGCTCCATAATCTGACATTTATTTGATAGGTCCGTTTTAATTAGCATGGTTTTCACATAACGATGATTCTTGATGAGTTGACTTGAAAGAGAGGAGGCAGATGTGTAAGTGATCTTTGGTACTGAAGGCCACGAATTGCCTCTCTTTTGAAGGTCATGGAAAGGACTGTCATGGGCTGACATATCACTATATCTATCTGGAAACTTAGAAGGCTCCACAATCAGTCTAGAATAACTGCTCTGTAATGGAGATAGGATGTGGTTCTGAGAATTCGATGTAGTTGTCGTAGGCAAGTCCTCAAAGTGGCCATTTACCTGAGTGTAGCTGCTATGTGAGTGCCACTTAAAAATGCTCAACTGATTTAAAACAGCAGGTTGATCTCCCAAAATCTGTTCTGTTTGGCTAACTGATATTGATGATGGGGAAGGTAAGTCACACAAAGCTAGAGCTCTTGTATTAGCGACTATCTGACTGGTGTGAGGCTTTTCTATGAAAGGCACACTTAAAGTGGTGGAGGCTGAAAATGTACTCTCTCCACTAGTTTCAGGAAGAAAATCAGAGTTATGATCATCTATGTTGACACTTTCTTTAACATGCTTCTTCTTGCAATCTCGAACTAATGAAGATATTGCAGACACATTTTAAATCCCAACTCTTCTTTTTATTCTTACTAAAAGTTGAGGATACTCTCTTTTGAAATTTGGATTATAGTAGATCTGTAACTAAAGTCAAAGGATACAATTATTTAATTTCTTTATAAAGCAAGGTAAAACTACCATAAAAGCTAAACTATAAAAGTTTATTCTTTCATACAGATGGCTAACAAACACATGAAAAGATGCTCAACATCACTTATAATCAGAGAAATGCAAATCATAACGACAATGTGGTACCATTTTGTGCCAGTACGAATGGCTTATATCCCAAAGTTACAAGAATAAATACTGGAGCGGGTGTGGAGAAAAGGGAACCCTCCTATACTGTTGGTGTGAATGCAAACAGCACAACCACTATGAAAAACAGTGTGGAGATTCCTTCAAAAACTGGAAATAGAGCTGCCATAGAACCCAGCAATCACATTCCTGGGCATACACACCAAGGAAACCAGAATTGAAAGAGACACATGTGCTCTAATGTTTATTGTAGCACAGTTTATAATAGCCAGGACATGGAGGTAACCTACATGTCCGTCTGCAGACGAATGGATAAGAAAGCTGTGGTGCACATGCGCAATGGAGTATTGCTCAGCCATGAAAAATACATCTGAATCAGTTCCAATGAGGTGGATGAAACTGGAGCCTATTATACAGAGTGAATTAAGGCAGAAAGAAAAACACCAATACAGTATACTAACGCATATATGTGGAATTTAGAAAGGTGATAACAATAACCCTGTAAATGAGACAGCAAGAGAGACACAGAAGTGTAGAACAGTCTTTTGGACTCTGTAGGAGAGGGCGAGGGTGGGATGATTTGGGAGAATGGCACTGAAACATGTATATTATCATATGTGCAATGAATCACAATTCCAGGTTCGATGAATGATACAGGATGTGCGGGGCTGGTGTACTGGGATGAACCAGAGGGATGGGATGGGGAGGGAGGATGGAGGGAGGTGGGAGTGGGTTCAAGATGGGGAACACATGTACACCTGGGGCAGATTCATGTCAATGTATGGCAAAGCCAATACAATACTGTAAAGTAATTAGCCTCCAATTAAAAAATAAAATTAGGAAAGAGTAAATAATTCCTTCAACGATATCAATTAAATTCCATCAAATTAAAGGCCTCCAGATTAGTTTTAACAGCTAACATGTTAGAAACAAATGTGCTCCTCGACTAAAAATATGTTGTATATATATAGTAAATACCATAAGTAGCTTCAAGACTCGTATCTTGTTTCAAGTTGATTGGAAAGTTTGTTTCAACATCAAATATTGTATCCTCCAGCTGTCTCAACTTCAAACAATAAAGCTTTTTCAACAAATTGCTATGTCAATTTTGAATTCTGTTTTAGCTACATATGGTAACATGATTTCTAGGTCACATGATTTAATTTTAAATATTGCTAATAAGTGAAAAATTTGGGATACCTTGCTCAAAAGAGAGATTTGTTTTCTTCTTCCAGAAAGTCAGATAGTGAAGCAGATCTTTGAACAGGTTGTCGCTTTTTACTAAACCCATAAAGGTTCAGCTGTCGAACTAAACTTTTCATATTATTGGTTTCAAATATTCTCAAAGGCGCCTTTCTTTCCAAGACTTCTTTCTTGAAGAGTTCTTCATTGATCACTATACAAGTGCCACTCTCATCCCACCAAATAGATTGAAATTGATCAATTTCCACTATATTCCACAATTTTTGTGGAAAAGTGAGTGGAAGAAAATCATTCAGCTCACCTGTTTCAGAGACAAAAAATGTGTAACATGGCCTTTTCATCAGAATTTCCTCAGACAAAGCCTGAAAAGCATATTCTTCAATAAGAGATTGCAAAACCAAGTCCCCAGAAAGTGTATAATCATACAAAGGTCTGATGGAGGTTTCTGAACCAGTGGATTCATCGTTAGGAGGCACATCAAGAATCTCTGAAGAAATATGTGCCATCTCAGAAAAATCTTTCTTCAGATACTTTTCTCATTTTTCTGATATTACACACAACAAATTCAAATGCTGCTTGGCTGGCCTAAGGGGGAAACTCCCTAGACCATCACAGTGGTTCTAAAATGCACTGGTCTCCTAGCAATGGAAGAGTAGCTGTGACATCACAAAGTCACTGGTCTCCTAGCAAGAGAAGGGTAACTGTGACATAACAACGTCACTGGTCTCCTAGAAATTGATGGGCAATGTTCAGCCAGTGTTTATACTTCAGCATCAACTTAAAATACAGGCTCCTTACACAAATAGCAACAAAAACCATGAGCCTGCAAAATCTCCAAAATCACTGCAGATGCTGATTGCAGCCATGAAATTAAAAGACGCTTGCTCCTTGGAAGGAAAGTTATGACCAACCTTGATAGTATATTAAAAAGCAGAGACATTACTTTGCCGACCAAGGTCCGTCTAGTCAAGGCAATGGTTTTTCCCGTGGTCATGTATGGATGTGAGAGTTGGACTGTGAAGAAAGCTGATCGCCGAAGAATCGATGCTTTTGAACTGTGGTGTTGGAGAAGACTCTTGAGAGTCCCTTATACTGCAAGGAGATCCAACCAGTCCATTCTAAAGGAGATCAATCCTGGATGTTCATTGGAGGGACTGATGCTAAAGCTGAAACTCCAATACTTTGGCCACCTCATGAGACGAGCTGACTCACTGGAAAAGACTCTGATGCTGGGAAAGGTTGGGGGCGGGAGGAGAAGGGGACGACGGAGAATGAGATGGCTGGATGGCATCACCGATTCTGTGGACATGAGTTTGAGTGAACTCCGGGAGTTGGTGATGGACAGGGAGGCCTGGCGTGCTGTGATACATGGGGTCGCGGAGAGTCGGACACGACTGAGCGACTGAACTGAACTGAACTGAACTGAAAGAATTTTTATATGCATAAATCAAATCAGTAAATCCATTTGGTTTCTGAAATAAAAGTGATTCTTGGCAGCGGCCAAGAGGAGCTACCCCACGCCCAAGGCCAGGGGCAGCAGCCGAAAGGAGCTATCCCACATCCAAGTGGCACTGGCTGTGCTGGCACAGGAGGGCCATGAGGATCAACTCCACACTCAAGATCAGGTGGGGCAGCCGTGAGGAGATACCCCTCGTCCAAGATAAGGTGCAGTGGCTGTGCTTTGCTGGAGCAGCCGTGAAGAGATACCCCACAACCAAGGTAAGAGTAACCCAAATATGATAGTAGGAATTGCGAGAGGGTATCAGAAGGCAGACACACAGAAATCGTGATCATAGAAGGCTAGTCGATCTAATCACATGGACCACAGCTTTCTCTCACTTATCTCTAACTGAATGAATCTAAGCCATGCTGTGTAAGGCCACCCATGATGGGCGGGTTATGGGGGAGAGGTATAACAGTATGTGGTCCACTGGAGAAGGGAATGGCAATTCACTTCAGTATACTTGCATCGAGAACCCAAAGAACAGTATGAAAAGGCATAATAATAGGATACTGAATGAGGAGCTCCCCAGGTCGGTAGGTTTCCAGTATGCTACTGGAGATCAGTGGCGAAATAACTTCAGAAAAAATGAAGGGATGGAGCAAAAGCAAAAGCAATGCCCAGTTGTGGATGTGACTGGTGATATAAGCAAGGTCTGATGATGCAAAGAACAATATTGCATAGGAACCTGGAACGATAGGTCCATAAATCAAGACAAATTGGAAGTGGTCAAACAAGAGATGGCAAGATTGAACGTAGACATTCTAGGAATCAGTGAACTAAAATGGACTGGAATGGGTAAATTTAACTCAGATGACCATTATATATACTATTGTGGGCAGGAATCCCTTAGAAGAAATGGAGTAGTCATCGCGGTCAACAGAAAATTCCGAAATGCTGTACTTGGATGCAATCTCCTAACGAAAAGAATGATCTCTGTTCATTTCCAACGCAAACCATTCAATATTACAGTAATTCAAGCCTATGCCCCAGCCATTAACACTTAAAAAGCCCAAGTTGAACGGTTCTGTGAAGACCTACAAGACCTTTTAGAACTAACGCTTAAAAAAGATGTCCTTTTCATTTAGGGGACTGGAATGCAAAAATAGGAATTAAGAAACACCTGCACATATGTGTATATGTCAAAATATAATTTAAACAACTTTATTTGGGTGGTCAAAATCATTGCTTGCTTCCAGTCTTAAATGAACTGTTTGGGTACCCCAACACTACTTAATAACTTTCTGGCTGAATAATATAGATCCTATTGCTGAAAGACTATCACTTAATCGAGCTTATCTTCCAATATTCTTTGTGTAAGAGATGGGGTTCATACATATGAGGACACCTTGAGCACATAAAACTACAACTCTCATTTACTTGGAGATACAGACTGGTTCCAAATAGGAATAGGAGTACGTCAAGGTTATATATTGCCACCTTGCTTATTTAACTTATATGCAGATTACATCATGAGGAACGCTGGGCTGGAAGAAGCACAAGCTGGATTCAAGATTGCCAGGAGTAATATCAATAACCTCAGGTATGCAGAATATAAGACCTTTATGGCAGAAAGTGAAGAGGAACTAAAAAGCCTCTTGACAAAAGCAAAAGAGGAGAGTGAAAAGGTTGGTTTGAAGTTCAACATTCAGAAAACAAAGACCATGGCATCTGGTGCCATCACTTCATGGGAAATAAAACGTGTTACAGAGGAAACAGTGTCAGATCCAAAATCATCGTGGATTCTGATTGTAGCCATGAAATTAAAAGACGCTTACTCCTTGGGAGGAAAGTTACGACCAACCTAGATAGCATATTAAAGAGCAGAGACATTACTTTACCAAACAAGTTCCGTCTAGTCAAGGCTATAGTTTTTCCAATGGTCATGTATGGATGTGAGAGTTGGACTGTGAAGAAAGAATTGATGCTTTTGAACTGTGGTGCTGGAGAAGACTCTTGAGAGTCCCTTGGACTGCAAGGAGATCCAACCAGTTCATTCTAAAGGAGACTGATCCTGGGTTTTCTTTGGAAGGACTAATGCTAAAGCTGAAACTCCAATTCTTTGGCCACCTCATGCGAAGAGTTGACTCATTGGAAAAGACTCTGATGCTGGGAAGGATTGGGGGTGGGAGGAAAAGGGGACGACAGGGAATGAGATGGCTTGATGGCATCACCGACTCGATGGACATGTGTTTGAGTGAACTCCGCAACTTGGTGATCGACAGGGAGGCCTGACATGCTGTGATTCATGGGGTGGCAAAGAGTCGGTGATGACTGAGCGTCTGAACTCAAATGAACTGCAGAACATTCAAATTATATGATGTATACATTAAAATCACTTCTCCATAATTCAGTATGTACATTTTTCTTTCATCCCTTTAAACTTCTGGTACCAAATATTTCAATAGAAATCATTGATGATCAAAATTTCTCTCCCTTCATGCCACAGGGGTTCAGCTTCATTCTGCCCTCCACATTATATCCTTATTTCTTGTCCTCCTTTGTATTTTTGTAGTTGCCACATCAGAGAAAACCTAACTAGATAACATGAACAGGCTCAATATATTATGTTAATAGAGAAATGTAATATAGGCTGTGCATTTTGTCAACATTTTACAGAGCTGTCACAGAAGCATGACAGAAATGCTCCAAAAGGAAAATTAAAAACAGCACTATTATGTATAATGAGTAGAGACCATCTTAGAACACTCTTAGAAAATAATTTCTTATCCAAATCATTGAGGGGAAAACAATGATAAAAGAATAAAATAATTCTCAATGTTGAAAGGAAAACAGGGTAAACAATACACTTGAATTCTCAGTATTATACAAAATAAAATCATGGTATCTGGTCCCACTACTTCATGGGAAATAAAGGTGGGAAAAGCAGAATCAGTGACAGATTTCCTCTTTTGTGGCTCTATATTCACTGTGATGGTGATGGCAGGAATAAAATTAGAAGACAGTTGCTTCCTGGAAGCAAAGTTTTCACAAATTTAGTAAGTGTGTTAAAAAGTGAAAAGTTGACTTGACCAAAGGATTCACATTGAGTAACACTAATGGTCTTTCCAGTAGACATGTATGGATGTGAGAACACCAAAGTGCTCTGCTTGGGATGACTTGTGAGTGTCCATTGGATTGCAATGAGATCAAGCTAGTCAAACATAAAGGAAATCCACTCTGAAGATGCATTGAATCACTGACGCGCAAGCTGAGTCTCCAAAGCTTTGACCACCTGAGCAAAGAACTGACTCACGAGAAAAGACCCTGATTCGTAGGAAATATTGAAATCAGGAGGACAAATGGGTTAGAGAGGAGGAGAAGGCTGTATCATTTCACCCATTCATGGACATGATCTCAGGTAGACCCTGGGAGATGGTGAGGGGCAGAGAGGCCTTGTGAGCTGCAGTCCAAGGGGTCACAAAGAGTCTGACATGGCTTTGTGACTGAACAACAACAAGATTTCAGTTAATAAAATGGATCTTCCAGGGTTGCGATGGGGGTCTCATTGTGTTAGAGGAATAGGAGCCTGAGTCCACTTTCTCCCACACAAATCCATCAAAGGATAGATTGCACGTGGAACACCTTCCAGAAACCAATTTGTGGCTGATGTTGATGGGCCCTAGAATCTGATAAAGGAAAACCAGTCTCTTAAAAAGTAGGCAAGAAAAAATAAGTGATGAAAGGGAGGAAATGTTTTTAGGGATCGAGACTCTTCTTGGAGAAGGAGTTTTAAAGGAGGAGAAATTTGCACAAAATAAGAAACCCTCTCTCATAGGTGTCAGTCGAGGAAGAAATAGAACTGGAGAGAGGAAGAACAAAAACACAGCTTATGCCAATAAATCCGATCACTAGCCAAGGAATGATTCAGATACTCCCGTCCACTGTCATACATGGGGCATTGAAGGCAGGTCTGGGATGTATCAAACACATTATGGTTAAAAGCAGGCTTTAGTGCCCTGAGGACAATGTGACGAAGCTAAGATAACACACAAACCTAAACCATGGGGACACTGGAGACAGAAATTTTAGAAAGGACCTTTCCTGTGAGAAGGCCCTAAGGCCACATTGAACCATGGCATACTCACAGAACAGAAGACTGTGCAATAGAAAATACCAAAGGAGACCAAGCCAGTGTCCATTTAAGACCCTTTCCTCCACAGATTGAGAAAAGAACGTGTACGACTGCAAGAGGCAGAAGGAAACAGGTTACTAGTATCTTGGCCCCAGAGACATCCCCTACCAAGCTCTAAGCTGGCTGACAGTTGCTAATGATGAATTCCTCACTTCATGGACAGTTCACATAGGCCAGGGACATGACAGCCTGGGTCAGTTAGCCTGAGGAGACACATGGCACACTTGAGACTGTGCCCTCTGGCACAGGCAGCAAACTGAGTGACTGAGACCAGAGAGCTGCATAAGATGCACGGCCGACCTGGGACTGTGCCTTGCCTCCAACCAGTCACCCGAGATTTTGGACTTGGGAAGAGCACAAAGCACATAGCCAATCGTTGTCATGGCCCTTGCCAAGCACCTGACTGCCTGATTGGCTGGGAAGTGCATGTAACACAGGGCCCACTTGGGACTGTGCCCTCATATATCAACCAGGAATCTGAGCAGTGTGGACCAAGAAAGTACATGTCACATTTGTCATTCAAAAGCCCAATGTGATCAATCCACCTCAACCACCCCCAATATCCCAATGGTATTTGATTTCTGTGTCCCACCTCTCACCCCCCAAAGCACTGAACAAGTGAGCTCGAATATGAGGCTACTGCACCTTCGTTTCATGGTGAAAACGAGATATGGAGAGGTTTTCAAATAAAAGAAGGAAATATAAACAAAGAAACAAAAACCAACCCAGAAGTGACAGGTTCAATGGAATAAGTCAGCAATATATGCCCAGACTGTTCAACTGAGAAACAGCAGTCAACTTTGACAATACAAGCTTCAACAAGAGACTATCTGACACTCTACTGAAACCAAAAATCACACAACTGCTTTGAAACTCTGCTATCTATTTCCATATGATTTCTTTAACTTTAAACTATTTTAGACTTTATTATACCCTAAACTTTTATTTCTATTAACTATTATTATCTTTCAAACAAAACACATATAAATCTATTTTTAAACACATTTTTTATATATGAGAGAATAAATTTAAATTCCATTTTCTTTTTTTACACTATTTTTCTTGTTTCTTAACGTTTATTTTCCCAAAATTGATAACAATGTTGTGACTTTAGTAACAAAATATTTATGATCTGATTTCATTTATGGATTCGTTTCCTTAATTGATTGCTGTTTTCCATTTTAACACTCCCCTATGGAGAGTCGGATACGACTGAGCGACTGAACTGAACTGAACTGAACTGATCTCCTCCTAGGTACCTCTTTCACACTCCTCCCTTTTCTCTGCTTTCTGAAATTCTGTGCATCCTGTTGATACTTTCTGGATGAGGAGAGTTCTGCCACCATTAACCTGGGGTTTGTCTTCTGTGTTGTGTGGATGTAGACTTTTGATGTTACTGCAACCTGGAAAAAGAAACCCAGAGGCCAGGATATCGATTCCAGAACTTTAGAGCAACATCGAACTCCTTACCTCAAGGAGCTTTAAAGGACAAGCACACACCCCAGAATTTCCATGTCTACATGGAAAGCAATCTCTACACTTGAGTCGATAAGTTCAGTACAAGAGAAACCACACCTATTCTCCAGCAAACAGAAACAAAACGGTGAATATTATAAAAGGGGGTGCACTAAGCCATACCAAACCCACAAATACCCCAAAGCACTGTCCATGGACAATTTATTGAATTTCAGAGAGAAGAGACACAGATCCGCATGCCAGTGCACAGACACAAATGATCCGAAGCATTAAACCTGGAGAAGTCACTGGTCCAATCCCACCCACAAAGGACAGGATCCACAACATATTGGAGCTATAACCCTCCGGCCTGCAGAAAGGGGACCCAAATCACAGTAATCAAAGCAAAATGAAAAGGGAGAGAAATATGCAGCTGCTAAAGGTAAATGATAAAAACCCACAAAGACAAAGAAAAGAAGAGTTAGGAAATTTTCCTGAAAAATAATTCAGAATAATGAGAGTAAACATGATCAAAATCTTGAAAGATACGTAGAGTTGCCAGTAAATACACTGGAGGACTGGAATGAGAAGAAATAAACATGTTTACCATGGATCTAGAAGAAATAAAGAAGAGTCAAAGAGCAATAATCCATGCAATAACTGAGATTAACAACACCCTGGAAGGAACCAACAGTAGAATAACTGAGACCGAGAAAGAACTAATTAGGTGGAGGTAGAAAGGAGGAAATAAATGAAGCCCGGTGAGATGAGCAACGAAAACAACAACAAGTTAAACAGGCAAAGCTCTGACTGGGGCAATGATAAATGTTCCACAATGAGAAACTTAGGTGTCTAGATGGAGAACACCAAAAACGAAAAGGGGTGGGGTACTTGGAAAATGATTGAGGAAGTAAAAGTTGAAAGCATCCTTAAATGAGTCAAGCCGCAAGAATTGGGACCAGACATGGAACAATTGAATGTTCAAAACTGGGAAAAGAGAGTGACAAATCTCTAAATTGTCACTCTGCTTATGAGAATCTTAAGTAGAGTATACTATTAAAATAATAAATGAGTAAATCACAAGCTGGCATCAAGGTTTGGGAGAAACATCAACAGCCTCAGATATATAGATGGCAACTATGAAACAAATAGAAAGTGAAGAAGAAATAAAGAGTCTTTTGATGAGGGTGAATGAGAAGAGCGTAAAATCAAGCTGACAATTCAGCATTCGTAAAAACAAAGATAAGGGCCTCTGGTCCCATCACTACTCTGCAAATAGAAGGAGTAAACGTGAACTTCCAGATGTTCAAATTGGTTTCAGAAAAGTCGGAGGAAAGAGAGATCAAATTGCCAAATTCCGATGGATCATGGAAAAAGCAAGAGAGTTCCAGACAAAAACCTCTCTTTCTGCCTTATTGACTATGCAAAGCCTTTGACTGTGTGGATCACAATAAACTGTGAAAAATTTTGGAAGAGATGGGAATAGCAGACAACCTGACCTGTCTCTTAGAGAACTATATGAAGGTGAGGAAAGAGCAGTTAGTGATGTACGTGGAGCAACAGACCGGTTCAAAACAGGAAAAGGAGTATGTCAAGACTGTATATTGTCACTGTGCTTTTTTAATTTATATGCAGAATACATCATGAGAAACACTGGGCTGGAAGAAGTACAAGCGGGAATCAAGACTGCCGGGAGAAATATAAAAACCTCAGATATGCAGATGACACCACCCTTATGGCAGAAAGTGAAGAAGAATTAAAAAACCTCTTGATGAAATTGAAAGAAGAGAGTGAAAATGTTGGCTTAAAGCGCAAAATTCAGAACATTAAGATCATGGCATCTGGTCCCTTCACTTCATGATAAATAGATGAAGAAACAGGGGAAAGAGTGTCAGACTTTAACAATTTGGGCTCCAAAATCACTATAGATGCTTATTGCAGCCATGAAATTAAAAGAGACTTACTCCTTGGAAGGAAAGTTATCACCAACCTAGATAGCATATTAAAAAGCAGAGACATTACTTTGCCAACAAAGGTCTGTTTAGTCAGGGCTATGGTTTTTCCAATGGTCATGTGTGGATGTGAGAGTTGGACTGTGAAGAAATCTGAGCGCGGAAGAATTGATGCTTTTGTGCAAAATTCTGTAAAATAATTATCCCTAAGTTAAAAATAGACAAACTAATTCCTCAAAGCATGGAATTCTGTATATTTCATATTTCAACATCTAAGTGCAGATGTTTCTAACTGAAGTAAGGAATACTCCATATCTCCCATATTTAAAATTGTAAGCAGAGTCTCCAATAGGAGGTAATGAATACTCTATAATTGACGTATGAAAAACTGTTGAGGAATTTTGGACATGGAAAGGTGGGATTTCTGCTCTTTAAATGTGAAAACCAGGGAACACATTGTCTTATAAGCCATGAACTATGCTTATTTCAGATATGAAAATGTTGTGTAGAAATTTTACATGAAATGTGCATCTAGTAAAAGCCGTTGTTTATCCACAAGTTATGTATGCATGTGAGAGGTGGACTATAAAGAAATCGGAGCAGGAAAATTAATGCTTCTGAACTGTGGTATTGGAGAAGACTCTTGAGAGTCTCTTGGATGCCTAGGTGAAATCCAACCAGACCGTCCTAAAGGATATCAGTCCTGAATATTCCTTGTAAGGACTGGGGCTAAAGGTGAAACTCCAATACTTTGGCCACCTGATGTGAAGAATGGGCTCACTGGAAAAGACCCTGCTGCTGGGAAAGGTACAAGGTGGGCGGAGGAGGGGCAGCAGAATATAGTTGGATGGCATACCGAATCAATGGACATGAGTTAGAGTAAACTCAGTGAGTTGGTGATGGATAAGGAGGCCTGACATGCTGCAGTTTACGGGGATGCAAAGATTTGAACAGGACTGAGCCACAAAACTGAACTCAACTGAACATGGACCTGTCCATCTGAATAAGAACCAGTTTTCCCCTCAGTTAGTCTCTCCCATCAGGAAGCTTCCACAAGCCTCTTATCTTTCTCCATCAGCGGGAAGACAGAATGAAAATCATAATCACAGCAAACTAACCAAACTGATCACCTGCTCCATAGCCTTGTCTAACTCAATGAAACTATGAGCGAGGCATGTAGGGCCACACAAGATGGCCGGGTCATAGTGAAGGGTTCTGACAGAATGTGGTCCTTGGAGAATGGAATGGAAAACCTCTTCAGTATTCCTGCCTTGAGAAACACATGAGCAGCATATAATGGCAAAATATAGCATGCAGAAATAGGAACTCCCAAGGTTGGTAGTTGACAAAGATGCTACAGCAGATCAGTGCAGAGGAAAGAATGAAGCAGATCACAGAAAGAATGAAGGCATGGAGCCAGAGTAAAAAGAGAACCGAGTTGCAGATGTGACTGGAGATAGAATGAATTCTGATGTTGTAAAGAGTAATATTGCATAGAAGCCTGGAAGGTTAGGTCCGTGAATTAAGGTCTTTCAGAAGGGGTCAAACAGGTGATGGCAGGAGTGAGAATTGACATTTTAGGCATCAGTGAATTAAAATGGACTGGAAAGGGTGACTTTAACTCAGATGACCATTATGCCTACTATTGTGGGCAAGAAGCCCTTGCAGAAAATGGAGTAGCTGTCATAGTTAATAAAGAGTCCAAAATGTAGTCTTGGAGGCAATCTCAAAGACGACAGAATGATCTCTGTTCGATTCCAAAACAAACCAGTCAACATCACAGTAATCCATGCCTGTGCAACAAATAGTAATATCGAAGAAGCTGATGTAGTGCAACTTTGTGAAGACCTACAAGAACTTCTAGAACTTACACCCATAAAAGATGTCCTTTTCATCATAGGGGAATGGAATGCAAAAGTAGGAAGTCCAGAGATACCTGGTGTAACAGAAAAATTTGGCTTTGGACGACAAAACGGAGCCAGTGAAAAGAAATAGAGCTTTGCCAAGGGAACACACTGCTCATTGAAAGCACTCACTTCCAGCAACACAGGACAAGATTCTATACATGGACATTATCAGATGGTCAAAACTGAAACCAGATTGATTCTTTTCTTTGCAGCCAAAGATGGAGAAACTATATACAGTAAGCAAAAATAAGACTGTGATCTATTGTGACTCAGATCATGAATTCTTTATTGCCAAATTCAGATTTAAATTTAAAAAAGTAGCGAAACCACTAGACTATTGATGTGAGACCTAAATAATATCCCTTATGATTGCACAGTGAAAGTGACAAATAGATCCATGGGATTAGATCTGATAGAGTTCCTGACTAACTACAGAGGTTTGTGAAATTGTGCAAAAGGCAGTGATCAAGACCATCCTCAAGAAAAAGAAATGTAAAAAGGCAAAATGGGTGTCTGAGTATACCTTACAAATTGCTGAGAAATGAATAGAAGCTAAAACAAAGGAGAAAAGGACAGATATATCCGTTTGTGCAGAGTTTCAAAGAAGAGGAAGAAGAGATAACAAAGTCTACCTCAGTGAACAGTTCAAAGAAACAGAGGGGAAAAAACGGCATGAAAAAGGCTAGATCTCTTCAAGATAATTAGAGATACCAAGGGAACATTTCATTCCAATATGGTCAAAATAGAGAACATAAATGGTGCGGACCTAACAGAAGTAGAATACATCAAGACGAGGTGTCAAGAATATACAGAAGAACTATAGAAAAAGGATCTCAATACCCAGATAAACTCGATGGTGTGATCATTCATCTAGACCCAGACATCTTGGAATGTGAAGTAAAGTAATCCTTATGAAACATCATATGGAGAAAACTAGTGGAGCTGATGGAATGTTAGTAGAGTTATTTCACAGGCTAAAAATGATTCTATGAAAGTGCTACACTCAATATGACAGCAAATTTAAAAAACTCAGCAATTGCCACAGGACTGGAAAAGTTCAGTTTTCACTCCAATCCCAGAGAAAGGCCAAATCCCAAGGAATGTTCACACTACCACACATTTGCCCCCATGTCAAGCGGTAGAAAGTAATGCTCAATATTGTCCAATCCAGATTCAAGTGTACATGAACAATGAACTTCCACATGTTCAAGCTTGGTTTAGACAAGGGTGGGGAATGAAAGATCAAATTGCCAACATCCATAGGATCATTTAAAAAGCAAGAGATCTCCAAAAATGAAAAGCAAAACTGAAACTGAAACCTCTACTTCTGCCTCATTCTTTACGCCGAAGCCTGTGACTGTGGAGATGACAACAAAGTGTGAAAATAATAATAATAATAATAAAGTGGTGGGAAAACCAGATCATCTGACCTGCCTCTTGAGAAATCTATATCCAGGTCAAGAAGCAACAGGATACGGGATAACAGGCTGCTTTCAAATCAGGAAAAGATTGTGCCAAGGCTGCATATTGTCACCCTGCTTAATTAACCTCTATGCAGTGTAAAACTTGTGAAATGCCAAGCTGAATGATGCACAAGCTTGAATTAATACTGCTGGGAGAAATACAAATAAACTCTGTGAAGAAGATGACATCACCCTTATGGCAGAAAGTAAAGAGTAACTAAAGAGCCTTTTGATGAAAATGAAAGAGAGGAGTGAAAAATTTGGCTTAAAAACTCAACTTTCAGAAACTAACATCATGACATCCAATCCAATCAATGCTCAGCAAAGGGAGAAACAATGGATAGAGCAAAAGACTCTATTTTGGGGGCTCTAAAATTACTGCTGATGTTGACTGCACCATGAAATTAAAAGATGTACTCCTGGGAAGAAAGCTATGACCAAACTAGACAGCATCTTGGAAAGCAGCAACATTGCTTTACCAAGTCCCACATAGTCAAAGCTATGGTTTTTCCAACAGTCATGTATCGATGTGAGATTTGGACTCTAAAGATAGCTGAGTGCAGAATTCTTGATGCTTTTCAAATAGTTTTGCTGAAAACTAGTGTCTCTTGGCCTTAAGAAGG
Source organism: Moschus berezovskii (assembly GCF_049115385.1). Lineage (NCBI taxonomy): Eukaryota > Metazoa > Chordata > Mammalia > Artiodactyla > Moschidae > Moschus > Moschus berezovskii. Next base: position 46,918,220 of record NC_142489.1, on the reverse strand, counting down.
TTAAAAGAAATCAATCCTGAATATTCATTGGAAGGACTGATTTTGAAGGTGAAGCTCCAATAATTTGGCCACCTTATGAGAATAACTGACTCATTTGAAGAGACCTTGATGATTGGAAACATTGACGACTGAAGCACAAGGGGACAACAGAGTATGAGATGGTTGGGAGGAATCACTTACTCGATGGATGTGAGTTTGTATATGCTCCGGGAGTTGATGATGGACAGGGAAGCATGCGTTGCTGCAGTCCATGGTGTCGCAAAGTGCTGAACATGAACCAGAGACTGAACTGAACTAAAATCAAATGTAGAATCACCTACATTTTTACATGTGAATATAGTGATGCTGGTTTTACTACAGGATACTTGGCATTTTTTAAATTTCATTCATGGAAACATGGAAGCTCTTTTTCTTAGGTGAAATGTGGAATTCTCTACACCTCATGTACGAAAATTCAGTTAGTGATCTCTACCATTAAATGAGGAAATATGTATATTTCACATATGAAAATCTTGTCACTGACTTTCTGAAGATAAGGAGAACCAGTATGAAATTTCAATTTTCTCTATTGCACAAATGAAAATCTGGACACCACTGTTATTTCATAAAGTAGAGAATCTTTGCATTTCTCAAACATATAGCAAAAGAAAGAGTTTCTTCCATGAAATGTGTGATGTCCTGTATTTACTGTATTAAAAGTTAGGTGCTAATTTTCCATCTTGGATGTTAGACTTCTCTATATTTCGTATTTGTGATCAGAATTCATATTTTCCTATTAAAAAAAAAAACTGGAAATCTCTATATTTCATATGATGCACTGGTTCTTCAGCTAAAGAAACACATATGTTCCCAGTTTTCCTGTTTTCCTGTGCCTTGAACATTTGTGTGTGTCTACTCCTTGATAGTATATTAAAAAGCAGAGACATTACTTTGCCAACCAAGGTCCGTCTAGTCAAGGCAATGGTTTTTCCTGTGGTCATGTATGGATGTGAGAGTTGGACTGTGAAGAAGGCTGATCGCCGAAGAATCTATGCTTTTGAACTGTGGTGTTGGAGAAGACTCTTGAGAGTCCCTTATACTGCAAGGAGATCCAACCAGTCCATTCTAAAGGAGATCAATCCTGGATGTTCATTGGAGGGACTGATGCTAAAGCTGAAACTCCAATACTTTGGCCACCTCATGCGACGAGTTGACTCACTGGAAAAGACTCTGATGCTGGGAAAGGTTGGGGGCGGGAGGAGAAGGGGACGACGGAGAATGAGATGGCTGGATGGCATCACCGACTCTGTGGACATGAGTTTGAGTGTACCCCGGGAGTTGGTGATGGACAGGGAGGCCTGGCGTGCTGTGATACATGGGGTCGCGGAGAGTCGGGCACGACTGAGCGACTGAACTGAACTGAACACATGTGAGTTGGTGAGCTGTGTTTTTCTGTTTTTTTCTATGTAGATATGTGTATTTTCACAGCTGAAGAAGAGATGAAGGTGACAGATCATAAGATGTCTAACAAGCAGAAGGATCTTTGCTCATTTCCAAGACAAACCTTTCAATAGTGTAGTAATCCAATTCTGTGTCCTGACCAGTTATGCTGAAGTAACTGAAGTGGAACAGTTCTATGAAGACTTATAAGATGGTCTAGAACTAACACCCCCCAAAATGTGTCCTTTTCACCATAGAGGAATGGAATGCAAATGTAGAAAGGCAAGAGATACCTGAGTAACAGGCAAACTTGGCATTCGAGTACCAAAGGAACCCAGTCAAAGGTTAACAGAGCTCTGCCAAGAGAGCACACAGCTTATTGCAAGCACCCTGGTCGACAACACAAGAGAAGACTCTACACATGGAATTATCAGATGTGCAATACTGAAATCAGGTTGATTCTTTTCTTTGCAGCTAAAGATGGAGATGCTATACATAGTCAACAAAAACAGGACTGAGAGCTAACTGAGGCTCAGATCATGAAGTCCTTATTGCCAAATTCAAACTTAAATTAGAAAAGGAGGGAAAACTACTAGACTATTCATATATTATCTAAATCAAATCCTTTAGGATTAAACATGAAAGTGACAAAGATTTTCAAGGGATTAGATCTGATAGAACGTGTGACTGAGGAAATACAGACAGAGACTTGTGGCTCTGTATAAGAAGTAGTGACCAAGCCGTCCTAAAGAAAAAGAAATACAAAAAGGCATAATGGCTTTCTAAAGATGACTTACAAATAGATCAGAAGAATAGAAGCTGAAAGCAAAGGAGAAAAGGAAAGATACACCCATTTTAAGGCAGAGTTCCAAAGTACAGGAAGGAAGGAAAAGAAAGGCTTCCTCAGTGATCAAAGCAAAGAAATAGAGGAAAATAATAGGATGGGCAAGACCAAAGATCCCTTCAAGAAAATTAGAGATACCAAAGGAATACTTCATGCAAAGATATTCAAAATAATATACTGAATTTTCATGGACGTAATGGAAGCAGAAGATACTAAGAAGAGGTGGCAACAATACATTGAAGAACTATACATAAAAGGGTGTTTATTACCCAGATAACCAAGACGTTTTGATCACTCACCTAGAGCCAGACATCTTAGAATGTGAAGGCAAGCAGTCCTTATGAACATCCATATGAACAAAGCTAGTGGGATTGATGGAATTCTAGTTGATTTATTTAACAGCTATGTAAATGCTTCACTCAATATGCCATCAAATTTGGAAAACTCAGCAATGGACACAGGCCTTGAAAAATTCATTCCGATCCCATAGAAAGATACTCCCAAAGACTGTGCATACAAACATACAGTTGCCCTCATCTCAAACGGAAGGAAAGTAATGTTCAAAATTCTACAAGCCAGGCTTCAACAGTACATGAACCATGAAATTCCAGATGTTCCAACTGGATTTCGTAAAGGCAGAGGAACCAGAAATTAAATATCCAACATCTGTGGGATAATCAAGATAACAAGAGCGCTATAGGAACAAACAAACTAACAAAAATCTACTTCTACTCATGCTTATATCAAAGGTTTTGACTGTGTGGATCACAAGACACTATGGAAAACTCTTAATGTGATAGGAATACCAGATCAATTGACCTGCCTCCTAGGAAATCTGTATGCAACTCAAGAAGAAACTGTTACAACTGGATGTAAAGCAATGGACTGCTTTCAAATAAGGAAAGGATTATGACAAGGTGCATATTGTCACCCTGCTTATTTAAAATATATGAAATGTCCACTTCAGTCACTTAGTCTTGTCCGACTCTTTGTGACCCCATGAACTGCAGAACGCCAGACCTGCTTGTCCATTACCAACTCCTTGAGTGTACCCAAACTTAAGTCCATTGAGTCGATAATGCTATCCAGGCATCTCATCCTCTGTCATTCCTTTCTCTTCCTACCCTCAATCTTTCACAGTGTGAGGATCTTTTCCTTTGAGTCAGTTGTTTGCATCGGCTAGCCAAAGTATTGGAGTTTCAACTTCAACATCAGTAATTCCAATGAACATCCAGGACTCATCTCCTTTAGGATTGGCTGGTTGCATATTCTTGCAGTCCAATGGACACTCAAGAGTCTTCTCCAACACCATAATTCAAAAGCATCAATTCTTGGCACTCTTTAAAGTCCAAATAAGACATCCATACATGACTACTGCAAAAAAAAACATAGCTTGACTAAACAGAGCTTTTTGGCAAAATCGGGTCTCTGCTTTTTAATATGCTGTCTTGGATGGTCATAACTTTCCTTCCAAGGAGTAAACATTTTAGTTTCATGGCTACAATCAACATCTACAGTGATTTTGGAGTCCCCATCCCCCCAAAAAATAATATTGGAAGCCATTCTTTCCACTCTTTCCCCATTTGTTTGCCAGAAGTGATGGGACTGGAGGCCATAATCTGAGTTTTTAAAAGTTGAACTTTAAGCCAATGTGTTCACTCTCATTACGTTACTCAAGAAACTCTTTAATTTTTCTTTAGATTCTGCCATATGAGTGGTGTCACCTGTATATGTGAGGTTATTGATATTTGAGGTTATTGATATTTCTCTCAGCAATCTTGATTCCAGCTGTGCTTCTTTCAGCCCAGCTCTTCTCATGATGTACTCTGCAAATAAGTTAAATAAGCAGGGTGACAGTACTGCCTTGATATGTTCATTTTCCTATTTGGAACCAGGATGTTGTTCAATATTCAGTACTAACTATTCATTCCTGACTTGCATACAAGTTTCTCAAGAGGCAAGTCTGGTGGTCTGATGTTTCGATCTCTTTCAGAATTGTCCATAGTTCTTTGAGATCCACACAGCCAAAGGTTTTTGCATGGTGATTAAAGCAGAAATAGATGTTTTTCTGGAACTCTCTTCCTTTTTCGATGATCCAGCAGATGTTGGCTGTTTGATCTCTGGTTCTTCTACCTTTTCTAAAACCACCTTGAACTTCTGGAAGTTCACGGTTCACCCATTTTTGAATCCTGGCATGGAAAATATTGAACATTATTTACTAGCAAGTGTGTGAGATGACTGCAATTGTGCGGTAGGTTTGAGCATCTTTGGCATTGACTTTCTTTGGGATTGTAATGAAAGCTGACCTTTTCCAGTCCTGTGGTCTCTGCTGAGCTTTCCACGTTTGCTGACATATTGAGTGCAACACTTTCACAGCATCATCTTTTAGGATTTGAAATACCTCAACTGAAATTCTGTCACTTCCACGGGCTTTGTTCACAGTGATGTTTCCTAAGGCCCACTTGGCTTCCCATTCCAGAATGTCTGGCCCTAGGGGATGATAAGTGATCACAGTATCGTGATTATATAGGTGGTAAAAAATCTTTTTTGTATACTTCTTCTGAGTATTTGTTGCACCTCTTCTTAATATCTTCTGCTTCATTAGGTCCATACCATTTCTGTTCTTTATTGAGACATTCTTTGCATGAAATATTCCCTTGGTATCTCAAATTTTCTTGAAGGGGATCTAGTCTTTCCCATTGTATTGTTCCCATCTATTTCTTTGCATTGATCACTCAGGAAGGCTTTCTTAACATTCCTTGCTATTCTTTGCAACTGTGCATTCAAATGGATAAATCTTTCCTTTTCTCCTTTGCTTTTAGCTTCAGTTTTTTTCACAGATCTTTGTAGGTCTTCTCAGACAGCCGTTTTTCTTTTTGCTTTTCATTTTCTTGCGGATGGTCTTGGTTCCTGTCTCCTGTACAATGTCACAAACCTCCACCCATAGTTCATATGTTGTATACAACATGCTAAATGCCAGGCTTTAAGAAGCACAAGCATGAATAAAGATTGCTTCGAGAAATATCAACAGCCTCAAATACTTGATGAAATCACTCTTATGGCAGAAGATGATGTAGTTATAAAGAACCTCTTGATGACAATGAAAGAGGAGAGTGAAAATTTTGAGTTAAAACTCAACATTCAGAAAGCTAATATCATGACATATGGTGCCATCCTGGCTTAAAATATGAATGGAGAAACAATGGAAATACTGATAGACTTTATTTTGGGGGGCTCTAATATAATTTCAGATTGTGACTGCAGCCGTAAAATTAAAAGGCACTTGGTACTTGGATTAATAGCTATGAACTCCTTAGTCAGCATATTGAAAAGCAGAGAGATTGCTTTGCCAGCGAAGGTCCACCTGGTCAAAGCGATGGTTTCTCCTGCAGTAATTTACAGATGTGAGATTTAGACTGTAAAGACAGCTGAGCATGGAAGAATTGATGCCTTTAAAATGTGGCATTGGTGAAGAACCTTGAGAGTTTCTTGGACGTCAAGGAGGCTAAAGGAAATCAGTCCTGAATATACATTGGAAGCACAGACGCTGACACACATACTCGAATATTCCAGACCCCTGATGCAAGGAACTGACTCATTGGAAAAAACCCTGATGCTGGGAAACATTGAAGGCAATAAGAGAAGAGGACGACAGAGGATGAGATGGTTAGATGGCATCACCGACATGACAGATATGAGTTTGAGTAATCTCTGGGAGTTGGTGATTGACAGGAAACATGACAAGCTGCAGTTCATGGGGTAGCAAAAGTTGAACACGACTGAGAGACTGGACTGAATTGAACTCAAATGGAGAATTACCTACATTTTTGCGTGCAAATATGGCGATGCTTGTTTTACTCCATGATATATTGCATTTTTTTTTTCTTCACTTTAAGAAAATCTGGAATCAGTTTTTTTTTTTTTTTTTTTAATGTGAAATGTGGACTAGTCTACACCTCATACATGAATCCTCCTGGTGGTTGTCTAACATCAAGTGGAAAGTTCTGGATATTTCACATATGAAAATCTTATCACTGCTTTTAAAGTAATGGAAAACCAGTATGAAATTGGAACTATCTCTATTGCACAAGTGAAAATATGGGCACCACTGTTTCTTCATGAAGTAAAGAGTTTGTTGTATTTCTGAAAACATATACCAAAACAAATAATGGATTCCATGAAGTGGGAAATCACTTGTATTTACTGTATCAAAACCTGGGGGGAAGTCTCCGTCATGGAATTTGGACTTCTCTACACTTCATATTTGAGTTCAGAATGGATATTTTCCTATAAGAAATATGGAAATCACTATATTTCACATAAGGCACTGGTTCTTCAGCTGCAGAAACACCCATGTTCCCTATTTGCCTATGTTTCCGTGTGCCTTGCACATTTGTGTGTGTAGCCACGGAGGCTTGTTTCCAATGTTTGTGTGTTTTTCTCTGTGGATATGCTTCCAATCACAAATGACAGAGTGGTGAAAGTTACAGACCACGAGATATGGAACAAGCATAAGGAGGCACCAGGCATCCACAGACTGGGAGAGACTGCTCCATGCATCTGTGAGACATGGAATAAGGAAAGGATGACCAGTGACAACTCAGTACTGTGAATTCACAAATCTGGGTTTACATCAAGAGACATGAAGAAGCTCACAGTTTCTGCTGTGGTGATGTGTGTTTGTACCAGCAAGAGGATGTGGAACGGTTAAAGATCCATCCAGTATAACTCCAGTGGTGTGGGGCTTTTAAAACATAGCCTGTGGACTCCTCAGTCTGTGGGAAGTAGGCTGGCCTGTGGAAATGGTGGACATGGCTATAACTGGAAATAAGAGTGTCAAGAGGTGAAGGTGCTTCAGGAAAGAGTAGAAACTGAAAGGAGGAGGAATAGAAAGAAAACCTGTTGCACTGGAGAATTTTTCCAAATTAGGGGAAGGCCCTGGGATAGTGCTGCCTCGGATCAGCCAATCAGGTAACACACTCTCTCTTTACGAGTGACCAACAATAGCGTCATGTGAGACAAATGACATGAAAAGGTAGGATCCTTCATGGTGAAACCACACACATCCTAGAAAATACAGGGTGACCTTGGCTCTGTCCAGGCACTTCATGCCTATCTGACAATTCAGAATGGTGAAAAAAGTTCAGATGTGGGATGGAGGCATTTCCCCCTTTGGCAGTGTGTGCCTGTAAGGGAGTGAAGATGGGAAAGTAGAAAGGTGTAAACCCAACTTTTCCTGTGTGAACTCCAAAATTACAGCTTGTTTCTGAAGGACCATTGACACGAGAATGTTGGGTCCCACCAAAAAGAGCAACAACAACAACAACAGATGTCCAAGGGCAAAGGGAAAGCCCCAAGAAGACTGTAGCAGTGGTGAATTTGCATTTAGAATCAATAAATACCAGCGATGCCTCAAGTGCTCAATAAAACATTTTGTGCACCTATACCCAGAGACCGCACAGAGACAGAGTCAGAACTGCATTCAAGTGATTGAGTGTATCCTGCAGAGGCATGGGTCAGCAATGGCCTGACAGGGAAGAGAGGCTCCAGCTGCTACAGACGTGGGTCATGCAGTTTGTGACATAAGCTCTCTCACAGAAGGTCACCTTACAATCTAACATAAAGCCACTTAGCACACAATCCACAAGTTGCAGGAAATGATTCCAAAGAAAGTTTCATACATTTAAGGAAGCTCTAGGACTCCTACAGTTTTCTTAATCCTGGGATCTGGCAAAGGGACTGAGAACCCTAGGGAATTTGACTCTGGAGGCCAGTGGGATTTGATTATACAACTTCCACAGGAGTGAAACAGACTGTTGGAGGGCACACTCAAAACCTTGTGTGCACGAGGAATCAAGAATAAGGACCAGTGTCCCCAAAAGAGACTGAGCCAGACTTGCTTGTGAGTGTCAATAAGTCTCCGGCAGAAAGTGGGATGCAGAGGTGTCTCAGGCCCTGAATACAAGAGTGCTTGCTCAAATGCTTTTGAAAGAGGTCCAAATGACTTTCATTTCCCATATGATAGTTTGGGCTCAGTTCAGACAACAAAGCCTGAACACAGCCACACCCATCAAGAGTATATTGGATTAAAGATCCACTGAATATGGCCCCATAGATCAGAGCCGGACCGAGGCTCACTCACAGTCAGTTTCTCCCATCAGGAATTTTACATAAGCCTCTTACCTTTATCCATCACAGGGCAGAGAGAATGAAAAGCACAATCACAGAAAACTAATCAAACTGTTCAAATGGATCACAGCATTGTCTACCTCATTGAAGCTATGAGACCTGCCGTGTAGGTCCACTCATGATAGATTGGACATAGTGGAGAATTCTGGCAAAATGTGGTCAACTGGAGAAGGGAATGGAAAACCACTTAAGTATCCTTGCTTTGAAAAACACATGAACGATATGAAAACCCAAAAAGATAGGACATTGAAAGATGAACTCTCCAGGTTGTTAAGTGTCCTGTATACTTCTGGAACTCAGTGAGGAAGTAACTCCAGAGAAAACGAAGAGATGGAGCTAAAGGAGAAACAACACCGAGGTGTGGATGTGAGTGGTGTAAAAGTAAAGTTTGATGCTGTAAAGAGTGATATTTCATAGGAACCTAGAAAGTGAGGACCATGATGAAGGTAAAATTTACGTGGTCAAACAGGAGATGACAAGTGTGACGATCAAAGTTTCAGCAATCAGTGAATTAAAACTGAATGGAATGGACAAATTTAATTCAGGTGACCATTTTATCTTCTAAAGTGGGTAAGAATCCCTAGAGAAGAAATGGAAGAAGCTGCCCTCATCAATAAATCAGTGTGGATTTCAGTACTTGATTGCAATATAAAAATGAAACATCTCTGCTTGTTTTCAAGGCTAACAATTCAGTAGCACTGTAATCCAAGTCTGCGTCATGACCAGTAATGCTGAAGTTGAAGTTGAGCTACAGGCCAGGGTGAAGCTGAGGTTGAGTGGGTCTGTGATTACCAGTAGGACATTCTAGGATGTACACATGAAAAACAAGATGCTATTTTCATCGTATGGGAATGGAATGTAAAAGTAGGAAATTGAGAACTCCCTAAAGAAACAGACATGTTTGGTCTTCGGGAACAAAATAAACCAGGGAAAAATCTATCACAGTTTTGCCAAAACAAGTTACTGTCATTGGATACACCCTCTTCCAACAACACGAGATGTGACTCCAGGCATGCACATCATTAGATGATCAATACCAAAATCAAACTGATAATATACTATGGGGCTGAGGATAGAGAGTCTCTTTCAGTTCAGATCAGTTCAGTTCAGTCGCTGAGTCATGTCCAAGTCTTTGTGACCCCATGAACCGCAGCACAACAGTCCTCCCTGTCAATCAGCAACTCCTAGAGTTACTGAAACTCATGTCCATTGCGTGGGTGAGGTCATCCAACCATCTCATCCTCTATCGTCCCCTTCTCCTCCTGCCCCCAATCCCTCCCAGCATCAGGATATTGCCTATTGAGTCAACTCTTCGCATGAGGTGACCAAAGTATTAGATTTTCAGCTTTAGCATCAGTCCTTTCACAGATCACCGAACACTGATCACCTTTAGAATAAGTCCTTTAGGACTGGTTGAATTTCCTTGCAGTCCAAGGGACTCTCAAGAATCTCTCCAAAACCACAGTTCAAAAGCATAAATTTTTTTGCACTCAACATTCTTCACCATCTAACTCTTACACCCATACATGACCACTGGAAAAACAATAGACTTGGCTAGATGGACCTTTGTTGGCAAAGTGATGTCTTTCCTTTTTAATATAATATCTAGGTTAGTCATCACTTTCCTTCTGAGGAGTAAACGACTTTTACTTACATGTCCACAATCACCATCTTCAGAGACTTTGGAGCCCCCCCACCCCAAAAAAAAAAAAAAAAAAAAAAGCCTGAGACTGTGTCTACTGTTTCCACATCTATTTACATGAAGTGATGGGACCAGATGCCATGATCTTAGTTTTCTGAAAGTTCAGCTCTAAGCCAACTTTGTTACTCTCCTCTTTCACTTTCATCAAGAGACTTTTCAATTCCTCTTCACCCTCTGCCATTTGGGTGGTGTCATCTGCATACCTCAGGTTATTGAAATTATTCCCGGCATTCTTGATTCCTGCTTCTTCCAGCCCAGCGTTTCTCATGATGTACTCTGTATAGAAGTTAAATAAGCAAGTGACAATATAGAACCTTGAAATACTCCTTTTCCTATTTGGAATTAGTCTGTTGTTTCATGTTCGGTGTTAACTGTTGATTCCTGATCTGCATATAGGTTTCTTAAGAGGTAGGTCAGGTGACCTGGTATCCTCATCTTTTTCAAAATTTTCCACAATTTATTGTGATCCAAACAAACAAAGGCTTTGGCATAGTCAATAAAGCAGAAATAGATGTGTTTTCTGGAACTCTCATGCTTTTTTGGTGATTGAGCCGATGTTGGCAATGTAATCTCTGGTTCCTCTCCCTTTCCTAAAAGCAGCTTGAACACCTGGAAGTTCACAGACCATGTATTGCTCAAGTCTCTATACAGTCAGCCAAAACAAAACTAGGAGTTGACTGTGGCTCATATTAACCACACATATTAATAAAAATTTGTACTTACATTGAAGAAAATAGGGAAAACCCCTTGATCATTCAGGTATAACCTATATAAAATATCTTTTGAGTGCAATCGCAAATGTCAAATTGATTCCAGGAATTAGATCAGAAAGAGAACTTTGTACAGAAGTTTGTGATATTGTACAAAGTGAAGCAATGAAGACTATCCCCAACAGAAATTAATGCAGAAGGCAAAATGGTTACCTGAAGAAGCCTTAAAAACAGCTGAGGAAAAGGAAACAAAAAGAGAGAGAAAGAGAGAGAGAAGTGGAAGGGAAAAAAGAACAGGAAATTTACACCCATATGAATGCAGAGTTTTGAACAATAGCTATGGCTTATAAGAAAATCGTCCTCATTGATCTATGCCAAGAAATAGAAGAAAACAATAGAAAAAGAAAGACTAGAGATCTCCTCAAGAAAAGTAAATATACCAGGGGAACATTTTATGCAATGAAGGGCACAATAATGGACACACATATTAGGGAACAAAGAGAAGCAGAAATATTAGAAGAGGTGGCAAAAACACAAAGAAAATGGTCAACCCTGAAGAGCACGATGGTATCATCACTCACCTAGACCCAGATATCCTAGAATGCATAGTCAAGAAGGCTTTAGGAAACAGTAGTGAGAACAAACCTGGTGGAGGTAATGGCTATCCAGTTGAGATATTTCAAATCCTAAAATATGATGCTGTGAAAGTGCTTCACTCAATATGAAGGCAAGTTTGGAGAACTCAACAGTGGCTACAAGACTGAAAATGATCACTTTTCATCGCATTCCCAAAGAAAGACAATGTCAGACTCTTTGAACTAACACACAATTGCATTCATCTAACATAAAGCAAAAAGTAATGCACGGAATTCCCGAGGACGTTTTCAACAGTATGCAAAGGAAGAATTTCCAGAGGTTCAAGCTGCATTCAGAAAAGGCAGAGGAACCAGAGATTAAATTGCCCAAACCCGTTGTATGCTCAAAAAAGCAAACAAGTTCAAGAAACACATCCACTGCTTTATTGACTAGGTCAAAACCTTCGGCTTGTGGAACAGAAAAAGTGTGGAAAGTTCTTCAAGAGAAGGGAATACCATACCACCTGACATGCCTCCTGAGAAACTTCTTTGCAGATAATGAAACAATAGTTATCATGGATGGGGAACAATGGGCTGGTTCCAAGTTGGGCAAAGTAGCAACTCCAGGCTATATATTGTCACCATACTTACTTATGTAGACTGCGTCATGTGAAATACCAAGCTGGATGAAGCACAAGCTGGGATCCCGTTTTTCAGGAGATATAGAAACAAACACAGATATAGGATGACACCACCATTACGGCAGAAAGTGAAGAGAAACTAAGAAATCTCTTAATGAAAGTGAAATTGGAGAGTGAAAATTTTGGTTTCAACCTGAACATTCAATGACTGAAGTTCATGGCATCTCTTCCCAACTCTTCATGGCAAAGTGACGGGGAAACAGTGGAAATCATGACAGGCTTTGCTTTCTTGGACTTCAAAATCACTGTAGATGGTGGCTGCAGCCATAAAAGCTAGACAAATATAGACAGCATTTTAAAAAGCAGAGACATTACGTCCAACGAGTCAAAGCTATGGTTTTTCCAATAGTCACGTATGGACGTGAGATTTGGACCTTAAACCTGACTACCGAAGAACTGATATTGTGATCAATCGTACTGGAAAAGATGATTGAGATTTGCAGTGCATGTAGAAGGAACTAGTGAATCCTAAAAGAACTTGGTTATGAGTATTTGGAGAAATGCTGAAGCTGAATCTTCAATATTTTGGCCACTTGATGTGAAGAAAGACACTGTAAAACACTCTGATACTGGGAAAGACTGACGACAGAAGGAGAATTGGGCGACAGAAATTGAGAAGTTTGGATGGCATCCTCATTTTTCAAATAACAGCAAGAGAGATATTGCATCACCACTTGATGGAGAAGTACTTGAGCAAGCTCTGGGAGTTTTAGATAAACAGATAAGCCTGGCATGCTTCAGTTGATTGGGTCATAAAGTGTAGGGTGAATGAGGGAAAGAAATAACTTGAACTGAATGGTGTTGGGCTGTTTGCATCAAGGGATCCTAGGACAGTGATGTTCCTGAGAGCAGTTCAGAGCCTTCAGCTTTTCAGTCTTAGGGCGAAAGGAATAGCAGTCATCACAAAGATATCCCACTTCTTGAGCCAAAAATTGTGACATAAATTCCTTTCTTTCTCTGGGATCTCATCCTTGGCTGTGGATGGCAGAGAGGCAAAATGTCTCTCTGCACTTGAGGGATGGTTCTGAAACTCTCACTGGAGCACAATCTCTGATTTTTTTGTGGTAATCCTGAGTGAAATGTGCACCATGAGACTCTCTACCACAGCCTTATGAGGGCAAGAGAAAGAGAACCTTGGCATTTAGTAAGTTAGGGAGGCCTGGCCTGGAATCATGCCCTCTTGGAAAAGTTGGAAGAGGAATGCCACTTTCTGAACAATAGAGCCATAAGTTGTGGGCCCAGGACAGGCAGGCTCTCCAGGGTGTGATCTGTGTGGGGGTTCTGTGTATGTGTGTGTACAAGTAAACTGTGGTGTTGCCAAAAGGGAAGTCACCTGACCTTTTGGACTTCACGTTCAGTGACTTGTTTCAGCAGAGGTCCTTTGGATCCATATGTACCTTCTTGATGATATTGCTTCAGACACAGTCCTGTCACATTCTCTTTGGCCTTTTGGAGGCCTCGATTTGGACTTTCCCTGCTACAGGGAGACAACCATACGGGGAGGGGAGAGTGAAAACCTCTCCAAACAGACTATTACACAATTAGGAGGTACAGGGGCACCTCTCTCAGAAGGTCTTGGGCCTGAGTGTTTACTGGGCCTACCATAAGAGCATGGCATTGACAAACAATTATTTTGAGAGAGCTTGTTGAAATGGGGTGCTCAAAGTCAGTGCTGTCCAAAGCTCCATGCTATTTCTGGTGTGGCTGCTGGAGTGAAAGTGCATGGGATGGAATCATGCCAATGTGACTGGCACTGTGAACCAGTCAGTGTGATGGAGGAATACAGACTAGCACCACTCATTCAGTTGTCCACCATGAATGGACACACAACAAAAGAGCCCACACAACACTTTGAATGTCAGTCCTCCTCATGAGCAAATCCCAACACTTTGTAACCTTCCAGAATAAACAATATAGATAGAAGAGGACACTAACTTGATTAACAAGTAAATGGAAGAAAACCACCAGAGAAAATGAGAGGTGCTTACCCAAGTCCATTATCTTGGACAAGCAAAGGTATGGTTCTGCATCTGTGAAAATTTCCTTTTAGCATTGGGTGTATCTGTGTCTCTGTGTGCACTCACTGTTTCAACACTGCATGAAAACTGTCAGAACTGGCCTGGCTGGCAGATTGAAGCCAGGCAATCGAACCCAAGGATATCAGAGTGGCAGGAAGAGAGCACTCAGGGCCATTCAAGGAGATGCAAAGCAGCCAAGAAACAGAATGGCCCAGATTACAGAGCAAAGTGATGGGGTATGCAGAACCCCTACGAAGAGCTTTCTGTCTTTCTTAAATGCAGCAGTATTCTTTCAGCCACAGGACCAGGCACATCTTTTTTTATGTAAGGTTTGGGAGCCTGTTGGCTCTGTAGCATAAGGTGATGCTGCCTCCTGAGTAGAATTGCCCAAGAAAGGCAATGCCAACGAAGCTCAAGCTACCACTCAGTTACACTCAACTCGCACATGAGGTAAGTAATGCTGAAAATTCTCCGACCAGACTTCAGCAATACATGAATCATGGACTTCTAGATGTCTAAGCTGGCTTTAGAGAAGGCAGAGGAACTAGGGATCTGATTGCCAACATTCTCTGGATCATCGCAAAAGCAAGAGAGTTTCAGAAAAACATCTATTTCTGCTTTATTGACTATGCCAAAAACATTGACTGTGTGGATCACAATAAACTGAGGAAAATATTGAAAGAGATGGGAATACCAGACCAGCTGACTTACGTCCTGAAAAATCTTCATGAAGGTCAGGAAGCATCAGTGAAAACTGGACGTGGAAAAACAGACTGTTTCCAAATAGGAAATGGAGTATGTCAGGCTGTATATTGTCACCCTGCTCATTTAACTTATATGCAGAATACATCATGAGAAACACTGCGCTGGATGAAGCACAAGCTGGAGACAAGATTGCCGAAAGAAATATCAATCACCTCAGATATGAAGATCATACCACCCTTATCGCTGAAAGTGAAAAGAACTAAAGAGCCTCTTGATGAAAGTGAAAGAGGAGAGTGAAAATTCTGACTTAAAGTTCATCACTCAGAAAACTAAGATCATGGCCTCTGGTCTCATCGCTTCATGAGAAATAAATGGGGAAAGAATCGAAAAAGTGGCTGCCTTTATTTGTTTGATCTCCAAAATCACGGCAGATGGTGACTGCAGCCATGAAATTAAGAGACACGTCCTCCTCAGAAGAAAACTTTTGACCAATGTAGACAGCATAGTAAAAAGCAGAGAAATTAATTTATCAACAAAGGTCCATCTTATGAAGGCTATGGTTTCTCCACTAGACATGTATGAATGTGAGATTTGGACTATAAAAAAAAAAAACAAAAACTGAGCACTGAAGCACTGATGCTTTCCAACTGTGGTGTTGAAGAAGACTCTTGAGAATCCCTTGGACTTCAAGGAGTTTCAAACAGTACATCCTCAAAGAGAGCAGTCCTAAGTGTTCTTTGTAAGGACTGATGTTGAAGCTGAAACTCCAGTTATTTGGCCACCTTATGTGAAGAACTGACTCACTGGAGAAGACCCTGTGTTGGGAAAGATTGAAGGCAAGAGGAGAATGGGATGACAGAGGATGGGATGACTTGATGGCATTATCGACTCAAAAGAGATCAGTTTGAGCACACTCCTGTAGTTGATGATATACAGGGAGGTATGGCATACTGAAGGCCATGGGCTCATGAATAGTAGGACACGACTGAGAGCCTGAACTGAACTGAACCTGCAGAATTTGCCAGTTTCCAACATCACTCAAATCTTCGCAAAATTTTTAAGCATCAGTGCTTTGTAGTGGATGGCTTAGGATGATCCTCCTGATGCTCCCAGCCCCAGAGGGCTAATTTGATAGGGTTAGCTGGCATGTGTTCTCACTTGGAGGCAGGAAGAAAACAGAACCACTTTGAAAGGGCCCCTGTACAGTAAATGAGCTGACTTCAATGCCCTGGCACTGATTAGTCATGTCCCTTAGCGGGATGCTGACTTTGATATCCCTTAATTAGAGCTTCTTCATCTGTAATTCTCTTTATATAGAGAGAATTCCATCTCTAAATAGGGAATTCTCTGTAAGTCGCATATTGGCGTAAGTGCAAAATGTTTCTATGTGAAGCACAGAACTTAGTGTTTCAAATATGAATGTATGCATGTAAATTCCATGTATGAAATATGGAATTCCCTATATTGCATATGTGAATTTCTCAACCCTCAATTTCCACAATGAAAATGGATATCTCACTTGATCTTAACCAAAAGGGTGCACAGTTTCATTTTCAGTTGTTTGTGAATCCATTTGGTAAGGGATAATACATTTGTTTACCAAACCTTGGCAGGAATGGCTGATGCAATTTGCAATGGGAGAGTGAATTTCTATCTCCTTTTATAAGCTGCATATTACAGCTGTGAATCTTCCCCTCTCTGCATTGCCTACAGCTGTGCACTAACTAAGGCATCACACAGAAAGGTAGATTTCATCCTGTCACCTGTTAGTACCTAAAACCATAGGAATGACATTACCAAGAATGTTCCCAAAGTTTAGAGAACATTAAACAAGACTAATGGTTCTAATGGTGGGAATCACTCACACACACACACACACACACACACACACACACACACACACACACACACACACAATGATCTCCTAGTTAAGTAACAAATCTTACTGGTTGTAGTTCAGACAAGAACCCTCCCAAATCAGGCAGCACATGTTACTACAAATTAGCATCTGGATAACTAATATAATTTTACACCTCTTCATTAAGCTAATTACTGAACAGTGCTGAATGTCATCAGAACACAATACTTAACAACGTGCATAGCTAACATTGTATATCTTCAATTGTGTCTCAATAACTAGTCAGGTAATAGACATTTTAGGAAGGACACATAAAGTTGGCTTGGAGGTTTTAGGGAGGATTTCCCTCATTTGAAATAATCATTTAAATGTCAAAGTTGAAGTATAGCTCTTATTTCATCCCAGTAGTTGACAAACGTGGTACTGAGAGCCCTTCTAGCTAAATTTTAACTTCTGTGAATACATTACTCAATCTCTAGTTAATTCCTTTACCTGAAAATCGGCTCAGACATTCTAAGTAGGGACTGATCAAGTACCTACAGGCCATTGCATACACCCAGAGGAACTCCTGTATTATCAAATTTTCTAATTCACGTCACAAATCAGTAAGTCCAGCAAGAAACCCCGAGAGCTAAGTGTGTCAAATAGGACCACTGGGAAAACAGCACTATAGGAATTACAAGGCTAAGACCCTGTGTTGCTAGGCGAAAAGGGAATTTTTATTGAGAATAGAGTTTGGATATTCGTCATATCCAGTCTTTTCTTTCTTAATGTGGTCCATTTCAGACTGGTACAAGTACTGCATACAATTCAGTTTAATGCAGAAGGCAATTCACTTTTTTGAACAAGAGGGAACAAAATAACACCCCAAGAGATGTTGAATCAGGGCCTCAACTTGACAAAGTAGGCTTTTTCAGTCTGGGTTTTAAGTATACTGA
Organism: Moschus berezovskii; assembly: GCF_049115385.1. Taxonomy (NCBI): domain Eukaryota; kingdom Metazoa; phylum Chordata; class Mammalia; order Artiodactyla; family Moschidae; genus Moschus; species Moschus berezovskii. The sequence goes on along the minus strand of NC_142489.1, from coordinate 46,900,561 downwards.
GCATATCTAGAAGAAGGTCAACATTCTAGAACACACCAAGGACTTATTCAAATGACAGAAATTGGGAAACTCTCTTATAATAATGTAAAAGAAACTTTTAAAAGATCTTTCTTCTAAAAAAGAAACTTCTTTTCTCCTAGATATTTCTACATAATTGACCAATAATTGTCTCCAATTTAGCATATCTTTCCTTACTCCTAAACCTGCTTTAGTATTTTTCTCAAAAAAATGGGAACTCAGTTCCAATTGTTTAAAAAAAAAAAATGGCACAGTCATCATTGACTTTCTTCCTTCACAGGCCACATTTCAGTCTTTGGCAAATCTAGCATTTGAACACTTCTCATCTTCTTCTCTTATACTGGAGGTTTCAAGTCATCATTACTGCTAACCTTCTTTATTTATTGTTGTTCCATCATTAAGTCATGTCTGACTCTTTGTGATTCCATGGACTGCAGCACACCAGGCTTCCCTGTCCATCACCAACTCCCAAAGCTTGCTCAAAATCATGTCCATCCTATCGGTGATACCATCCACCCATCTCATCCTCTGTCATCCCCTTCTCCTCCTGCCTTCAATCTTTCACAGCATCAGGGTCTTTTCCAATAAGTTGGCTCTATGCTTCAGGTGGTAAAAGTATTGGAGCTTAAATTGTAAGTCCTTTTAATGAAATTTTAGGACTGATTTCCTTTAGGATTGGCTGGTTTGATCTCCTTGCAGTCCAAGGATCTCTCAAGCATCTACCCAACCATCAGAGTTTGAAAGCCTCAGTTCTGTCACTCTATCCTGTCAATTCATTTAATTCCACTGTTAGTACCCCTCAGTGATTTTCTGTATCATTTTGAGTAAAAATAAAAATCTTTGCAGTTAAAATAAAAAAAGAAGAGAAAAAGAAAACAATGAAAATCTCTTTATTTCATATGAAAATCTGTATGCATATTTTTCTACATGAAAATGGGAATTAAATGTATTTCACCTATACATTCAGTTCAGTTCAGTTCAGTCTCTCAGTCGTGTCCGACTCTTAGCGACCCCATGAACCACAGTACGCCTATACGTAACTGGATGCTAAATTTCCTACATGACATCTGGAATTTTGTGTATTTCACTTATTAAATGCTAGCCATTTATTTTACTATACAAAACAAGGAATTTTGATTCTTTCACATATGTCAATCTAGGCACAGATTTTCTTCCTTTAAATATGGAATTCTCTATATTTCACACATAAAAACCCAATCGTAGTTGGACTCCATTAAAAAATGAATTAACTATATTCCATTTAGCAAAATATGGGCCCAAATTCCAATTGTCTGTATTTCACAAATGAAAATCTCACTCTGATTTTCCTACATGAAATATGGATTTCTATATTTTCCGTATTTGAAACTCTAGGCATGGTGCTTTTTTCCATGAAGTATGAAATAATTTTGTTTCATATCACCTATACAGTTGCCAGATTTCCTACTAGAAATATGGAATTACTTATTTCACATAGGCAAAGCATTGCCTATATTCCTATTTGAAATATCAATTCTCTACAATTTACATATGAATATTTGGTGAACACTTTTTTTTTCCTACATTACATATAGAATTTTCTACACTTCACAGCTAAAAATCAGGATAGTTATTTTTCCTACAAGGAATGAGGAGTTCTTTTTCTTGAACAAGAACATCTGGGTGAAGATTTTCCTACAAGAAAAATGGAAATCTCTGCTTTTCAATTCTTTACCATCTATGCCACTAGGGAACTTGAATGGTTTTAGGAAGACTTGCAATCTCTTTCTAAAATTAACCCCGAGAAAGGATGTCCATTTCATTATAGGGTTCTGGAATGTGAAAACAGAGACTCAGAAGATACCTGGTGCCATTTGCATGTTTGGCCTTGGTGTATGAAATGAGGTGGGACAAAGTCTAGCAATGTTTTGGCAAATAGAAAGGATGAAAATGAAAATAGTGACAGACAGTTTTCTTCGGTTCCAAAATATCTGGGGACAGTGACTATATCCACGAAAATAAAAGGCCCCTGCTCCTGGGAAGAAAAGCTATGATAAGCCTAGACATAGATACAATGTAATGAAAAGGAGAGACATCTCTTTGGCAATAAAGGTCCATATAGTCAGAGCTATGCTTTTACCAGTAGAATTGTATGGATGTGCTAGTTTCACTATAAGGAAGGCTGATTGCCGAAGAATTGGGTCTTTGCAACTGTGTGCGAAAGATGGCTCTGGAAAGATCCTTGTCCAGTAAGGAGATCAACCCCACAAATCCTAAAGGAAACTAACCCTAAATATCCATTGGAAAGACTGAGGTTGAAGCTGAAATTACAATATTTTGGCTACCCTGGTGTGAAGAAATAATACATGGGAAAAGATTGAGGTTCTGCCTTGTCACTGAAAAAAATAATAATTATCAGCTCTGATATGGGTAGATGGAGGACAGGAGGAGAAGGGAACGACAGAGGGTGTGATCGTTGGACAGCATCACTTGACTCCATGAACATGAGTCTTAGCAAAGTATTCGAGATAATCAGAATAGGGATATCTGGAGTGCTGCTGTCCACAGTCTTGCAAACAGTTGGACATGACTGAGTGAGAGAATATCACCAACAATTGTATTTCACATATATCAATCGGGATGAGATTTTTCGACCTTGAAACATGAAATTCTGTATATGTCCATTAAAAAATTAGATATTCCTGCTTTCTCTACTTCTTTAATGAATGTCTTGGTACAGAACTTACCTCCTAAACTATGACAGTTTGAATATATCATGCACCAAAATCTGAATTAAAATATTTTGACATGGAATATGGACATGGAAAATGACATGGAATATTTGATATTTCAAATATGAAAATCTATGGATAAATTTTCATATGTGAAATAACATGTGATTATGGATGCATTACCAAATTTTCTGTTTCATATATTGAAATTACACTAGAGAGTCTTACATGAAAGATAAAATTCTCAGTTTCACATAAGAACAACTACGTGCAGGTTTTAGGACATGAACTATCAAAGCCTCTAAAATTCATAAATGAAAATCTGGGGACAGATTTTTCAATTAAAATTAGGGAATTTTCTGTATATTATATGAAAGTATGGACACAGAATTTTCTGCATGAAATAGGAAATCTTGATGCAATTTGCAGATTTCTCATTTGAAAATCTGTGTGCCGCTTTTGTCATGAAATACAGATTGCTTTGCACTTCATATTTGAAAAATTGCATCGTTTTGCTACAAAAAAATATGGAATCTTCTATTTCATATAAAACAATGTGATTTTCATGTTTGAGCAATAAAACTCTCTATATTTCACCGAAACAATCTTCCGACAAGAAATACGGAATCTGGTATAATTCACATTTGAAAATCTGAGGACAGATTTGCTCATATGAATTACAAAGCCTCTATTATTCACATTTAAAAAGCTGTGTCAGATTTTTCGCACATAAAATACGGAATTGACCATAATTCAGAAGAGCTGACTCATTTGCAAAGAACCAGATGGTGGGAAAGATTGAAGGCAGGAGAAGGGGACGACAGAGAATGAGATGGTTAGATGGCATCATGGTTTAAATGGACATAAGTCTGGTTAAACTCTGAGAGTTGGTGATGGACAGGGTGGCCTGACGTGCTGTTGTCCATGGGGTCGCTAAGAGTCAGACACAACTGAGCAAATGAACTGAACTGATGATTCAAAAATTAAGATCTTGGACGAGCAAAAAAATATAGAATCAACTTATTTCTCGTCTGACTGATACCTGATTTCCATATTTACATTTATAATTCTCTGTATTGCATTGATGAAAGTCCATGTGAAATTTTCCCAAAATGAAATACGAAATAAACTCTATGTGTCACATGAAAGTCTGGGTGCAAATATTTCTACAGGGAAATGTGTACATCTCTATAGTAACATGTGAATTTTTAGATTTTGGATTCCCCACATGGCCAGTGGAAATCTGTATATTTCACATGTAAAAATTTTGATGCCATTTTCCTCCATGAAATATGGTATGATCCCTATTTCTTGTTGCGAAAACCTGGACAAAAACTTTCGCACACGAAATATGGAATCTCAGCAATTAAGTCATGAAAATATGGGTGTAGATAGTCTCATATGCATTTTGGAATCCTCTAAATTTCACATATAAAACCAAGGCACTTACTTCCTGACATGAAATATGGTAGTCTTTATATTTTTTATTTCACCATTTAGGTGTAACTATTTCAAGCTGATATTTGGAATTCTCTGTATATCACTATTTAGATCTGCTAGCAGATGTACCTGCAAGCAATATGGAATTCTCTATATTTCACATATTAAAATGATGTCTTTTAAACATGAAATAAGGATTTTTGTTCATTTCACATAAAAAACCAGGGTGCAGATTTTCTGACAAGACATATGATCCTTATATAGTTCAGATGTTGGTAATTTGATCTGGGTTCCTCTGCCTTTTCTAAAACCATCTTGAAAAGACAAAGGAATGAGAGATCAAATTGCTAACATCTGCTGGATCATTGCAGCCATGAAATTAAAAGACACTTACTCCTTGGAAGGAAAGTTATGACCAACTTAGATAGTATATTACAAAGCACAGACATTACTTTGCCAACAAATGTCCATCTAGTCAAGGCTATGGTTTTTCCCATGGTCATGTATGGATGTGAGATTTGGACTGTGAAGAAAGCTGATCTCTGAAGAATTGATGTTTTTGAACTGTGGTGCTGGAGAAGATTCTTGAGATTCACTTGGACTGCAAGGAGATCCAACCAATCCATTCTAAAGGAGATCAATCCTGGGTGTTTATTGGAAGGACTGATGCTGAAGCTGAAGCTGCAATACTTTGGCCACCTCATGCGACGAGTTGACTCACTGGAAAAGACTCTGATGCTGGGAAAGGTTGGGGGTGGGAGGAGAAGGGGACGATGGGGAATGAGATGGCTGGATGGCATCACCGACTCTGTGGACATGAGTTTGAGTGAACTCTGGGAGTTGATGATGGACAGGGAGGCCTGGCGTGCTGTGATTCATGGGGTCGCAGAGTGTAGACCACGACTGAGCGACTGAACTGAACTGAACTGAACTGAACTGAACTGATTCCCAGTATCAGGGCACTAGTTAATGAGACAGCACTTTGCATCAGGTGGCCAGATGAGAAAAGAACAATGAAAGTTAATAAACGTTTCTAAGGAGAGCTGTTGAACACATCTAAGACACAGATGCAGAAAGCACCTTGGACAAAATTAAACACTTATTTATGAAAAACCCTGTGCAGGAAGTGGGAACAGAGAGGATCATCTTCATCTTAATAAAGGCCATGTATGGATAAACCCACCACTAAAATGCTTCTCATAGGTGAAAACTGAAAATATTTTGCCTAAGATCATGAGAAAGTTAAAGTTTGCCGCTCTCACCACTGTTACTCAAAATAATCTTGGGTTTATTAGCTACAGCAATCAGTGAAGAAGAAGAAGAAAAAAAAAAAATTACCAGCTAACTGAAAAATAAGAGTCACTGTTTTTCGACACAATTTATTATGTCACAGAATCCTAAGATGTCACCAGAAAATTAACAACAGTGACTTTAGGAAAGTTGTTGGATTAAAGAAAAATAAACAGGAAACTGTCTCCTGCATTCCTATACGTAACAAGAGAAAAGCATAAACAAAAATTAAGGAAATAATCTGATTCACCATTGTAACAGGAAAAATGAAATACTTGGGAATAATCCTGCCTAAACTGAAAAAGGACTTTCGTGACAGAAATAATAAGGTATGGATGAGACAAATAAAAATGATAAGCCCTTTGGAGAGGGTGCAGAGAAAGCGTAACTCTCTTACATTGTTGGTGGGAATGCAAACTTGTACAGCCACTGTGGAGAACAGGGTGGAGATTCCTTAAAAAAACTGGAAAATAGGACTGCCATATGGCAGATCAATCCCACTGCTGAGGATACACACCGAGGAAACCAGAATTAAGAAAGAGATTTGTACCCCACTGTTCATTGCAGCACTGCTAACAACCACCAGGACATGGAAGCAACTGAGATAGCCATTGGCAGACAAATGAATAAGAAAGCTCTGGTACATATACACAATGGAATACTCAGTTCACTTCAGTTCAGTCACTCAGTCGTGTCCGACTCTCTGCAACCCCATGAATCACAGCATGCCAGGACTCCCTGTCCATCACCAACTCCCGAAATTCACTCAAGGTCAATCTAGTCAAGGCTGTGGTTTTTCCTGTGGTTATGTATGGATGTGAGAGTTGGACTGTGAAGAAAACTGATTGCCCAAAAAATTATGCTTTTGAACTCTGGTTTTTTAGAAGACTCTTGAGAGTCCCTTGTACTGAAAGGAGATCCAACCAGCCCATTCTAAAGAAGATCAATCCTGGGTGTACATTGGAAGGACTGATGCTAAAGCTGAAACTGCAATACTTTGGCCACCTCATGCGGCGAGTTGACTCACTGAAAAAATAAAATAAAATATTACTCAGCTATTAAAAACAATGCATTTGAATCAGTTCTAATGAGGTGAATGAAACTAGAGCCTATTATACAGAGTGAATTAAGTCGGAGAGGAAAATAGCGATAGAGAATATTAACACAAATAGAATTTAGAAAAATGGTAACAATGAGCCCGTATTTGAGACTGCAAAATGGACACAGATGTAAAAAACAGACTTTTGGACTCTGTGGGAGCAGGCAAGGGTGGGATGGTTTGAGAGAATAACATTGAAATATGTATATTACCATACTTGAAATTGATCAGAAGTCCAGGTTTGATGCATGAGACAGGGTGCTCAGGGCTGGTGTACTGGAATGACCCTGAGGGATGGGATGGAGAGGGAAGTGGGAGGGAGTTCAGGATGGAGAACACATGTACACCCGTGGTTGATTCATGTCAATGAATGGCAAAAACCACTACAATATTGTCAAGTAATCAGCCTTCAATTAAAATAGATACTTTTTTTTTTTTTTTAAGAAAGGTGACAGAAATGAAATAAGAGCTATACTATTTTGGGGGCTTTAGAATTCAATAGGTGAAAATGGCTACACTACGAAAAGGAGTTTGCAAATTCAGTGTCATCCCTATTAAAGTACCAATGACATTTTTCACAGAATAGAACCAAAAAGAAAAATATTTACAACTTGATGGAAACACAAAGATTTGAATAACATGCAAACTTGGGAAAGAGAAACTGAGCTGCAGGACTCAGGTTTCCTCACTTCAGTCTATACAAAAAACATATAGTTTTGAAAATGGCATGCAATTAGCACAATATTGGGATTAAAGCCAATGGAACAGATAGAAAACACTAAAATAATCTCTTCCAATGATCACCTAATCTTTGACAAAGGAGGCAACAATATTCAATGGCAAGAAGATAATATATTTGACAAGTTAAGCTGGAAAATCCGGACAGCTATAAGTATTAGAATACAGTTAGAACACGACCTGGTTATTCTTCTGTGGCTGAATCATGACTGACTTTTTAGGATGCCGTGAACTGCAGCATGCCAGTCTTTCCTGTCCCTCACCACCTCTTGGAGTTTGCCAGAGTTCATATCTATTGCATAGGTGATGCCATCCAATCATCTCATCTTTGTTTTCCCCTTCTCCTGCTGCCTTCAATCTTTTCCAGAACCAGGATCTGTTTCAAAGCGTTGGCTGTTGCCATCTCCTGTTATACCTCATTCAATTTAAATTGTTCATGGATCTAACATTCTAGGTTGTCCTGCAATACTGTTCTTTACAGCATTTCATTTTACTTCCATCTCCAGACATATATACATTGAGGCTTATTTCCATTTTGGGGCAACCAGTTGCTGCTTTCTGGAAACGTTAGTTATTGACCTCTGCTTCTCTCAAGTAGCATATTAGGTATCTACCATCCTGGGAGACTCATTTTTTGGTATTGCACATTGTTGCCTTTTTATACAGTTTATAGAGGTGCCATAGCAAGAATAATGGGGTGGTGTGCCATTCCCTGCTCCATTGGATCACATTTAGTCACTTCTTAGCACCATAGAATAAGACAAATCCAAGATGGATTAAAGACCTACTTATAAGTACAGAAACTGTAAATCAATAATATTTGAGAAAAGCATAGGTAGAATACATTGTGACATGGAGTGCAGCATCAACTTTTTATTTTTTTAACTACCTCCTTGTGAAATGAAAATAAAACCAAAAATACATAAAGAGACTTAACTAAACTTAAATATGTTGCACAGGAAACCAATAGGCAAGACAGAAATGAAGTCTCATTATGGGAAAAACATTTTCAACTGAAGATAATGACAACAGAAGAATCTCCAAAATATGGAAGCAGCTCATGTGGCTCAATAACAGCCAAATGAACACCCAAATGAAACAAATGAATAGGTGATGAAATAGACACTTCTCATAAGAAGATATACAGATGTCCAATAATATTTTTTAAAATGTTCAGCATCACTAACTGTGAGAGAAAGGGAAATAAATTCTTCAATGGTGGTATCAACTCACATGTGTCTGAATAACCATTAGAAAAAATAATCAACACAAAAAATGCTAAGAGAGGGTTCTAAGTAAACAGAACCATCCTGTACTGTTGTTAGGAATGAACATTAATAGATTAGGATGGAGAAGAATATAGGGGATCGTTTAAAAATAAGAATGAAGCTACCATATGTTCAAGAAATCCAATAATTGTCAATAATTTTCATGAGGAAAATCATAATTCCAAAAGATGCACAACCTCAATATTGATGGCAGCATTATTTGCAATAGCAGGACATGGAAGCAACAGAAATATCCATTCATCTAGAGAGGAATGGATAAAATGAGTTGGGACATACATACCATAGCTTTAAGATGGAATGAAGTCAGGTAAATTTCATAGATGCAGAAGGACAGAGACAGTGTCAGATACAGTAAAGCTAAGACAAAAGAGGAAAAGAAATATCAGATATTAACACAAATATATGGGATCTAGGTAAAACTGGAATAGATGATTCTCTATGAGAAGCATAGATAGGGACACAGCAATGGAGAAGAAATATACGGTTATCAAGGATGTAATGCCTGGTGGTAGTAGGAATTAGGAGATTACAACAGACAAACATATACTTCTGATCTGTATTCATAGCACAGGGAAGTCTTAATGCACTGTGGTGACCAGATTTAGAAAGAAGTCAAAAACATGGAGATAGATGTATTTTTGCTGTTTAGTCACTATCTCGTTTTCTAGACTTTATGACGCTAAGTACTGCAGCATTCCCTAAATTTGCTTTAGGGGAGAAACTAACAAAATAATGGAAAACAAGCATACTCCAAAAAAATTAAGTTTTACAAGCATATTAGCTTTTTTATAAACATCATTATTCATAATGTTCACATTATCTTGGAAGTGAAAAGTAGAACTGTAAATGTGTACACCTTAATGACAAATGCAATGCCAATATCGGAATACTACATCCAAATTCATAACACACTTATTAAGAAGACAGCAATAAAAATTGAAAGTGACTGTACATTATATTTTGCTGCACATGTGCATGTCTAAAGATTGAAAAATTTTCCCCAAAAGAAAAATTACCTTAAAAGAGTTGGGACAGAACCATGAACAATCTACTCTGTCTAGTTGACCCATCATATGTACTTGTGCATTTTGTATATTATAGTGTTTTAATTTTTATTGTATTTAATTCTATTGTATTGTTCTTTAAAATATTCATTATATTTTTCACACAACGTCTTTTACATGTTACCATATGTTATGAATGAATGACAATATACGTGCTCTTTTAAATCTCCTTTACTTATTTATTTTAAAAATGATAGTTCTTCATTCACAGGAATTTAAGCTTTACAAAATCTTTAAATGGTTATATTGATATGTTGAATTACATTCCCATGATGGCTGTAGGTACAAGAAAATCTGAATTTTATTAAGGCATCCAGTTTAAAGGTATCTTTCTCCAATAAACTATCACTTGAGTTCAGTTCAGTTGCTTAGTGGTGTCCGACTCTTTGCGACCCCATGAATGGCAGCACGCCTGGCCTCCCTGTCAATCACCAACACCTGCAGTCCACCGAGTTGATGATCCCCTCCAACCATCTAATCCACCATCTAATCCTCTGTCGTCCCCTTCTCTTCCTGCTCTCAATCTTCCCCAGCATCAGAGTCTTTTCAAATGAGTCAGCTCTTCGCATCTGAAGGCCAAAGTACTGCAGTTTCAGCTTTAACATCAGTCCTTAAAATGCACAACCAGGACAGATCTCCTTTAGAATGGACTGGTTGGATTTCCTGGAAGTCCAAGGGACTCTCAATAATCTTCTCCAACAACACAGTTCAAAAGAATCATTCTGCACTCGGCTTTCTTTATAGTCCAACTCTCAGATCCATGCACGACTACTGCAAAAACCATAGCCTTGACTAGACAGACCTTTGTTGGCAAAGTCATTCTCTGCTTTTTAATATCGTGTCTAGTTTGGTCATAACTTTTCTTCCAAAGAGTAAGCGCCTTTTAATTTCATAGCTGCAATCACCTTCTGCAGTGATTTTGGAGCCCAGAAAACCAAAGTCAGCCTCTGTTTCTACTGTTTCCCCATCTATTTGCCATGAAGTGATGGGACCAGTATCTGCATGTTGTTCTTTAAGCCAACTTTTTATTCTCTTCTTTCACGTTCATTAAGAGGTTATTAATTCTTCTTCACTTTCTGCCATAAGGGTGGTGTCATCTGCATATCTGAGGTTATTGATATTTCTCCCTGCAATCTTGATTCCAGCTTATGTTTCCTACAGACCAGTGTTTCTCATGATGTAATTTGCATATAAGTTAAATAAGCAGGGTGAAATATACAGCTTTGATGTACTCCTTTTCCTGTTTGGAACCAATCTGTTGTTCCATGTCCAGTTCTATATATTGCTTCCTGACCTTCATACAAGTTTCCCCATATGCAATTCAGGTGGTCTTGTATTAACATATTTAAAAAAAAATTTACACAGTTCATTGTGATCCACAATTCAAAGGCTTTGGCATAGTCAATAAAGCAGAAACAGATGATTTCCTGGATTTCTCTTCTTTTACCGAAAACCGAGTGGATGTTGGCCATTTGATCTCTAGTTCCTCTGCCTTTTCTAAATCCACCTTGAACATCTGGAAATTCATGGTTCCCATGTTACTGATTCATGGCTTGGAAAATTTTAAGGAACACTTTAGTAGAGTGTGAGATGAGTGCAATTGTATTGTAGTTCAGCATTTTCTGCCATTGCTTTTCTTTGAGATTGGAGTGAAATCTGATATTTCCCAGCCCTGTGTCCACTGCTGAGTTTTGAAAGTTTGCCAGCATATTGCATGCATCACTTTCACAGCATCATTTTTCAGGATTTTAAATAGTTCAAATGGAATTCCATCATCTCCAGTATCTTTGTTCATAATGATGCTTCCTAAGGCCCACTAGACTTCACTTTCCAGGATGTCTGGTTCTAGGTGAGTAATTTCGTGATTATCTGGGTCATGAAGTGTTTTTTTTTTTTTTTTTGTACAGTCCTTCTGTGTATTCTTGCCATCTCTTCTTAATCTCTTCTGCTTCTGTTAGGTCCCTACCATTTCTGAATGTTTCTGCTGCTTTCCCAGATAACCTACAATTACAGTAATAAGTCTTAGAGAATGCTGTTCTGGCATACTGTCTCGGGTCACACAGAGTTCCAGCCCCAGGGTACCACTTCCATTCAGATGCAGGCCAAGAGGTCACCCAGAGTCATGGCTCAGACACACACAAGTGGAGACATGCCCTGGCTTGGCTGGCACTGTGACTTTGGAGCGCGCCACTCCTGCCAGTCCACACGTCCCTCCACTCCATGGGTTTGCCTGTGCCCTCACCCATATTCCTCCTCCTGCTCCTGCTCCTTCTATTATCCTGAACAACCAAACCTAAGAAGCGGTAGTAAGGATATGACTTTGCCCCAGGAGGCAGGAATGCCCTCAATGATTCCACAAGCGACACTTTTCCTCTGATGGTTCTTCCACCTGAGTGGAAAGTAGGCCCTGAGGTAATTTTAACTCCCACAACTCAGCTCTACCTGCGGGAAAGCCAATGCCTCCACTGCACGAAGTGGGGGCAGTGGGAGCCAATCCCTCGGGGCTCCACGGCTTGGGTGTACCTGGTCCTGCTCCTCTGGGTTCTCCTCACGCTCTTGAGAGTACAGCAGCTCCTGTTCCTCGCCAACAGACACCAGCTTCACCTCCTCCATGATGTCTTCCACCAGTGGCTGGAGGTCTTGCCGGAACCCCACTATTTCTCCTTCCTGCAAAGTTTCTCCTTCCTCCACAGCCTCCATCCTGAAGAGGGTGACCACCTTGACTGGTGCCCCCTGACCCCCGCTCTCTGTAATGTCCCTGATGGCCCCACCGACCCGGCAGGTCGCAGGGCCCATGTGACATGAAAACCAGTCTCACAAGTAAGAAAATTCAAGCTCCTAAAAAACACTCCAGCCTTCCACTGGTCTTCCTTTCCTTGTTGCCCTTTCCATGGTCCAGGTTTGTAAAGGTTGTGGGCCTGGAAGCACAGCAACTGGCTGACACAGCGGGCCCACAGGCTTCAATCACTCCCCACCAATTGATTACTTGTGGACACCAGAAGGGAAGGTGAGACACACAGCAAGATCATTTTGTCATCACCCATGCATAGTATGTTGGTGGGAAGGGCCTGGCTTCTACACGCTGACCTTCCAAACACTTCAAGAGCCAATCAAATGGAATTTAAAGGCATTTCCTCAGGGGCACTCTGGCTGCAATGAGCCTGTGCCCATCTCTGATCAACACAGTTCCGTTCAGTTCAGTCGCTCAGTTGTGTCCAACTCTCCGCGACCCCATGAATCACAGCATGCCAGGCCTCACTGTCCATCACCAACAACCGGAGTTCACATAAACTCATGTCCACAGAGTCGGTGATGCCATCCAGCCATCTCATTCTCTGTGGTCCCCTTCTCCTCCCGCCAGCAAACTTTCCCAGCACCAGAGTCTTTTCCAGTGAGTCAACTTGTCGCATGAGGTGGCCAAAGTATTGCAATTTCAGCTTTAGCATCAGTCCTACCAAAGAACACCCAGGTTTGATCTCCTTTAGAACGGACTGGTTGGATCTCCTTGCAGTCCAAGGGACTCTCAAGAGTCGTCTCCAAAACCACAGTTCAAAAGCATCAATTCTTCAGTGATCAACTTTCTTCACAGTCCAACTCTCTCATCTATTCATGACCACGGGAAAAACCATAGCCTTGACTAGATGAACCTTTATTGGTAAAGAAATGTCTCTGCTTTTTAATATACTATCTAGGTTGGTCATTACTTTCCTTCCAAGGAGTAAGCGTCTTTTAATTTCCTGGTTGCAATCAGCATCAGCAGTGATTTTGGAGCCCAAAAATATAAAATCTGATACTGTTTCCATTGTTTTTCATCTATTTCCCATGAAGTGATGGGACCAGGTGCCAAGATCTTTGTTTTCTGAATGTTGAGCTTCAAGCCAACCTTTTCACTCTCCTCTTTCACTTTCATCAAGAGGCTTTTGAGTTCCTCTTCACTTTCTGCCATAAGGGTTGTGTCACCTGGATATCTTAGGTTATTGATATTTCTTCCAGCAATCTTGATTCCAACTTGTGTTTCTTCCAGTTCAGCGTTCCTCATAATGTACTCTGCATGTAAGTTAAATAAGCAAAGTGACAATATATAGCCTTGACGTACTCCTTTTCCTATTTGGCACCAGTCCGTTGTTCCATGTCCAGTTCTAACTGTTGCTTCCTGACCTGTATACAGGTTTCTCAAGAGGCAGGTCAGGTACCCTGGTATTCCCATCTCTTTCAGAATTTTCCACAATTTATTGTGATCCACAGAGTCAAAGGCTTTGGCATAGTCAATGAAGCAGAAATAGATGTTTTTCTGGAATTCTCTTGCTGTCTCCATGATCAAGCATATGTTGGCAATTTGATCTCTGGTGCGTGTGCCTTTTGTAAAACCTGATTGAACATCTGGGATTTCACGGTTCACATATTTCTGAAGCTTGGTTTCAAGGATTTTGAACATGACTTTACTAGCGTGTGAGGTGAGTGAAATTTTGCTGTAGTTTGAGCATTCTTTATTATTGCCTTTCTTTGTGATTGGAATGAAGACTGACCTTTTCCAGTCCTGTGGCCACTGCTGAGTTTTCCAAATTTGCTGGCATATTGAGTGCAGCACTTTCACAGCATCATCGGAGCAGCTGTGAAGAGATATCCCATGCCCAAAGTAAGAGAAACCCAAATAAGACGGTAGGTATTTTGAGGGGACATCAGAGGGTAGACACACTGAAATCATGATCACAGGAAACTAGTCGATCTGATCACATGGACCACAGCCGAATGTGGTCCACTGGATAAGGGAATGGCAAACCACTTCAGTATACTTGCCTTGAGGACCCCAGGAACAGCATCAAAGGACAAAATGATAGGATACTGAATGAGGAATTCCCCAGGTCGGTAGGTGCCCAGTTTGCTACTGTATATCCGTGGAGAAATAACTCTAGAAGAAATGAAGGTATGGAGAAAAAGCAAAACCAATACCCAGTTGTGGATGTGTCTGGTGATAGAAGCAAGGTCCAGTGCTGTAAAGAGCAATATTGCATAGGAACCTGAAATGTTAGATCCGTGAATCAAGGCAAATTGGAAGTGGTCAAACAGGAGATGGCAAGAGTGAACATATACATTCTAGGAATCAGTGAATGAAAATGGACTGCAATGGGTGAATTTAACTCAGATGACCATTATATCTACTACTGTGGGCAGGAATCCCATAGAATGGAGTAGCCATCATAGTCAACAAAAGAGTCCAAAATGCAGTACTTGGATGCAATCTTAAAAACGACAGAATGATTTCTGTTCGTTTCCAAGGCAGACCATTCAATATTACAGTAATCCATGCCTATGCCCCAACCAGTAACTCTGAAGAAGCCGAAGTTGAACGGTTCTATGAAGACCTACAAGACCTGATCAACACAAGCATGCCCTAAATGGAAGCTATTTTCATGAGCAACAGTTTCAAAGTGCAAATAGGGGAGACAGGTGTTTCAGTAGCTGAAGACCCAGTGGTTCTTATGAAATATAGAGCTTTCCATATTTCTTACAGGAAAAGCTCATTTCTGATCTTCAACTGTGAAATATAGAGAAGCCCTACTTCCATGAAGGAGGATTAACTGAGATTTTTTATACAGGAAATACAGAGAATTCTGTATTTCAGTGTGAAAATTGATTCTCTTGATATATGTTTGAGCAATATCAAGAATTCCATATCTCTTGAAGAAAGAGTGGTGGGCAGATTTTCATTTGCAAAATAGAGATGATTTCAATTCCATAACGATTCTCTGTATCTTAAGAAAACCAATGCCAATGTTTTCATATGTTAAATATAGATAATTCCATATTTCATTTAAGAAAATCACCACCCAGATTTTCGTATATGATATAAGGAGAACTCCACATTTGGGGTAAGAAAATATCGTGATACAGGATGCTTGGGGCGGTGCACTGGAGTGACACATGGGATGACATGGGGAGGGAGGTAGGAGGGGGATTCAAGTTAGGGAACACATTTAGACCCGGGGCAGATTCATGCCAATGTATGGCAAAACCAATAAATAATGTAAAGCAATTAGCCTCCAATTAAAATTTAAGAAAATCAAAAAAGAATATGATAAAAAAAGATTAAAAAAGGAAGAAAACCAATGCCAAGGTTTTCATATGTGAAATATAGAGGATTCCATATTTCATTTAAGAATATCACCACCCAGATTTTCTTATATGCTATACAGAGAAATCCACATTTTGGGTACGAAAAATAGCATCCAGATGCTTATAACGTGAAATGCCAGAAAATTCAATGTATTATGGACTAAAAGAAGCATCAAGATTTTCACATGTAACATATACAGAGTTTGATATTTAATTGAGTAAAATTGTCACCATGATTTTTTCAGATGTGAAATATACAGAATTCCATATTTTATGTAGGACTATGACTGCACTGATTTTGGTGTCTGAAATGTACAGAATCCTAGATTTCTTGTGGAAATGATTTTTCATATGTGATGTTCATAAATTTCAGTCTTCATCGATGAACATTTTAGCAGATATTTTTGTATGTGATGTAGAGAGTATTTATATCTCATGTAAATACTATGTGGTCAGATTTCAAATGTGAAATATAGAGAATTCCACATTTTAGGGCATTTTCCTATAAGAAATATAGAGAATGTTTTCCATGGTTTTTGCGGTAATACCTGGGCCATGATTTCCATATGTCATACATGAAAAAATTCATATTTCTTGCCTGATAATCAGTTCAAACATTTCTATAGGATACATGGAGGCTTTTCATATTTCATTATGAAGGGCTATCTCCAGATTTCTATATGAGAATTATAGAAAATTACATATTTATGGCAGAAACTAATAATACAGATTTTTTATTATGAAATATCAGAATTTCATATGGCAAGGAAATATATATATGTATATATATATTCTGTCATCTGTAAAATAGACCTCATCGCATGTTTCTTTTAGGAAAATCTACACTTTGATTTTCACATGTGAAACATATCGAATTCCATATTTCACATTTGAAACTGAATGCCTCGAAAACGCTTGCTAATATTTAATTGTGTGAAGTATAGAGAATTCAATATTCAATGCAAGAAATATGATTACCCATATTTCCAATGGTAACACAAAGAATTACACATATCATGTAGGGAAATATGCACACTGATATTCATAAATGTATTTTAAAGAATTCAGTGTTTAATTCCTCTATATAATATATCCACTATATACCATACCAAAACTCCATATTTTATGCAGGAAAATCTGTGCCTGGATTTTCAAGAGATATTTAGAGAATTCCATCTCATTATCCATTTTCCTTAAAGTAACATCAGCCATATTTTAGAGTGTGAACTGTAAAGAACCACGTATTTCAGAAAGTAAACCTGTGCTCATATTTTGATAAGGGTCATACAGAGAATTTCTTATTTCATACAGGGAAGTCTACACCCATCTTTTCATATGTAACATGTAGCAAATTGTGGAGAAAAATCAGTGTCCAGATTTCATAAATGAAATTATAAAGATTTTATATTTCATGTCATTGTATCTGAGATATTTCCATATTTGATAAATAGAAAATTCCATATCATGTACAAAAGCTGCACTCAAGTTTTCATATCTGTATGATACACAGACTATATGCCTTGTCAGAAAATCTGCACCCTGATTTTTTATGTGAAAAGAACAAAAATCCATATTTCTGTGTCAAAACTTGCTCAACAGATTTTTATATTTGAAATATAGAGAATTCCATATTGCACGCAGGTAAATCTGCTTGCAGATCTAAATAGTCAGATACAGAGAATTCCATATATCAGCTAGATAGAGTTGCACCTAAATGGTGAAATATTAAATGGAAAGACTACCATATTTCATGTAGGAAAGTATGTGCTTTGATTTTATGTGTGAGATTTCAGTCAGTTCAGTTCAGTCGCTCAGTCGTGTCCGACTCTCCGTGACCCCATGAATCAGAGCTTCCAGGCCTCCGTGTCCATCACCCACTCCCGGAGTTCACTCAGACTCATGTCCATCAAGGCAGTGATGTCATCCAGCCATCTCATTCTCTGTCGTCCCCTTCTCCTTCTGCGCCCAATCCTTAAATTGTAGTACCTATTAGTAAATCTCAATTTGAGAATGGTTTGCAAACTTCTACTGACTTCCAAATAGATTTTTTGAAATCAATCTTATTTCAGTATTAACCATATGATGACGTACATTTGTAGTATTCTCTCATGTTCCCAGAAGAGGGTGCTTGCTATGAGCAGTGTGTTCTCTTGGCAAACCTCTGTTAGCCTTTGGAAGACTTCATTTTGTACTCTAAGGCCAAATTTGCCTGTTACCCCGGGTATCTCTTGACTTCCTACTTTTGCATTCCATTCCCCTATGATGGAAAGTTCATCGCTCTTGTTTGTTAGTTATAGAAAATCTTGTAGGTCTTTATAGAATTGTTCTAGTTCAGCTACTTCAGCATGACTCGTCAGGGCACAGACTTGGATTAGTGCGTTATTGAATGGGTTCCCCTGGAAAGAAACAGAGATCATTCTGTCATTTTTCAGATTGCCAACAAATACTACATTCTAGACTCTTTTGTTGACTATCATGGCTACTCCAATTCTTCTGAGGGATTCTTTCCCACTGTAGTAGACATAATGGTCATCTGAGATAAATTCATCCATTCCCGTCCATTTTAGTTCCCTGATGCCTAAAATGTCAATGTTCACTCTTGACATCGCTGTTTTGACCCCTTCCTATTTAAATACCTTGATTCATGGACCTAATCTTTAAAGTTCCTATGCAATCTTGCTCTTTAGAGCATTGGGGTGTTCTTCCATCACTAGTCACATCTGCAACTGGGTACTATTTTGGCTTTGGCTCCATCACTTCATTCTTTTTGGAGTTTCTTCTGCACTGATCTCCCATATGATATCGGGCAGCTACCAACCCTGGAATTTGTGTTTCAGTATGCTATATTTTGCCTTTACATGCTGCCCATGGATTTCTTCAGGCAAGAATACTGACGAGGTTTTGCATTCCCTTCTCCAAGGACCACGATTTGTCAGAACCCATTACCATGATCCGTCCATCTTGGGTGGCCCTACAAGCATGGCACATAGTTTCATTGAGTGAGTTAGACAAGGCTCTGTCCCATGTGATCAGTTTGGTTAGTTTTCTGAGATTATGGTTTTCATTCGAGGTTGTGGAAGCTTCCTGATGGGAACGGCTGACTAAGGGAAACTTATTTTTGTTCTGACGCGTAGAGCTATGCTTAGTTCAGTGCAGTTCAGTGGCTCAATCATTGACAAATCTTTGTGGCCCTATGCACTGCAGCATGCCAGTCCTCCCCGTCCATCACCAACTCATCGAGTTTACTCAAACTCATGTGCATTAAGTCGGTGATGCTCTCCAATCATCTCATCTTCTGTCCACTGTTATCGTCCCACTCTGAACCTTTCCCAGTGTCAGGGTCTTTCCCAATGAGTCAGTTCTTCATACCACAAGTCCAAAGTATTGGAGTTTCAGCTTCAGCATCATTCCTTCCATTGAATATGCCGGACTGAGTTCCTTTAGGGTGGACTGCTTGGATCTCCTTGCCATCCAAAAGACTCTCAAGCCTCTTCTCCAACATCACACTTCAAAAGCATCAATTCTTTGGCTTTCTTTATAGTCCAAATAGCTCAGCTTTCTTTATAGTCCAAATCTCCCGTCCATACATGACTACCGATAAAATTATAACTTTGACTAGACAGAAATATTTTGGAAAGTAATCTCTCTGATATTTGATATGCTATCGGTTTGGTCATATTTTTCTACCAAAGAGAAAGCATATTTTAATTATATGGCTGCATTTCCAATCTGCTGTGATTTTGAATACATCTCCACACACAAAACCCACTCCTGGCCAAAATAAAAAAAAAAAGGTCTCTCATTCTTTCCATTGTTTCCCCTTCTATTTGCCATGAAGTGATGAGACCGGTTGACATCATCATTGTTTTCTGAGTTTTGAGTTTTATGTCATCTATTTCACTCTCCCCTTTCAGATTCATCAAGGGGCTATGTAGTCCGTCTTCCCTTTCTGCCATATACATGGTGCCATCTCCAGATAAGAGATTATTGATATCTCACCTCGCTATCTTGATTCCAGCATGTGTTTATGCAACCAGGAATTTTGCATGATGTAATCTGCATATAATTTACATCATCAGCATGTCAGTATACAGCCTTGACATACTCCTTTCCCATTGGATTCAGACTGTTTTTCCATTTCCAGTTCTAACTGTGGCGTCTTGAACTGCATACAGAATTTTTCAGGAGGCAGGTCAGGTGGTCTTGTATTATCATCCCTTGAGGAATTTTCCATAGTTTGTTGTGATTCAGAGTCAATGGTTTTGGTTCAGTCGTTGATGCAGAAGTATACTTTTTTCTTCTGGTACTCTCTTCCTGTGTTGTTGATCCAAAAGTTATTGACAATTTGATCTCTGGTTCCTCTGACTTTTAAAAATCAAACTTAAACACCTGGAAGTTCATGGTTTATGTACTGTTGAAGCCTATTTTGGAGAATTTCGATCATTATTTTGCTAGTGTGTAAGAAGGCAATGGCAACCACCCCAGTTCTCTTGCCTGGAAAATCCCATTGACAAAGGAGCCTGGTAGGCTGCAGTCCATGCGGTCGCTAAGAGTTGGACACGGCTGAGCAAATTTACTTTCACTTTTCACTTTTATGCATTGGAAAAGGAAATGGAAACCTACTCCAGTGTTCTTGCCTGGAGAATTCCGGGGACAAGGGAGCCTGGTCGGCTGCCGTCTATGGGGTCGCACAGAGTCGGACACGACTGAAGTGATGTAGTAGTAGTAGTAGTAGGATGATTGCAATTGTGTGGTAGTGTGAGCATTCTTTGGCACTGGCTTTCTTTAAGGTTGAACTAAAACTGAACTTCTCCTTGCATAATTATGGGTCACTAATATGTGTATATGACAAAACCCATCCCAATATTGGATTATGCTTATCGTCCACTTAATTTTTTTAAAACTAATTTATGAAAAAGGAGTGAAGAAGATAAAATAATTCTACTTGGTTCTCTCTGATGACCTAAATCTGAAGGAAGTCTAAAAATGCAGGGATTTATGTACACATAAGTGTCATTCATTTTGATATATTACAAAAAAGTAATAGAAGGTTGTATAATTTTTATAAAATAAAATTGCTTAAAGCAATATTACAAGTCAGCTGTACCTCAAGCAGTGAACAAATAAATGGTTCCATCATTTGCAATATTTGGGTCCTTGAGAACGTGATGAGAAGTAAAATATTTCAGTTACAAGGTGACAGAAACTTTAATCAGGTGATGATATAAATAATAATATTTGAATTTAGAAAAAATGAGTTGAACTAGTTTGCATTCCCACCAACAGTGTAAGGTTCCTTAAAAAACTGGAAATAGAACCACTATATGATCCAGCAGTCGCACTCCTGGGCATACACACCGAGGAAACCAGAATTGAAAGAGACACATGTACTCCAGTGTTCATCGCAGCACTGTTTATAATAGCCAGGACACGGAAGCAACCTAGATGTCTATCTGCAGATGAAAGGATAAGAAAGCTTTGGTACATATACACAATGGAGTATTACTGAGCCATTAAAAAGAATGCATTGGAATCAGTTCTAATGAGGTGGATGAAACTAGAGCCTATTATACAGAGTAAAATAAGCCAGAAAGAAAAACACCAATGCAGTATAGTAACGCATATATATGAAATTTAGAAAGATGGAAATGATAAACCTATACATGAGACCGCAAAAGAGACACAGATGGATAAAACAGTCTTTGGGACTCTGTGGGAGAGGGTGAGGGTGGGATGATTTGGAAGAATGGCATTGAAACATGTATATTATCATATGTGAAACGAATCGCCAGTTCAGGGTCAATGCATGCTACAGAATGCTCGAGTCTGCTGTGCGGGGATGACCCAGAGGGATCATAAGGGGCGGAGGGAGGTGGGAGGTGGGTTCAGGAAGGGGAACTCATGTACACCGGGGGTGGACTCATGTCAATGTATGGCAAAACCAACCAATATAATATTGTAAAATAATCCAGTTCAGGTCAGTACGGTTCAGTAGCTCAGTCGTGTCCGACTCTTTCCGACCCCATGAATCACAGCATGCCAGGCCTCCCTGTCCATCACCAACTCCCGGAGTTCACTCAAACTCATGAACATCCAGTCGGTGATGCCATCCAGCAATCTCATTCTCTGTCGTCCCCTTCTCCTCACACCCCCAATCCCTCCCAGTGTCAGACTCTTCTCCAGTGAGTCAACTCGTCGCATGAGGTGGCCAAAGTATTGGAGTTTCAGCTTTAGCATCAGTCCTTTCAGTGAACATCCAGGACTGATCTCCTTTAGAATGGACTGGTTGGATCTCCTTGCAGTCCAAGGGACTCTCAAGAGTCTTCTCCAGCTCCACAGTTCAAAAGCATTAATTCTTTGGCGATCAGCTTTCTTCACAGTCCAACTTTCACGTCCAAACATGACAATGGGAAAAACCATAGCCTTGACTAGATGGACCTTGGTTGGCAAAGTAATGTCTCTGCTTTTTAATATGTTATCTACGTTGGTCATAACTTTCCTTCCAAGGAGTAAGCGTCTTCTAATTTCCTGCCTGCAATCAGCATCTGCAGTGATTTTTGAGCCCTAAAAAATAAAGTCTGACACTGTTTCCACTGTTTCCCCATTTATTTCCCATGAAGTGATGGGGCCATATGCCATGATCTTCATTTTCTGAATGTTGAGCTTCAAGTCAAACTTTTCACTCTCCTCTTTCACTTTCATCAAGAGGCTTTTGAGTTCCTCTTCACGTTCTGCCATAAGGGTGGTGTCATCTGCATATCTGAGATTATTGACATTTCTCTCGACAATCTTGATTCCAGCTCGTGCTTCTTCCAGCCCGGCGTTCGTCATGATGTACTCTGCATAGAATTAAAATAAGCAGGCTGACAATATGCAAACTTGATGTACTCCTTTTCCTATTTGGAACCAGTCTGTTGTTCCATGACCAGTTCTAACTGTTGCTTCCTTACCTGCATACAGGTTTCTCAAGAGGCAGTTCAGGTGGTCTGGTATTCCCATCTCTTTCGGAATGTTCCACAGTCTATTGTGATCCACACAGTCAATGGCTTTGGCATAGTCAATGAAGCAGAAATAGATGTTTTTATGGAACTCTCTTGCTTTCTCCATGGTCCAGCCGATGTTTGCAATTTAATATCTCATTCCTCTGCCTTTTCTAAAACCTGTTTGAACATCTGTGAGTCCACGGTTCACATATTGCTGAAGCCTGGTTTGGAGAATTTTGAGCGTGACTTTAGTAGAGTGTGAGTAAAATAATTAGCTTCCAATAAAAATAAAAAAATAAAATAAAATAAAAAATAAAATGTGAGTTGAAAGTCATTATCTGATCCTATTCAAAATGGACCATGATTGTTCAAGTTACCAACTTGTATCGTAGGTCAAATATTTATTCAATGAAGGTGTTCTAATAGAGACATGACGGACATAGATCTGCAGATCTTAGCTCAAGATTATTAGTGAAGTTGGAAATACAACTCCTATCACAGTTACACGTTCAATGGCATGTAGTAGAATATATGTTGCTCCCATTGATTAGGGCTTTCTAGGCCTTCTACCCTAGGGCCAGGTAGTGAAAGGCAGAACTTCGGGTTAGGCAAAAGTCTGTGTATTGCAGAGGCACAGTTCCCTTGATGGAGCCATTCACTGAGGCCTTTACCACGGTTCGAAAAAGTAGCCAACATGTCCGATGCTCACCTCCATGATCTAATGGTTGTGGCAAACTGTAGGTGTAACAGTCTATGACGCCCAGCTCTCTTCTGGATAGTATGAGAAGACAGAGGCCCAACTGTCCTTCGGGCACCTGATTCCCTCATTAAAATGACTGGCCAATGTATGAGAACCTTGGAAAGAGAAGGACACAGAGAAGAGACAGCTTCCCCTTCAGCTGGGACTGGGCACTGATGGGAGACCCAAGACCAGACATTGAGATCTAGCCTGAACCCAGAGAGGATAACCAGCCTTCAGAAAGAAACCCTCCTCTTAACCAGGATGTTGGATGATGAAAGTCATTTTAGCATACTTCTTTTCAGGATACGGATTGATATTTGCTTCAGTACAGGTTTACAGAAACAGTATTACCTGACCGTGACTTTACCTCAATAACAGAGGATCTGACAACAAGATAGTTTCAACACCTAATCACAATTCTCACTTACGTTTCCTCTAAGAGTGCTGTGTTGAAAACTTTGAGGAGTTTGGTGTAAGTAAAGTCATAAGCCACACGTCTTGCATTGTTCTGCAATGAAAACCTCTAGTATTTAAATGCCAATCTTTGGAAAAAAACTTAGCAACTGAACTGAATAATATTGGGTATTTTTAGCAGTAGCATCCTATTTTTCAGTTATGTGGATCAGAGAGTGCCTCATTTCAAAACCACATTCTCTCAGGTGTACAAGAAAAGATTACCCTTTTCCAGTATAAAACAAATTAGCTGGTGCACTGGGATGAACCAGAGGGATGGGATGGGGAGGGAGGTGGGAGGGCGGTCAAGATGTGGACCGGGGCGGATTCATGTCAATGTATGGCAAAACAAATACAATATTATAAAGTAATCAGCCTCCAATTAAAATAAATACATTTACAATAATAATAATAAAATCAAATTAGCAAACACTTATGGCTATCCCGATTATCAAGTTAATTAAGGACCAAATTACTGTGACAGATGTCATCAGGTCTATTTGAAGAATACTTATAACTTTGAAAACATTGTAATGAACTGATTTGCTAGTATCAGTTCAGTTCAGTTCAGTTCAGTCGCTCAGTCGTGTCTGACTCTCCGCGACCCCATGAATCACAGCATGCCAGGCCTCCCCGTCCATCACCAACTCCCGGAGTACACTCAAATTCATGTCCACAGAGTCGGTGATGCCATCCAGCCATCTCATTCTCCGTCGTCCCCTTCTCCTCCCGCCACCTTGATAGTATATTAAAAAGCAGAGACATTACTTTGCCAACCAAGGTTCGTCTAGTCAAGGCAATGGTTTTTCCCGTGGTCATGCATGGATGTGAGAGTTGGACTGTGAAGAAAGCTGATTGCCGAAGAATAGGTGCTTTTGAACTGTGGTGTTGGAGAAGACTCTTGAGAGTCCCTTATACTGCAAGGAGATCCAACCAGTCCATTCTAAAGGAGATCAATCCTGAATGTTCATTGGAGGGACTGATGCTAAAGCTGAAGCTGCAATACTTTGCTAGTATACATATATAATAGATATGTATTTTGACTTTACAAACATTTTGTCGTTTGTATATGTGCATCACAGTTTGGTTTAATACTTATACAAAATAAATATTCTTCTTTCCCTAATGTCTTTATGTATAGGATATCGAGGTTGGCAAGAAACTCTGATTCTTGTTTACAGTTGTATGAGTCCCAAACAACCCATTTTTCTTAACAATCTTCATTCTGAATTGGGTAGATCTGATCAGTGTGGTGAACACTCAGAGACAGATTAGTATACAACAGTCACAAGTCAAAAGAGGAAAATCAATATTGTAGAATAATTTTGTCCTCTCAAAATATATATTTTGAAGCCGATGGCATCACCGACTCGATGGACATGAGTTTGAATGAACTCTGGGAGTTGGTGATGGACAGGGAGGCCTGGCATGCTGTGATTCATGGGGTCACAGAGAGTCGGACATGACTGAGCTACTGAACTGAACTTACTTTACTTTGTACAGAGTCAAAATTGTGAGCAATGTATAATTTCTTTCTGAACCTTTTTGCCAATAGGGTTTTTAGGTAGATATTTTGATACACAGAACTGGGTTTTTATAAGGAAAGGAGAGCTGACACAAAAAAAACAGAGACATTTATATGTGAAGACAAAGCCGTGTGATGATGTGCCACCATCCAAAAGAGGCCTCAAAAGAAAGCAAATCTGATAACCCTTTTATTACTGGCTAGGTCCCTGGAATTATTAGAAAACATTTATTGAAGCTACCTGCTTTATGGCATGCCTTTACAGCAAACCTTGAAAAGACTTACACCACTACCTCTTGAAAATAAGCTTTCAAGTTCAAAAGAAGACTACAGTTCATACCCAGGTTCTCACGGAAAGGAAACTGTTAAAGAACTCTCTGACCCATTAACTGATAATGCTTCAGAATTTTAAAGGAAAAAATTCCATTATCCATTGAAAAGAGAAGTATAAAGTATTTAGGAATAAATTTACCTAAAGAAACAAAAGACCTGAATCTATATATCGAAACCTAAAACACTGCAGAAATAAAGATAATAGAAACAGAGAAATATGTCAGGTTCTTAGATCAGAAGAATCAATATATGAAAATGAGTACACCAGCCAAAACACCGTAGGTTCACCGTTATCTCCCAGTGTTGTTGCTGTTGTTGTTGTTTTTTCCACAGAACAAGAACAAAAATTTTAACCTCTGATAGCCAAAGCAATCTTGAAAAAGAAGAATGGAAATAGTGGAATCAACCTGCCTGACTTCAGGTTTGCTACAGTCATCAAGAAAGAAAGGTACCGTCACAAGACAAAAATACAGATCAATGGAACAATATAGAAAGCCCAGAGACATATCCACACACATATGGACAGTTTATCTTTGACAAAGGAGGCAAAAATGTATAATGGAGGAGAGACAACGACTTTAAAAAGCGCTGCTGGGGAAAATGGTCAACAAGTGTAAAACAATGGCGCTAAAACACATTCTACCACCCTATACAACAATACACTTAAAATGGATTAAAGAAATAAACATAAGTCTCAGTTCAGTTCAGTTCAGTTCAGTTCAGTCGCTCAGTCGTGTCCGACTCTCCGCGACCCCATGAATCACAGCACGCCAGGCCTCCCTGTCCATCACCAACTCCCGGAGTACACTCAAACTCATGTCCACAGAGTCGGTGATGCCATCCAGCCATCTCATTCTCCGTCGTCCCCTTCTCCTCCCGCCACCTTGATAGTATATTAAAAAGCAGAGACATTACTTTGCCAACCAAGGTTCGTCTAGTCAAGGCAATGGTTTTTCCCATGGTCATGCATGGATGTGAGAGTTGGACTGTGAAGAAAGCTGATTGCCGAAGAATAGGTGCTTTTGAACTGTGGTGTTGGAGAAGACTCTTGAGAGTCCCTTATACTGCAAGGAGATCCAACCAGTCCATTCTAAAGGAGATCGATCCTGGGTGTTCATTGGAGGGACTGATGCTAAAGCTGAAACTGCAATACTTTGGCCACCTCATGCGACGAGTTGACTCACTGGAAAAGACTCTGATGCTGGGAAAGGTTGGGGGCGGGAGGAGAAGGGGACGACGGAGAATGAGATGGCTGGATGGCATCACCGACTCTGTGGACATGAGTTTGAGTGAACTCCGGGAGTTGGTGATGGACAGGGAGGCCTGGCGTGCTGTGATTCATGGGGTCACGGAGAGTCGGACACGACTGAGCGACTGAACTGAACTGACTGATGGATGCATTACCAAATTTTCTGTTTCATATGTTGAAATTACACTAGATACTGCTACATGAAAGATAAAATTCTCAGTGTCACATAAGAACCACTACGTGCAGGTTTTAGAACAGAACTATCAAAGCCTCTAAAATTCACAAATGAAAATCTGGGGACAGATTTTTCAATTAAAACTAGGGAATTTTCTGTATATTATATGAAAGTATGGACACAGAATTTTCTGCATGAAATAGGAAATCTTGATGCAATTTGCAGATTTCTCATTTGAAAATCTGTTTGCCGTTTTTTTTATGAAATACAGATTGCTCTGCATTTCACATTTGAAAAATGGCATCATTTTGCTACAAAAAAATATGGAATCTTCTATTTCATATAAGACAATGTGATTTTCATGTTTGAGCAATAAAATTCTGTATATTTCACCGAAACAATCTTCCGACAAGAAATACGGAATCTGGTATAATTCACATCTGAAAATCTGAGGACAGATTTGCTCATGTGAATTACAAAGCCTTTATTATTCACATTTGAAAAGCTGTGTCAAATTTTTCGCACATAAAATACGGAATTGTCCATGATTCAGAAGAGCTGACTCATTTGCAAAGAACCTGATGGTGGGAAAGATTGAAGGCAGGAGAAGGGGGCGACAGAAAATGAGATGGCTAGATGGCATGATGGTTTAAATGGACATGAGTCTGGTTAAACTCTGAGAGTTGGTGATGGACAGAGAGGCCTGGCATGCTGTTGTCCATGGGGTCGCTAAGAGTCAGACACAACTAAGCAAATGAACTGAACTGATGATTCGAAAATTAAGATCTTGGACGAGCAAAAAAATATAGAATCAACTTATTTCTCGTCTGACTGATACCTGATTTCATTATTTACATTTATAATTCTCTGTATTGCATTGATGAAAGTCCATGTGAAATTTTCCCAAAATGAAATACGAAATAAACTCTATGTGTCACATGAAAGTCTGGGTTCAAATATTTCTACAGGGAAATGTGTACATCTCTATAGTAACGTGTAAATTTTTAGATTTTGGATTCCCCACATGGCCAGTGGAAATCTGTAAATTTCACATGTAAAATTTTTGATGCCATTTTCCTGCATGAAATACGGAATGATCCCTGTTTCTTGTTGCAAAAACCTGGGCAAAAACATTCACACACGAAATATGGAATCTCAGCAATTAATTCATGAAAATATGGGTGTAGATAGTCTCATGTGCATTTTGGAATCCTCTAAATTTCACATATAAAACCAAGGCACTTACTTTCTGACATGAAATATGGTAGTCTTTATATTTTTTATTTCACTATTTAGGTGTAACTATTTCAAGCTGATATATGGAATTCTCTGTATATCACTATTTAGATCTGCTAGCAGATGTACCTGCAAGCAATATGGAATTCTCTATATTTCACATATTACAAAGATGACGTTTAAACATGAAATAAGGATTTTTGTTCATTTCACATAAAAAACCAGGGTGCAGATTTTCTGACAAGACATATGATCCGTATATAGTTCAGATGTTGTAATTTGATCTGGGTTCCTCTGCCTTTTCTAAAACCATCTTGAAAAGACAAAGGAAAGAGAGATCAAATTGCTAACATCTGCTGGATCATTGGAAGAGCAAGAGAGTTCCAGAAAGATATCTATTTCTGCTTTATTGACTATGCCAAAGCCTTTGAGTGTGTTGATTACAATAAACTGTGGAAAATTCTGAAAGAAATGGGAATACTAGACCACCTGACCTGTTTTTCAGAAACCTATATGTAGTTCAGGAAGCAACAGTTAGAGCTGGACATGGAACAACAGAGTGGTTCCAAATAGAAAAAGGAATACATCAAGGTTGCATATTGTCACCCTCTTATTTAACTTATATGCAGAATACATCGTGAGAAACTCTGGGCAGGAAGAAGCACAAGCTAGATTCAAACTGGTGGAAGTAGTATCAATAACCAGATATATGTTGATGACACCACCCTTATTGCAGAGAGTGAAGAGAAACTGAAAAGCCTCTTGTTGAAAATGAAAGAGGAGAGTGAAAAAGTTGGCTTACAGCTCAACCTTCAGAAAACTAAGATCGTGGAATCTGGTCCCATCACTTCATGGAAATAAATGGAGAAACAGTGGAAACAGCATCAGACTTTACTTTGAGGGGCTCCGAAATCACTGAAGATGGTGATTGCGGACATGAAATTAAAAGACGCTTGCTCCTTGGAGGGAAAGTTATGACCAACCTAGGTAGCATATTAAAAAGCAGAGACATTACATTGCCAACAGAGGTCCCTCTAGGTAAGGCTATGGTTTTTCCAGTGGTCCTGAATGGATGAGAGATCTGGACTGTGAAAAAGGCTGAGTGCTGAAGAATTGATGCTTTTGAACTGTGGTTTTGGAGAAGGTTCTTGAGAGTCCCTTCGACTGCAAGGAAATGCAACCAGTCTATCCTAAAGAGATCAGTGCTGGGTATTCATTGGAAGGACTAATGTTGAAGCTGAAACTCCAATATTTTGCCACTTCATGCGAAGAGCTGACTCATTGGAAAAAACCCTGATGTTGGGAGGGATTGAGGGAAGGAGGAGAAGGGGATGACAGAGGATGAGATGGCTGGATGGTATCATTGACTTAATCGACATGAGTTTGGGTAAACTCCGGGAGCTGGTGATTCACAGGAAGGCCTGAGGTGATGTGTTTCACAGGGTCACAAAGAGTTGGACACGACTGAGCGACTGAACTGATAGTTGATTTGAGAACTGAATGCCTTAATA
Source organism: Moschus berezovskii (assembly GCF_049115385.1). NCBI lineage: Eukaryota > Metazoa > Chordata > Mammalia > Artiodactyla > Moschidae > Moschus > Moschus berezovskii. Next base: position 46,870,591 of record NC_142489.1, on the reverse strand, counting down.
AATATCAGATTTTCTTGTACCTACAGCCATCATGGGAATGTAATTCAACATATCAATATAACCGGTTAAAGATTTTTGTAAAGCCTAAATTCCTGTGAATGAAGAACTATTGTTTTTGAAATAAATAATAAAGGGGATTTAAAAGAGCACACAGATTGCCATTCATCCATAACAGATAGGTAAAAGACATTGTGTGACAAATACAATGAACATTTCAAAGAAGTAATGCAATAGAATTGAATACAACAAATTAAAAACACTAGAATATATAAAATGCAAAAGTACTAGACAGAGTTGATTGTTGATGGTTCTGTCCCACCTCTTTTATTGTAATTTTTCTTTGGGGGAAAAGTTTTCAATCTTTAGACATGCACATATTCAGCAAAATATAACGTACAGTCACTTTAATTTTTACTGCTGTTTTCTTAATAAGTGTGTTATGAATTTAGATATAGTTTTCTGAGATTTGCATTGCATTTCTCATTAACGTGCACACATTTTCAGCTCTACTTTTGACTTCCAAGATAATGTGAGATTCATTAAGAATAATGATGTTTAAAAAAGGTTATTATACTTTTAAAACTTAAATCTTTTTGGAGTTTACTTGCTTTACATTGTTTGGTTAGTTTTTCCCCTAAAGCAAAATTAGGGAATGCTGCAGTTCTTTGGGTCATGAACACTAGTAAACGAGATACTGACTAAACAGCATCCACACATCTATCTCCATGTTTTTGACTTCTTTCTAAATCTGATCACCACAGTGTCTTAAGCAGATTTCCCTGTGCTGTACATATAGATCAAAAGTATATATACTTCTGTTGTAATCTCCCAGTTGCTACCATCACCAGGCATTACATCCTTGATAACCGTATATTTCTTCTCCATTGCTGTGTCCCTATCTATTCTTCTCATAGAGAATCATCTATTCCAGTTTTACCTAGATCCCATATATTTGTGTAAATATGTGATATTTCTTTTCCTCTTTTGCCTTAGCTTTATTGTATCTGACACTGTCTCTGCCCTTCTACATCTATGCAATTTACCTGATTTCATTCCATCTTAAGACTATGGTATGTATGTACCAACTCATTTTATCCATTCCTGTCTAGATGAATGGATATTTCTGTTGCTTCCATTTCGTGCTTTTCAAATAATGCTGCCATCAATATTGAGGTTGTGCATCTTTTGGAATTATTATTTTCCTCATGAAAATTATTGGCAATTATTGGGATTTCTTGAACATATGGTAGCTTCATTCGTATTTCTAAATGAACCCTGTTCCATTCTCAATTTTAATCGACCATTGTGCCTTCCTAGCAACAGAACAGGGTTGTTTTGTCTACTCCACACCCTCTCCAGAATTAGATTTGTGTGGATTTTTTTTTTTTATATGAGTATTCAGACAAATGTATGTTGATACCCTCACTGAAGACTTTATTTCACTAGCTCTTACAATTAGTGATGGTGAGCATCTTTTCCATTATTGTTGGGCATCTGTATGCCTTCTTAGGAGAAATGTCTATTTTATCATCTATTCATTTGTTCCAATTCGGTTGTTTGTTTTGCTATTATTGAGCCACATTAGAGGCTTCCATATTTTGGAGATTCTTCTGTTGTCATTATCTTCAGTTGCAAATGTTTTTCCCATAATGAGACTTCATTTTTGTCTTGATTATGGGTTGGCTGTGCAAAATGTTTAAGTATAATTAGGTCTCTTTATTTAATTTTGGTTTTATTTTCATTTCAAAGTAGGTAGGCAAAAAAAAAAAAAAGTTGCTGCTGCATTTCATGTCACAATGTATTCTACCTATTCTTTCCTCAAATATTATTGATTTACAGTTTCTGGCCTTATATGTAGGTCTTTAATCCATCTTCAATTTGTCTTTTTCTATGGTGCTAAGGACTCACTGGAAAAGACTCTGATGCTGGGAAAGGTTGGTGGGCAGGAGGAGAAGGGGACGACAGAGAATGAGATGCTGGATGGCATCACTAACTCAATGGACATGAGTTTGAGTGAACTCTGGGAGTTGGTGATGGACAGGGAGGCCTGGTGTGCTATGATTCATGGGGTCGCAGAGAGTAGAACATGACTGAGCAACTAAACTGAACTGAACTGAAGGAGTGACTGAACTGAACTGAACTGAAAGGAGTGACTTAAGTTGATCCACTGGAGGAGTGAGTGGCTAACCACCCCCTTTATACTTGCAACGGGACTTCCACGAACTATATAAAAAGGCAGCACGGTAAGACTCCAAAACATGATCACCCAGGATGGTAGGTGCCAAATATGCTGCTTGGGAGGAGCAGAGGGTAATAACAAATGTTTCCAGAAAGCAATAAATGGTTGCCAAAAAGTGGAAATAAACCTCATTGTTTATGTGTCTGGAGATGAAAGTAAAACGGAAAGCTATAAAGAACAGTACTTCAGGGCAACCTGGAATGTTAGATCCATGAACAATTTAAACTGAATGTGGTATAATAGGAGACGGCAATAGCCAACTTATTACAATAAAAACTGATTCCGGGGAAGATCGAAGGCAATAGGAGAAGGGGAAGAGAAGGATGAAATGATTGGATGGCATCACCTATGCAATGCATATGAACTCGGGAAAACTCCAAGAGGTGGTGAGGGACAGGAAGGACTGGCACGTTGCCGTTCATGGCATCCCAAAAAGTCAGACACAACTCGGTCACAGAAGAATAACCAGGTACTATGCTACTGTAATCTTTTACTTTTAGCTGTCCAGATTTTTCCATATTAACTTGTCAAATATATTATCTTCTTGCCAATGCATATTGCTGTCTTCTTTGTCATAGATTAGGTGATCATTTGGGAAAGAGATTATCTTAGTGTTTACTATCTGTTCCATTGGCTTTAATCCCAATGTTGTGCCAATCGCATGCCAGGTGGAAAGCTATAGGTTTTTGTATAGACTGAAGTGAGGAAACCTGAGTCCTACAGATCAGTTTTTCTTTCTTCAGTTTGCATGGTTATTCAAAGTCTTTGTATTTCCATCAAGTTGTAAAGACTGTTTGTTGTTGTTGTTCTATTTCTGTGAAAAATATCATTGGTAATTTTATAGGGATGACATTGAATCTGTAACTTCGTTTTTATAGTGTAGCTAGTTTCACATATTGATTTTTATAGTCCAAATAATAGTATATCTCTCATTCCATTTGTTTCATCTATGATTTGTCTCATCCATACCTTACTCTTTTCTGGCCACAAGTCTTTTCTCTGGTTCAGTTCAGTTCAGTTCAGTCGCTCAGTCGTGTCCGACTCTCCGCGACCCCATGAATCACAGCACGCCAGGCCTCCCTGTCCATCACCAACTCCCGGAGTACACTCAAACTCATGTCCACAGAGTCGGTGATGCCATCCAGCCATCTCATTCTCCGTCGTCCCCTTCTCCTCCCGCCCCCAACCTTTCCCAGCATCAGAGTCTTTTCCAGTGAGTCAACTTGTCGCATGACGTGGCCAAAGTATTGCAGTTTCAGCTTTAGCATCAGTCCCTCCAATGAACATCCAGGATTGATCTCCTTTAGAATGGACTGGTTGGATCTCCTTGCAGTATAAGGGACTCTCAAGAGTCTTCTCCAACACCACAGTACAAAAGCATCGATTCTTCGGCGATCAGCCTTCTTCACAGTCCAAGTCTCACATCCATACATGACCACGGGAAAAACCATTGCCTTGACTAGACGGACCTTGGTTGGCAAAGTAATGTCTCTGCTTTTTAATATACTATCAAGGTTGGTCATAACTTTCCTTCCAAGGAGCAAGCGTCTTTTAATTTCATGGCTGCAATCAGCATCTGCAGTGATTTTGGAGCCCAAAAATACAAAGTCTGACACTGTTTCCACTGTTTTTCCATCTATTTCCCATGAAGTGATGGGACCAGATGCCATGATCTTTGTTTTCTGAATGTTGAGCTTCAAACCAACCTTTTCACTCTCCTCTTTCACTTTCATCAAGAGGCTTTTGAGTTCCTCTTCACTTTCTGCCATAAGGGTAGTGTCATCTGCATATCTGAGGTTATTGATATTTCTCCCGGCAATCTTGATTCCAGCTTGTGCTTCTTCCAGCCCAGCGTTCCTCATGATGTACTCTGCATATAAGTTAAATAAGCAAGGTGACAATATACAACCTTGACGTACACCTTTTCCTATTTGGAACCAGTCTGTTGTTCCATGTCCAGTTCTAACTGTTGCTTCCTGACCTGCATACAGGTTTCTCAAGAGGCAGGTCAGGTGGTCTGGGATTCCCATCTCTTTCAGAATGTTCCACAGTTTATTGTGATCCACACAGTCAAAGGCTTTGGCATAGTCAATGAAGCAGAAATAGATGTTTTTCTGAAACTCTCTTGCTTTCTCCATGATCCAGCGGATGTTGGCAATTTGATCTCTGGTGCCTCTGCCTTTTCTAAAACCTGCTTGAACATCTGGGAGTTCACGGTTTACATACTGCTGAAGCCTGGCTTGGAGAATTTTGAGCATGACTTTACTAGCGTGTGAGATGAGTGCAATTGTGCGGTAGTTTGAGCATTCTTTGGCATTGCCTTTCTTTGGGATTGGAATGAAGACTGACCTCTTCCAGTCCTGTGGCCACTGCAGTCTGTTCGTTTCCAAGGCAAACCATTCAATATTACAGTAATCCAGGCCTATGCCCCAACCAGTAATGCTGAAGAAGCCGAAGTTAATCGGTTCTATGAACACCTACAAGACCTTTTAGAACTAACACCCAAAAAAGACGTCCTTTTCATTATAGGGGACTGGAATGCAAAAGTAGGAAGTCAAGAAACACCTGGAGTAACTGGCAAATTTGGCCTTGGAGCACGGAATGAAGCAGGGCAAAGGCTAATAGAGTTTTGTCAAGAGAATGCACTGGTCATAGCAAACACCCTCTTCCAACAACACAAGAGAAGACTCTACACATGGACATCACCAGATGGTCAACACCGAAATCAGATTGATTATATTCTTTGCAACCAAAGATGGAGAAGCTGTATACAGTTAGCGAAAACAAGACCAGGAGCTGACTGTGGCTCAGATCATGAACTCCTTATTGCGAAGTTCAGACTTAAATTGAAGAAAGTAGGGAAAACCACTAGACCATTCAAATATGACCTCAATCAAATCCCTTATGATTATGCAGTGGAAGTGAGAAATAGATTTAAGGGACTAGATCTGATTGATAGAGTGCCTGATGAACTCTGGACGGAGGTTCGTGACATTGTACAGGAGACAGGGACCAAGACCATCCCCATGGAAAAGAAATGCAAAAGAGCGAAATGGCTGTCTGAGGAGGCCTTACAAATAGCTGTAAAAAGAAGAGAGGCGAAAAGCAAAGGAGAAAAGGAAAGATATAAGCATCTGAATGCAGAGTTCCAAAGAATAGCAAGGAGAGATAAGAAAGCCTTCCTCAGTGATCAATGCAAAGAAATAGAGGAAAACAACAGAATAGGAAAAACAAGAGAGCTCTTCAAGAAAATTAGAGATTCCAAGGGAACATTTCATGCAAAGATGGGCTCGATAAAGGACAGAAATGGTATGGACCTAACAGAAGCAGAAGATATTAAGAAGAGGTGGCAGGAATACACAGAAGAACTGTACAAAAAAGATCTTCACGACCAAGATAGTCACGATAATGTGATCACTGACCTACAGCCAGACATCTTGGAATGTGAAGTCAAGTGGGCCTTAGAAAGCATCACTACGAACAAAGCTAGTGGAGGTGATGGAATTCCAGTTGAGCTATTTCAAGTCTTGAAAACATAAGTCTAGAAACTATATAACTCTCAGAGGAAAACATAGGCAGAACAGACTCTAACACGAATCACAGCATGATTCTCTATGACACAGCTGAGTGATGGAAATAAAAACTAAAACAAATGTGGGAGCTCATTAAACTTAAAAGTTTTACACAATGAAGGAAACAATACTCAAGGTGAAAAGACAGCCTTCCAAATGGGAGAAATTAATAGTAAACAAAGTAACTGACAACAAACTAATCTCCGAAATATACAAGCAGCTCATGCATTTCAATACCAGAAAAATAAGCAATCCAATCAAAACGTGGGACAAAGAACTAAAGAGATTTCTCAGAAGGAGACATAAAGCTGTCTAACAAACACAAGAAAATCTGCTCAACATCACTGATTATCAGAGAAACTCAAATCAATAGTACAGTGAGGTACCATTTCACACTGGCCAAAAAGCTACCATCAAAAACTGCCATCAAAAACCTCTACAAGCCAACAATGCTGGAAAGGGGGCGGAGAAAGGGAACCTTCTAACATTGTCGGTGGGAAGGCACACTAGTATGGGCACTATGGAGGAGAGTGTGGAGATTCCTTAAAAAAAAAAGAAAATAGAATTACCATATAACCCAGCGAACCCACTTCTGGGTATACACACCAAAACAACTAGAATTCAATGAAACATATGTACTCCAATGTTCATTGCATGAAACAACCTTGATGTCTGCTTCGAAGATGAATGGTTAAGGATGATGCTATCCATATACACAGTGGAATATTCAGCTATTAAAAAAGGGACACGTTTGAGTCATTGCTATGAGGTGGATGAAACTGGAGCCTGTTATACAGAGGGAAGCAAGCCAGAAAGAGAAACACCAACACAATACATGAAACCTTATACATAAAATTTAGAAAGAGGTAACAACGATGCTATAAGCGAGACAATGAAAGTGACACATATATAAAGAAAAGAATTTGAGACTAGGTGGGAGAAAGTGAGGATGGGATGCTAGGAAAGAAAAGCATTGAAACATGAAACACTGAAACATGTATATTATCATATGGAGAACGGATAACCAGTTGAAGCTCATTACATGAAGCAAGGCATGCAAAACTGGTGCTGTGGGACAACCCAGAAGGATGAGTCCATGAGATGTCTGACTGATATAGTAGTGTGGAGGAAGCTCTGATGAGAATTCAGTAACCACAAAAGTAGTTCACTTGTATTACAGTAAAAGATAATATATATTTATGACTTCATTGCCATCCACATTTCTTTTACTGTAGCAATGAGTAGTCTAAACCACTGTGATTGAGGCCTTCAGATATGTCACTGTGCAGCCCATCCTTCTTTCTAAGATCATCTCCATGTTCCCCTGAGCATCAGGTGTCTCCATAAGTACTTCTTATCTGTTGCTCATGAAGACAATTGAACAACCCTCATGACCTCTTATCAATCTCATTAAAGTGTGAAATAGACAAATATGCTAAAAAGGCCTGGAAATCTTCACTAATACTGAGAACTCCTTGAGAAGAGGGAGTCTCAGCCTTCCTGAAAAATTCTTGGTAAATGTTATGTAACTCATGGGAAAGAATATGAGGAATATGCTCACTCTTGCCATGGAAAGAAGTAGGTAATAGGATGGAACTAATAAGCCCTTTCATATGTGACATAAAAAATGATGAGACAGCATAGGAAAGACAGGACTCAAAGCCACACATATGTGGGGGAAAGTTCTTGGGGTTCTTTTTTTCTACAACAGACCTGTTCAATGCATAAAGCAGCCTGTTCCTGGAAAGGACGAGATATATATGGGTATCAAGATTATCATTTCCTTTCAGTGCCAGATCTTTCTGTTGTGCTCCTTACTGGTCTAGACAAGGGAAAAGTTAAATTAGAGTTTATCATTCCCAAATAGGAAATGAAACGTCCCAGTGGACCAATCTCTATCAAGTCAAAACAGTGTCTTTATTTCATATACTAGGAAAGAAGTTTCAAATCTTGGATGGAGAAAAAGAAGCATAAGACCCTCCACATAGGATACATTTTCGTTTATTTCTTCTTCTTCTTTTTTCTTTTTTTGAAGGTAAGGAAACAGCCACTGAACTTTAATAAAGTCACAGAGATAATTTAGAAAAATGTTAAGCCCTTCAGTGTGAGTGACACAGTGTCCTAGGAGACAATAAATGGAACATAATTGCATCTGACACTAAGTTACATGTATGTTTGTATGTTCAGTCTTGTCCAACTCTGCAACGACATGGAATGTAGAACACCAGGGTCCTCGCTCATGGGATTTACCAGGCAAGAGTGTTGCTTTCTGTGGCCATTTCCTACTCCACTGTTAGATGTGTAGAATGAATAAAAACATTATCCATGATTTTCTTGCATCTCTTTCAATACAAAATAAATTATAAAGACTCTTTGTTCCAGCAAATCTTTCTGAAATTTCAAAGATGCCATTGTGAATGAGAAACGGTTAAAATATTGTGGACTCTCATGATCACAGCAAGGCAGATACAAATTAAAGGAAAAGGTAAACCTCGAAACCTGGCCTACCTTATAATTCAGTGAAGCTCATTTTTTGTTAAACAAATAACAAAAGTTCCCTTCTTTATGTCCTTTTAACAGCTAAGGATGGAGAAATAGGTAGATAGATGGAGTAGAGCTCAAAGTAATGGGACAGAAATCTCTGTATATGACCCAGTCAGTTTTCAAGGGTTTCACCTTTGTTTTCTTGCCTGTTTGCTTGTTTGTTTTTAAAGAACTCATTTCTCAGAACTTCATAGCAACGTTAGTGATGCTGAAGATCTAGTGTCACCTTGGTGTTGGCGGGAACCATGACCACGAGCAAGTGGCACTGATTTCCCTTAGGGCTCCAGGTATAAATCAGTATGTCCAGTGTTTTTGTTCTCTGTAAGAGGAGCCACAAATCAAATATCCAAAATCTGTGGGATCATGAAAATAACAAAAGAGATCCAGGAACAAACAAACAAATAAACATATTCTTCTACTTCATTGTTTATAACAAAGGTTTTGACTGTGTGGATCACAACAAACGGTGGAAAATTCTTAAACTGATAGGAACACCAGGTCACCTGACCTGCCTCCTAAAATATCTGTATGCAGATGAAGAAACACCAGTTAGAACCAGACGGAAAACAACAGATTGCTTCCAATTAGGGTAAGGATTATGACACGGTTGAATTTTATCACTCTGCTTATTTAAATTATCTGCAATGTTCACTTCAGTCGCTCAGTCATATCCGACTCTTTGCGACCCATTAACCGCAGCACGCCAGGCCTCCTTGTCCATTACCAACTCCTTTGGTTTATGCAAACTCGTTTCCATTGAGTTGGTGATGCTATCCAATCATCTCATCCTCTGGCATCCCTTTCTCTTCGTGCCCTCAATATTTCGTAGCATCAGGAAATTTCCCAATGAGTCACTTAATGACCAAAATATTGCAATTTCGTCTTCAAGATCAATCACTCCAATGAACACCCAGGACTGATCTCCATTAGGAGGGACTGGTTGGATCTCCCTGCAGTCCAAGGGACTCTCAAGAGTCTTGGCCTACACAACAGTTCAAAAGCATCAATTCTTCAACGCTCAGATTTCTTTATAGTCCATCTCACATCCATACATGGCCACTGGGGAAACCATAGTCTACTAGATGGACCTTTGTTGGCAAAGTAATGCCTCTGCTTTATAATATTCTGACCGGGCTGGTCATAACTTTCCTTACAAAGAGTAAGCATCTTTTAATTTTAATCGCTGCAATCACCACCTGCAGCAATCTTGGCGCCTAAGAAATAGTCAGTGACGGTTACAACTGTTTCCCCACCTATTTGCCATGAAGCGATGGGACCGGATACCATAATCTTAGTTTTCTGAATGCTGAGTTTCAAGCGAACTTTTTCACTACCCTCTTTCACTGTCATCAAGTGGTTCTTTAGTTTTTTTTCACTTTCTGCCAAAAGGGAGGTGTCATTGGCACATCTGACGTTATTGATATTTCTCCCAGAAAACTTGATACCAGCTTGTGTTTCCTCCAGCCCAGCACTTCTCATGATGTACTCTGCATATAAGTTAAATAAACAGGGTGATAATATACAGCTTTGACGTACTCTTTTTCCTATTCGGAACCAGTCTGTTGTTCCATGTCCAGTTCTAACTGTTGCTTTGTGACGTGCACATAGGTTTCTCAAGAGGCAGTTCAGGTGGTCAGGTATTCCAACCTCTTTCAAATTTTCCACAATTTATAGTGATCCACACACTCAAAGGCTTTGCCATAGCCAGTAAAGAAGATATAGATGCTTTTCTGGAGCTCTCTTCCTTTTTCAATGATCCATCGGATGTTGTCAATTTGATCTCCGGTTCCTCTGCCATTTTTAAAACCAGCTTGAACATCTGGAAGTTCAGTTCACGTATTGCTGAAGATTGGCTTGGAGAATATAGAGCATTATTTTACTAGCATGTAAGATGAGATTTGGTGATGGGCAGGGAGGCCTGGCGTGCTGTGATTCATGGGGTCGTGGGGAGTCGGACACGACTGAGCGACTGAACTGAACTGAACTGAAGATGAGTGCAATTGTGCGGTAGTTTACATATTCTATGGCATTGTCTTTCTTTGAGATTGAAATGAATATTGCCCTTTTCCAGTCCTGTGGCCACTGCTGAATTTTCCAAAATAGCTGGCATATTGAGTGCAGCATTTTTGAAGCATCATCTTTCAGGGTTTAAAATAGCTCAACTGGAATTCGAAAACCTACACTAGCTTAGTTTGTAGTGATGCTTCATAAGGCCAGCTTGACTTCACATTCTAAGATGTCTGGCTCTAGGTGAGTGATCACACCATCGTGATTATCTGGGTTGTAAAGATATTTTTTGTACAGTTCTTCTGTGTATTACCACCTCTACTCAATAGTTTCTGCTTTGGCTAGATCCCTACGGTTTCTGTGCTTTATTGAGAACATTGTTGCATGAGATGTTCTCTTAGGATCACCAATGTTCTTGAGGAGATCTCTAGTCTTTCCCATTCTATTGGTTCCATTCTTTTTTCGCATTGATCCCTGACGTAGGCTTTCTTTTCTCTCCTTGCCTTTCTTTAGAAATCTGCATTCAAATGGATATATCTTTCCTCTTCTCTTTCGCTGTTTCCCTTGTTTTCAAAGCTATTTGTAAAGCCTCCTCAGACATCATTTCATTTTTTGCATTTCTTTACCTGGGGATGGTCATGATCCCTGTCTCCTGTACAATGGCAGGTACATCCATCCATAGCTCATCAGGCACTCTGTCAATTGAATCTAGTCCCTTACATGTATTTTGCACTTCCAGTGTATAGTCATAAGGGATTTGATTTAGTTCATACCTGAATGGTCTAGTGGTTTCCTCCAATTTCTTTAACTTTTGTCTGAATTTGGCAATAAGAAATTCACGATCTGAGCCACAGTCAGCTTCCTGTTTTGGTTTTGCTGACTGTATAGAGCTTCTCTATTTTGGCTAGAAAGAGTATGGTCAATCTGATTTCAGTGTCGACCATCTGGCGATGTCCATGTGTAGAGTCTTCACTTGTGTTGCTGGAAGAGGGTGTTTGCTTGACCAGTGCGTTCTCTTGGCAGAACTCTGCTAGCCTTTTACCCTGCTACATTCTGTACTCCAAGGCAAATTTGCCTCATACTCTAGGTGTTTCTTGACATCCTACTTCTGTTTTCCATTCCCCTATAATGAAAAGGACATCTTTTTTGAGTGTTAGTTTTAGAAGGTCTTGCAGGTCTTCACAGAACTTTCAGTTTCAGCTTCTTCAGCATTACTGATCAGAGCATAGATTTGGATTACCATGTTATTGAATGGTTTACCTTGGGAAAGAACAGAGATCATTCTGTCGTTTTTGAGATTGCTTGCAAGTACTGCATTTTGGACTCTTTTGTTGACTATGGTGTTTACTCAATTTCTTCAAAGGGATTCCCGCCCACAGTTACAGATATAATGGTCCTGTGAGTTAAATTCTCCCATTCCAATCCATCTTAGTTCACTCATTCCTAGAATGTCAATGTTTACTCTGGCCATCTCCTGTTTGGCCACTTCCAATTTGCCTTGATTCATGGACTAACATTCCAGGTTCCTATGCAATATTGCCCTTTACAGCATCAAACCCTGATTCCATCACGAGTCCCATTCACAAGTGGTTCTTGATTCTGCTTTGGCTCAATTGCTTCATTATTTCTGGAGTTATTTCTCCACGGATCTCTAGAAGCATATTGGGAACTTACCGATGGTTCATCTTTCAGTGTCCTATCTTTTTGTTTTCATGGTTTTCATGGGGCTCTCAAGGCTAGAATACTAAGTGGTTTGCCATTCCCTTCTCCAGTGGACCACATTCTTTCCACTTTGGTGAAGGGCTGTCATCAAAGTAAAAGACAATTTCTTCTTGGAGAAAGCTCTGTTGCAAACCTAGACATTGTATTTAGAAGAGACATCCACCTTGGTAACAAAGGCCTCCACTTCACAAGCACCTGTTTTTTAACCAGTAGTCATGTGAAGATGTGGGAGCTGGAATATCAACAAGACTGAGAGAAGGAGATTCGATGGCTTTCAACTGTGCTGCTGCCAAAGACACTTCATTTCAGTTCAGTCGCTCAGTCATGTTCAACTCTTTGCGACCCCATCAACCGGAGCACGCCAGGCCTCCCCCTCCAAAACCAGCTCCCAGAGACCACCCCAACTCATGTCCATTGATCAGCCATGCCATCCAAGCATATCATCCTCTACCATCCCCTTCTCCTCCTGCCCTCAATCTTACCCAGCATCAGGGTCTTTTCCAAAGAATCAGCTCTTCGCATCACATGTCCAAACTATTGGAGTTTCAGCTTCACCATGAGACACTCCAATGGATACCCAGGGCTCATCTCCGTTTGGATGGACTGGTTAGATCTTGCAGTGCAATGTGCTCACAAGAGTCTACTACAGCACCACAGTTAAAAGCATCAATTTTTCGGTGCTCAGCTTTTCTTACAGTCCAACTCTCACATTCATACATGACCACTGAATAAGCCTTAGCCTTGACTTGATGGACCTCTGTTGGCAAAGGAATATCCCTGCTTTTTAGTATGCTATCTAGGTTGGTTGTAACTTTCCTTTCAAGGAGAAAGTGTCTTTTAATTTCACGGCTGCAATCACAATCTGTAGTGATTTTGAATCCCCAAAAAATAAAGACTTGTAGGGGTCACTTTGACTGCATTGAGATTAAGCCAATTCATCCTAAAGGAAATCAACCCCTAAGAATTCATTCAAAGGACTAATGAAGTTGAAACTTCAGTTTTGGCAGGCTGATGCAAAGTGTCGATTCACTGGAAAAGTCCATGATGCTTTTAAAATTGATGACAGGAGAAGAAGGGAGAAACAGAGGACGAGACGGTTGGACCGTATGAGAAATACAATGTGCATGCATTTGAACAAACTCTGTGAGATAGTGAAAGATAGAGAGGCCTGTTGGGCAACTGTCCATAGCGTCACAAGAGTTGAAGACAACTTGTTGACTGAACAACGACACTCGATGTCTCTAGAGTTACTTTTTCAAATCACTCTAAAATATACTTAATGAAAGTAGTAAAAAATAACAACTAAGGTTGTATAATAGAAGATGGCATAATGCATTTAAAATATATATATATATATATATATGGGAATGGTTGGCTCTAAAAGAAACGAATCTTAGAATGGAATAAATTTTAAGTATTAGTGTGAGGGACGAGACATGAAAATGGAGGAGGAAAAGGATGCGGAGACAACTTTCTCCCCCACAAATTCATCAAAACGACATTTCAACGCTGAGAAATTCCCACAAAACAACTCTGAATGACGGTAGAGGACATCAGCCACCCAGAAAAGCAGCCCATTGTCTTGGAAAGAGGTAGAAAATAATATAAAAGATAAAAAGAGACACAGAAGAGGGAGGGATGGAGGTCCATCCCGGGAAGGGATGCTGAAAAAAAGAGAGAAGTTTCCAAACACCTGTAAACACTCACTGGTGAATCTGTGGCAACCTTTGGAACCTCAGAGGGCAACAGAACCAGGAGGAATAATAGATAAATAATTAAAAGCTACAGACTATGTGCCTAGCAGTAACCCCAGGGGAGAAGCAGTGCAGCTGCCCACACTACCCACTAGCAAGCGGTGGCTGAGCAGGGAGGCACAGGCTGCATCCCTTAGAGTAAGGACCGGGCCTGAACGACCTTAAGGAAATCTGAGAGAGCTAAATTAAGATAGCTAAGCAGACTGTGTGATAGCTAATCCGCGAAAAGGCAAAAAGCCCCAAGCTAAGACACCGCCAGACCCACTCACAGAACAAAGGACTGAACAGAGCTAGCCAGCTGTGGTCAGCGCATCCACCATCCCCCGCCAAGACAGATAGGCGAGGGCAGACAGAGCTGGAAGTGGGCAATCGCGACTCCAGAGAGGTATCCAATACCAAGCTGAAAGCAGACTTCTTTGTTAACCAAGATTTCTTGGGTTCTGGCCGGTCGATATCTGCTTGAGAAGGTCCGCTGGTGGTACGCCCAGAAAACCGAGCAGCAGGGATGGGGGAGGCAATAAGTCACAGCGACAGTGCTGGCCAAACAACTGGTTACCTGAGCTGCTTGGACCAGGGAAGGGCACACAATACAGGCCCACCAAGTCTGCACCTTTGTGTAGTACCCGAGAAACAGAACCTGAGTGACTTAGGCCAGGGATGTACATCCAACCCAGGGCCGGCCTCAGACGATTCCTAGCAGAGCAACCTAAAGCCTGTACAGTGTAGACTGGGACGCCGTGAGCGGGGGAAATCCCAATGTGGCTGAGAGACGGCAAGCACTCTCCACAGATGCTACTGATATTTGTCTGCAGCTTACCTCCCTCCCCACAGCACGACTGTACAGGTGAGCCTAAAAAGGGGTCTACCACAGCCCCTTGTGTCAGGACGGGAATTAGTCATTGAAGAGACCAGCAAACAGAAGAAGCTTAAACAGAAGGAACTGCCTTGGAAGAGACAGATGGAGAAGTCTTGAGCCTACTGCAAGAATAAGACTGAAAACCAGAGGCAGAGGCTTAAGTCCAAATCCTGAGAACACCAGAGAACTACTGTTCCAAGGAACATTAATTGAAAGGAGCTCATCAAATGCCTCCATACCTACACTGAAACCAGGCAACACCCAAGGGTCCACAAGTTCCAGAGAAAGACATACCAAACAAATTCTACAGCAACACAGGAAAATAGACCTGAGCTTCAATATACAGGCTGCCGAAAGCCACTCCAAAGTAAATGACATCTCATAATTCATTACTGGACACTTCATTGCACTCCAGAGAGAAGAAATCCAGCGCCACCCACCAGAACACCGACACAAGCTTCCCTAACCAGGGAACCTTGACAAGCCACCTGTTGAAGGCCACACAGAGCAATGAAACTACACAATAAAGAAAACTCCACAAACTGCCAGAAGATGGAAAGGCCACCACAAACAGAGCAATATAAGCAAGACGAAGAGGCAGAGAAATATCCAGCAAGTAAAGGAACAGGATAAATGCCTTCCAAAAAATGAGTACGATATAGGGAATCTACCTGATAAAGAATTTTGAATATTGATAGTGAAAATGATTCAAAATCTTGAAAACTAACTGGAGTTACAGATAAATAACCTGGAGACAACGATCGAGAAGATGCAAGAAAGGTTCAATAAGGATCTAGAAGAAATAAAAAAGACTCGATATACAATGAATAATGCAATAGATGAGATCAGATACATTCTGGCGGGAACCAACAGTAGAATAACAGAGGCAGAAAACAGTTGATAATTGAGATAGAAGATGGAATTGTAGAAATAAATGATTCAGAGAGGAAAAAAGAAAAACTAATTAAAAGAAATGAGGACCATCTCTGAGACCTCTGAGACAGTGTTAACTGCCCCAACATTGGAATCATAGAAGTCCCAGAAGAAATGACAAAAAGAAAGACCATGAGAGAATACTTGAGGAGATAATAGTTGAAAACTTCCCTAAAATGGGAAAGGAAATAATCACCCAAGTCCAAGAAATACAGAGAGTCCCCAACAGGATAAACCCAGGGGAAATACTCCAACACAAAAAATAATCGAACTATCAAAGGTCAAAAAAAAAAAAAAAACAACAAACAAATAGTAAAAGCAGAAGGGGAAAACCAACAAATAACACACAAGGGCATTCCCATAAGGATAACAGCTCATCATTCAACAGAAACTCTTCAGGCCAGGAGTCCATGGCAAGACATATTTAAAGGGATGCAAGAAAATTTCCTACAGCCAAGATTACTAAACCCATCAAGGATCTCACTCAAGTATGAAGGAGAAATCAAAAGATTTAAAGATAAGGAAAAGCAGACAGAATTCAGCATCACCAATCCACTCTCCAATGTTAAAGTATCTTCTTTTGAAAGGAAACACAGAAAGGGTGTATAAACTCGAACACAAAACAATAAAGAAAATGGCAACGGTATCACACTTATCAATAATTATTTTAAATGAAAATGGGTTGAATGTCGCAACCAAAAGACAAAGGCTGGCTGAATGGATACAAAAACAAGACCCCTATATATGTTGTCTGCAAGAGATCCACCTCAAAACAAAGGACACACACAGACTGAAAATGAAGGGCTGGGTAAAGATATTTCACGCAAAGAGAGACCAAAAGGAAGCAGGAGGAGCAATACTCGTATCAGATAAAATAGACTTTAAAACAAAGGCTGTGAAAAGAGACAAAAAAGTACATTACATAATGAACAAAGGATCAATCCAAGAAGAAGATATAACAGTTATAAATATATGCACTCAACATAGGAGCACCGCAATATGTGAGACAATTTCTAACAAGTATGAAAGGTGAAATTAACAATGTAATAATAGAGGAAGACTTTAACACCCTACTCAAACATATGGACAGATCAACTAAACAGAAAATTAACAATGAAACACAAACTTTAAGTGACACAATAGACCAGTTAGACCTAATAGATATCTATAGTACATTTCACGCCGAAACAATGAGCATCACCTTTTTCTAAAGTGCGCACGAAACCTTTTCCAGGATAGATCACATCCTGGGTCATAAATCTAGGCTTGGTAAGTTCAAAAAAGCTGAAATCATTTCAAGCAACTTTTCTGACCACAATGCAGTAAGATTTGATCTCAATTATAGGAGAAAAAATATTAAATATTCCAACATATGGAGGCTGAACAACACACTGCTGAAAAACCAACAAATCATAGAAAAAATCAATACGTGCATAGAAACGAATGAAAATGAAAACAAAACAACCCAAAACTTATGGAACACTGTAAAAACAGTGCTGGGGGAGGTTCATAGCAATACTGGCATACCTCAAGAAACAAGAAAAAAGTCAACTAAATAGCCTAACTCTACATCTAAAGAAACTAGAAAAGGAAGAAATGAAGAACCCCAGCGTTAGTAGAAGGAAAAAAATCTCAAAATTCGGGCAGAAATAAATGCAAAAGAAACAAAAGAGACCATAGCAAAAATCAACAAAGCCAAACGCTGGCTCTTTGAGAGGGTAAATAAAATTGACAAACCACTAGCCAGACTCATCAAGAAACAAAGGGAGAAATGCCAAATCAATAAAACTAGAAATGAAAAGTGAGAGATCACAACTGACAACACAGAAATACAAAGGATCAGAAGAGACTACTATCAACAATTATATGGCCATAAAATGGACAACTTGGAAGAAATGGACAAATTCTTAGAAAAGTACAACTTTCCAAAACTGAATCAGGAAGACATAGGAAATCTTAATAGACCCATCACAAGCACGGAAATCGAAGCTGTAATCAGAAATCTTCCTGCAAACAAAAGCCCAGGGCCAGACGGCATCAGAGCTGAATTCTACCAAAAATTTAGAGAAGAGGTATCAACCATTCTACTCAAACTCTTCCAGAACATTGCTGAGGAAGGTAAACTTCCAAAATCATACCATGAGCCCAAATTCACCCTAATCACAAAACCTGGCAAAGATCCCACAAAAACAGAAAACTACAGCCCAATATCACTGATGAATATAGATGCAAAATCCCCTAACATAATTCTAACAATCGGAATCCAACAACACATTAAGAATATCATACATCATGACCAAGTGGGCTTTATCCCAGGAATGCAAGGATTCTTCAATATCCACAAATCAATCAATGTAATACAGCACATTAACACATTGGGAAAAAACAAACGAACATATGAGTATCTCAATACATGCAGAGAAAGCCTTTGGCAAAATTCAACATCCCTTTATGATAAAAGCCCTCTAGAAGGTGGGAATAGAAGGAACATATGTCAACATAGGCTACAGCAATCAGAGCAGAAAAAGACATAAAAGGAATCCAAACTGGAAAAGAAGAGGTAAATCCCTCACTGTTTGCCGATGACATGATCCTCTACAGAGAAAACCCTACAGACTCTACCAGAAAACTACTAGGGCTAATCAAAGAATACAGTGAAGTTATAGGATATACAGTCAACACATAGAAATCCCTTGCACTCCTATACACTAATAATGAGATAATAGAAAGAGAAGTTAAAGAAACTATTCCATACGCTGTTGCAATGAAAAGAATACAATATTTAGGGATATATCTACCTAAAGAAACAGAAGACTTATATATAGAAAACTGTAAGACACTGGTGAAAGAAATCAAATAGTACACTAATAGATGGAGAAATATACCGTGATCAAGGATTAGAAGAAGAAATATTGTGCAAATGTGTATACTAACAAAAGTAATTTACATTTTCAATGCAATTCCTATCAAGCTATCAAAGGTATTTTTCACAGAGCTAGAACAAACAATCTCACAGTTTGTATGGAAATACAAAAAAATCCACGAAGAGCCAAAGCAATCTTGAAATAGCATGGAACTGAGGGAATGAACCTGCTGGACTTCAGGCTTTACTACAAAGCCACAGTCATCAAGAGAGTATGGTACTGGCATAAAGGAAGAAATGTAGATCAATGGAACAAAATAGAAAGCCCAGAAATAAATCCACGCACCTATGGACACCTTATCTTTGACAAAGGAGGAAGGAATATAAAATGGAGAAAAGACAGTCTCTTTAACAAGTGGTGCTGGGAAAACTGATAAAAGAATGAGTCTAGAACACTCCCTATCACCATAAATGAAAATAAACTCAAAATAGATTAAAGATCTAAATATAAGACCAGAAACCATGAAACTCCTAGAGGAGAACATAGGCAAAACCCTCTTCGAAATAATTCACAACAGGATCCTCCATGATCCACCTCCCAGAATATTGTAAGTAAAAGGAAAATAAACAATTGGGACCTAATGAAAATTAAAAGCTTCTGCACAGCACAGGAAACTATTAACAAGATGAAAAGGCAGACTTCAGAAAGGAAGAAAATAATAGCCACTGAAACAACTGACAAAGAATTAATCTCCAAAAGATACAAGCAGCTCCTGCCGTTAAATTCCAGAAAAATAAACGACCCAATCAAAAAATGGGCCAAAGAACTAAACAGACATTTATCCAAGAAGACATACAGATGTCTAAAAATCACATGAAAAAAATGCTCAACATCCCTCATAGTCAGAGAAGCGTAAATCATAATCACAGTGAGGTAGTATTTCACTCCAGTCAGAATGGCTGCTATCCAAATGTCTACAAGCAATTAATGCTGGAAAGGGTTTGGAGAAAACGGAACCTTCTTACACTGTTGTGGGGAATGCAAACTAGTGCAGCCACTATGGAGAACAATATGTTGATTCCTTAAAAAACTGGAAATAGAACTGCCATATGACCCAGCAATCCCACTCCTGGGCATACACACCGAAAACCCAGAATTGAAAGAGACATATGTACTCCAATGTTCATTGCAGCACTGTTTCTAATAGCCAGAACATGGAAGCAACCTAGATGTCCATCTGCAGATGAATGGATAAGAAAGATTTGGGACATATACACAATGGAGTATTACTCAGCCATTAAAAATAATACATTTGAATCAGCTCTAATGAGGTGGATGAAACTGGAGCCTCTTATACAGAGTGAAGTAAGCCAGGGGAAAAAAAAAAACACACCAATACAGTATACTAATGCATATAAGTGCAATTTTGAAAGCTGACAACGATAGGCCTTTATACGACACAGCAAAAGAGTCCATTCTTCTGGACTCTGTGGGAGAGGGATGATTTGGGAGAATGGCATTGAAACACGTATATTATCACATGTGAAGCAAATCACGAGACCAGATTCTAAGCATGATGCAGGACGTTTTCGGCTGGTGCACGGGGATGATCCGAGGGAGTATAAGGGAAGGAAGGATGTGGAAGAGGGGTTCAAGAAGGGGAACACATGAACACCGGGGGCGGATTCATGTCAATGTACTGCAAAACCAGTATAATATTATAAAGTAATTCAGTTCAGCTCAGTTCAGTCGCTCAGTCGTGTCCGACTCTCCACGACCCCATGAATCACAGCACGCCAGGACTTCCTGTCCATCACCAATACCCGGAGTTCACTCAAACTCATGTACACAGAGTCGGTGATGACATCCAGCCACCTCATTCTCTGTCGTCCTCTTCTCCTCGCGCCCCCAACCTTTCCTAGCATCAGGGTTTTTTCCAGTGAGTCAACTCGTCGCATGAGGTGGCCAAAGTATTGCAGTTTCAGTTTTAGAATCAGTCTTTCCAAAGAACACCCAAGATTGATATCTTTAAGAATGGACTGGTTGGATCTCCTTGCAGTCCAGGGGACTCTCAAGAGTCTTCTCCAACACCACAGTTCAAAAGCATCAATTCTTTGGCGATCAGCTTTCTTCACAGTCCAACTCTCTCATCCATACATGACCATGGGAAAAACAATAGCCTTGAATAGACAGAATTTTGTTGGCAAAGTGATGTCTCTGCTTTTTAATATACTACCAAGGTTGGTCATAAATTTCCTTCCAAGGAGTAAACGTCTTAATTTCATGGGTACAATCAGCATCTGCAGTGATTTTGGAGCCCCAAAAAATAAAGTCTGACACTGTTTCCACTCTTTTTCCATCTTTTTCCTATGAAGTGATGGGACCAGGTGCCATGATCTTTGTTTTCTGAATGTTGAGCTTCAAGCCAACCTTTTCACTCTCCTCTTTCACTTTCATCAAGAGGCTTTTGAGTTCCTCTTCACTTTCTGCCGTAAGGGTAGTGTCATCTGCATATCTGAGGTTATTTTTATTTCTCCCAGCAATCTTGATTCCAGCTTGTGCTTCTTCCAGCCCAGCGTTCCTCATGATGTACTCTGCATATAAGTTAAATAAGAAAGGTGACAATATACAGCATTGACGTACTCCTTTTCCTATTTGGAAACAGTCTGTTGTTCCATGTCCAGTTCTGACTGTTACTTCCTGACCTGCATACAGGTTTCTCAAGAGACAGGTCAGGTGGTCTGGTACGCCCCTCTCTTTCAGACTTTTCCACAGTTTATTGTGATCCACACAGTCAAAGGCATGGCATAGTCTATGAAGCAGAAATAGATGTTTTTCTGGAACTCTCTTGCTTTCTCCATGATCCAGTGGATGTTGGCAATTTGATCTCTGGTGTTTCTGCCTTTTCCAAAACCTGCTTGAACATCTGGAATTTCACAGTTCACATATTGCTGAAGCCTGGCTTGGAGAATTTTGAGCATGATTTTACTAGCGTGTGAGATGAGTGCAATTGTGTGGTAGTTTGAGCATTCTTTGCCATTGCCTTTCTTTGGGATTGGAATGAAGACTGATCTTTTCCAGTCCTGTGGCCACTGCTGAGTTTTCCAAATTTGCTATCATATTGAGTGCAGCACTTTCACAGCATCATCTTTCAAGATTTGAAAAAGCTCAACTAGAATTCCATCACCTCCACTAGCTTTGATCGTAGTGATGCTTTCTAAGGCCCCCTTGACTTCACATTCCAAGATGTCTGGCTCTACGTCAGTGAACATGTTATCGTGACTATCTTGGTTGTGAAGATCTTTTTTGTACAGTTCTTCTGTGTATTCTTGCCACCTCTTCTAAATATCTTCTGCTTCTGTTAGGCCCATACCATTTCTGTCCTTTATCGAGCCCATCTTTGCATGAAATGTTGCCTTAGAATCTCTAATTTTCTTGAAGTGATCTCTTGTTTTTCCTATTCTGTTGTTTTCTTCTGTTTGCATTGATTACTGAGGAAGGCTTTCTTGTCTCTCCTTGCTATTCTTTGGAAGTCTGCATTCAGATGCTTATATTTTTCCTATTCTCCTTTGCTTTTCGCTTCTCTTCTTTTCACAGCTATTTGTAAGGCCTCCTCAGACAGCCATTTCGCTTTTTTGCATTTCTTTTCCATGGGGATGGTCTTGGGCCCTGTCTCCTGTACAATTTCACGAGCCTCCATCCAGAGTTCATTAGGCACACTATCTATCAAATCTTGTCCCTTAAATCTATTTCTCACTTCCACTGTATAATTATAAGGGATTTGATTTAGGTCATATCTGAATGGTCCAGTCGTTTTCCCTACTTTCTTCAATTTAAGTCTGAATTTGGCAATAAGGAGTTCATAATCTGAGCCATAGTCAGCTCCTGGTCTTGTTTTTGCTAACTGAATAGAGCTTCTCCATCTTTGGTTGCACAGAATATAATCAGTCTAATTTCAGTGTTGACCATCTGGTGATGTCCATGTGTAGAGCCTTCTCTTGTGTTGTTGGAAGAGGGTGTTTGCTATGACCAGTGCATTCTCTTGACAAAACTCTGTTAGTCTTTTCCCTGCTTCATTCTGTTCTCCAAGGCCACATTTCCCTGGACTGATTGCCGAAGAATTGATGTTATTTAATTGTGGTTTTGGAGAAGACTCTTGAGAATCCCTTGGATGCATGGCGATCCAACCAGTCCATTCTAAAGGAGATCAGTCCTGGGTGTTCATTGGAAGGACTGATGCTAAAGCTGAAACTCCAATACTTTGGCCACCTCATGCGACTAGTTGACTCACTGAAAAAGACTCTGATGCTGGAGATTGGGAACAGAAGGAGAAGGGGAAGGCAGGGAAATAGATAGCTGGATGGCATCACAGAATCTATGTATGTGAGTTTGAGTGAACTCTGTGAGTTGGTGATGGTCAGGGAGGCCGGAGGTGCTCTGATTCATGAGGTCGTAATGAGTCCTACACGACTGATGGACTGAGCTAAACTGATACACACACACACACACACACACACACACACATTTTTTTTTCTCTCTGATTTTTTCATTGATTTCTTGACCATGAAGAGGTGTGTACATGAGCCTCAATATATTCATGCTTTTCAGTTTTTTCTTTGTTATTTATGCTTTTATTTATTTATTTTTTGTTTGTTTTTTTCTCCCCCACCCGTGAATGACATGTAAATCATAACACTGTGGTAAAAACAAAAAAAAATGATAAGGCCTGAAACATTTTTGATTATCTTAAATTTATCAAGTCCTGATTAGTGATCCAGTTTGTGATTTATTCAGAAATATTTCATTTGACCTAGCGAAGAAACTGCATTCTTCTGGTTCTGGGTGAAATCTATTTCAGTATCAATTGAATTGTCAGGTCTGCTTGTTATTTAAAGTTTGGTTTCTTTTATCACTTCATTTAAAACTTGGAAGATTATTGTTTTCCAATGTCGTTCTGGCTATGCTGTACAAAGGCATGGAGAAGCCTACAGTACACGTATGGCAGTTATTGTGCTATCATCCATTTCTTGTTGTTGTTTAGTTGTTCCATGCCCTTTTGAAATGTTTCTTGCATGATCTCCATTTATTTTCAGAGAGGTTTGATCATCTTTACTATCGTTACTCTCAATTATTTTTCTGCGACAATTTCTATTTCCTCTTTAATTATGTCTTATGTGGTTTTACCTTGTTTCTTTGCCGCAAAATGCTTCACTGTGTTCAGATTTGCTTAGCTTACTTTGTAACTAGTCTTTTCTGCCCGGGTTTGCAATATGGTAGTACTTGCTTCCAGTCTGTATCGTGAGTGTATAAGTTTGGTCCAGTGGTTTGTGTGTCTTTGGAGGAGGAGAAACTAGCAGCTACATTCTTGTAGCAACAGGTGATGCTTCGCTCTCTCATGGTAGAACGGTGTCAGAGGGGTCTTTTGCAGGTGTGCATGGGTTTAGTGGACTTTAGACTGTCCATCTGGGGATGATTTGGCTTGTGTTTCTGTCTTGCATTTTGTGTGGTGTGAGGCAGCATCTCTGGATAGTATAGGCTTTTTGGTGGAATGGTTCTTCATTTTAGATGGAGGCCTTCACAGAGAATCTCACCAATTAATATTCGTTGGAGCCAGGAATTCTCTGGTGGTCTATGATACAGTGCTGAAGCCCTAGGTGATCAGGCCCAACTTCCAGTCAGAGAACCAAGATCACATAATAAAATCTAGACAGAAGGAACAAAGGAAGACAGACAAATGGTAAGAAATCAAAATCAAACCACAAGTGAAATAATAGAAGCAGTAATGACAATAGGGAAGAACACAGAATCAACAAGAGAACCTAACAATTAACTTGTAAGACATAAAACAACACCAGAGTAGAGTGACACATGAAGAATAAAGGCTAAAACTCTGACAAAAACGACAAGGTTTTTCCTCAGAACAAGAGAAAATCACAGTTAATATGGAAATATATATTTATTAAAACCAAAATGACAAGAAACAACATCAACAAAAGGCACAGAAAGCAGGAAACAAAAGTAGACAATATAGACATACAAAAAATATATAGGATATAAACAATTTTAAAACACCAAGTAAGCAGGAATAATAAGAATGCTTTCAAGTGAGACAAAGAGTGAACGACCAAGTGACATAGCAGAACATCATAAGTACAATGAATTTTACCTCGGGTCCCTGCTGTCAGGGTTCTGGTCCTGAACATGAGCCACAGCACAAATCCACCTCTCTAGAAAACTCGCCCAAATGTGGGCAGAACTTAACTCTGGATCTTCAGTAAGGACAGGTCAGACTCTAAACTGTGATAACTCCTATTGGTTCTGAGAGCTGCAAGAGCCTGGGTATTTTTATTCACTGGAAATCTATTGTCCTCTTTTATCCCATAGAGAAAGCATCTGCAGAGTTGATTGTATGTATTTAATCTGCGGCTTGCTCAGCTGGTGGGAAAGTTTTCAATCCTTTTCCTTCATTTCCCTGATCCTGAGTCTCAGATGTAGTATGAGAACAACCACTCCGTGTGGTCACCAGAGAAGGCTACCACCAAGACCCTTGTGGAACACTTGGGACTGCCTTGGTGAGCACAGGAGCAAGAGGTACAGCTGCTGGGACTTTAGAAACCCTGGTGGTATCAGTTTTTCGGGGAAGCCAGCGACCATGGGCAATAAAATCATGGCCCTAATAGGATAGGTTTCTAGCCTGTGGTGGCAGAAGCATGCATGATAGTTCTAGCTAGTCTTTTTCTCTTGCCTGATAGTAAGTCTTTGCATGTGGCACGAGGGGGAAATTTAATGCTGTCACCACCTCCTCTGTGTGACTGAGCCCTAAGTTCTCACTTCTTTGTCAGTTTGGGATTTTTCAAAATGCATTCCTTTCTACACAATTTGTCATCCCAGATGCATAGCTCCATCTCCACAGTCAAAAGCACTTACCTCCCAGGTTGTCTTTCTAAACCCATGTTTGATCTTCCAGGCCCTTTTACACTAGTTGACCTGCACTGCCATATGGGGCATGCAGGACCACACCACACATTCTCTGTTCGATTTTCACTCTAGGCAAACTATATTTTATCAGCTTCTTCACCTTGCTTCTTTTCAGTCAAAATTAAATTAAGTTTAGTCAGGTGACTTGCCTGGATCCTCAATCTACTCCCTGCTTCTGCATCTCCAACCTCAAGACACAGGCTTGATTCTATTCCTCTCGTCCTCCTCCCATCTTGCCTCTATTCTTCCAGTTATGTCTAGTTTCCATGTGGACCTCACTGTTGAGCAAGATCTTCTGCTAATATCCATTTGATGCTCTGGAAGAAGTGTTTCCTTTATAGAAGGATTATTTGTGATGCCTCCATGGAGAGAGTTGCACTCAATGTCCTCTTATTTTCTGCGAAATCAGAAATTCTGATCTTATTTCTAGGCTAGCTTTGTAATTCCTTTATGCATGCCGGTGAAAGAACAAACTTTTGTTGACAGGAATTAATCAGTTTGATGGGAGGTTATATACATATATATGCAATTGGTACATCATTGATTTTGAACATGCAAATAAACAGATTTACTTTTCCTGAAATGTCTGCTAATGAGGAATTGCAATCTGCTTAAGGAACTATAGTTCTTTCCAGGATGAGAGGTGGTACAGGAATTGGGCTCAAAAGCCAGTCCCTGAAAATATCTAGCTATTTGTTGAACTGTGCTGACATTTTCCCAGAACACAGATTCCTTATTTCAGCTCTGGAAACTTAACTGTTTTAACTGGGTGTCAAAGGTCAGAGAGTGGCATGGGCATAATTTAATTCTTGTATGGGAAGGTGGCAAGGGCCCAGGAATGTAACACTTGGTAGATGACAGCTTGAAAGAGAGAGAGCCAGAGAATAACAGGGCAGAACAAAACAAAGCAAAACAAGGAGGTGTAGTTAGTCACTTAATCTTAATATAAACCTGAATTGGAGTTTGGATCTAAGAAAAAGCAAGGAGATTTCATAAATTATTTACATCTACTTTATTGTCTCTGTTACATAGACTGCTTGTGAAAATGAGGTCTTTCAGTTGTTTCTGACTCTTTGTGACACCATGGGCTGATCAAAACTGAGTCTGCCCCATTGCAGGCAGATGCTTTAACATCTGAGCCACCAGGGAAGCTCTTCAATTGTGTCGGTCACGACAAATTGTGGGACTTTCTTAAAGAGATAAGAATATGGGACCACCTTACCGGTTTCCTGGGAAATGTGCATGCAGGTGAAGACACAACAGTTGGAACTGGACAAGGAACAATGAACTGGTACATAATAGGGAAGGAAATACATCAAGGCTATATATTGTCACCCAGCTCATTTGACTTCTGTGCAGAGTGCATCATGGAAAGTAATTTGCTGAAAGAATCTGAAGTTGGAAACAAAATTACTGTGAGAAGAATGATTCACCTCAGTTATAAGATGACAGCACAAAAATCGGTAAAATATACCAGGAAGTAAAGATCCTTCTGATGAAGATGAAAGGGGAGAGTGGAAAAGCTGGATTAAAACACAATATAAAGACCAACACACACACAAAAATAAGCTCATGGAATTTGGTCCCATCAATTTGAGATATATCGATGGGATACAATTGGATTAGTGACAGGTTTCTCTTTCTTGACCCCCGATATCACTGCCGAATTGACTGCAGTTATGAAATTTAAAGGAACTTGTACTTTGATGAAAAGCTGTGACCAATCTAGACACCATGTTAAAAAGTTGAGAGCTTACTGAAAAATACCTGACTAGTCAATGTTGATTTTCAGGAGGAACTAGTGGAGGAATGAGCAGAACCACAAGAACTGAGTGCCATAATATTGATGCTTTGCAACAACGCCTGGAGAAGATGTGTGAGAGTTCCATGGTGAGCGTGGAGTTCAAACTGGAAAAGCGTGAAGGAAACCATCTCTGACTGTCTGAGAAGGACCCATGCTGAACATGAAGAGCCAATATATCGGTCACATGAGTCCTAGAGCAAAATCACTGGGACGAAACCAATGCTGGGAAAGATTGGGCACAGGAGAAGAAGGGAACGGCAGAGGGCGAGATGGCCGCAAAGCATCACTGACTCAAAGGTCATGGATTTGAGAAAGCTCTGGGAGATTTGAAGGGCAGTTGAGCCCCGGGTTCTTGCTGTACATGGAGTCACAAAGACTCAGAAAAGACTGAGTGACTGAGCTACATCAAAAAATTAGTCTTGGCAGTGCTGGGAGATAGTTCAGAGAGAATGGTAAGCCTGTCATTGTACCTGAGATGGTAAGTGATATTCAGGACAATTAGAAAGAACAATGCTCTTGTCAGTTTCCTTCTTTTCCTCCCTCACATTGTACTTCTCACAATGTTTTTGGAGAGCTTCCCAGAAAAGGAGAACTCCTGCGGAGTCATGTGGTATCCTGAGACAGAAACCTTACCGCATCAGCCACTTGGATCTACAATCTTGGTCTTAGGCAGAAGCCTTAGGTATTGTCTGTAAGTTTCTTCTAGAACTGCCCATCTTCTGATGTGTTAACAGGCTGATGTTTGATCTTAAGGATGAGGTGAGAGTTAAGCAAACTTATATCTCCTCAATCAAACTCTGTAATCCTGGGAGAAGCATCTCTGACTTGTGTATTCTAGTTACCCTTAGGAAAGCTTACAAGGGGTTACATTACTAAGCAAGGATGTAGGTAGGAGACTGGATTCATTTAAACTTTGCTACTTGCCTTCTCTGTACATAGACCATTCCTCTTTTAATGTCACAGTTTTTGTCTTCAGATGAGGGTTGAGAATTGTGGAACTGTGTGAATGCATGTGAAGTCCCATGAAACTGAAGACAGGGAGTACACTGTTTTCCCCTTTGAATCAGATCTCAAGACTATTGCCTTAATCATTTTCACTATCAGTGCATCTCAAATATTCATACATTCTTTTTATTTATTTATTTATTTTAATTGGAGGCTAATTACTTTGCATTATTGTATTGGTTTTGGCATACATTGACGTGAATCTGCCCCGGGTGCACATGTGTTCCCCATCTTGAACCCCACTCCCACCTCCCTCCCCATCCAATTCCTCTGGTTTAATCCCAATACACCAGCCCTGAGCATCCTGTATCATGCATCGAACCTGGACTGGAGATTCGTTGCACATATAATCATACATATGTTTCGGTGCCATTATATGATGATTGCCACATAGAGCTGAAACCAGAATTCCTGTATAGTCATCATCTTATCAGTGTGGTAAGGCTTGGATATTGAAGATTTTATCTACGAAGTATGTGGGCCATGTTATCACTTCCTTCTATTTAATTGTCTATTTTAACTGATACCCTTGTGAAGGAGGAAGGCCACTTCTACCATATGAGAACCGAATTACAGATTTCATCATTAGTTTCTTTGATCCCTAATAATGCTATTCATATTGGTGAGTGTGCCACCTCCTATAGGAAGATAGTATCCTATTATACGAAGTCCTGGTTGAAACTCCGCACATCTACTTAGCTTCTCTGGTATTGCCAAATTAGTAGGTGTGTGTTTTTGTTATTGCCAGACATCACAGACTACTAAGGCCCCTCTCAACTTTTGGTGGGCTGATTGTGACAGTGCCATAGATTTTAAGTATCTTAGGGTGGAGTAGCTTGGTTATTATCGAAATGCTTTCAATCTCTGAGACTCATTCATTTGTCTTGTACTTTGAAATACTAAAGCAGACTTTTGAATGGACATTTTAATTTGTGCCTCTTTATACTATTGAATTAGCCGTTTCTTCAGCCAAAATCTCCAACATAAAAGTCCAAACGAGAACTCAGACATACCCTCAGAATCACATTCTTAATCTGATACACACACACACTCACACACACACACACGGAGAGTCATAATCTTACATACCCAAAACACAATTATGAAAGGAAAAGAAAACAGAAGTACTCACCTATGAAATGCACAGAGTTCTCTGTTATCTGTTTCTAGGTCTAATGTTGGAAGTCATTTTGTAGTTAAATGATTTCACTCTAGTGACATTTTAAATCAGAATGTTTCAAAAGACAGAACATTGATCTACATCCCATGGGAACTTACAATATTTTGAATGAAAAACTATTGTGTGATTTAATGAAAATAAAGTTGTAGTGTAACAATATTGAAATCATATTGACCTCTTTAGGCCCTTCAGTGACACATTTGCTTGCTATACTTTAAGCATCCAATTTCATCCCCTGACCTTCTCCCATCAATTTTTCTACTTTTTGCCCCAATCTTCTGTATTTACCTCATTTATTTTTTTGTTTTCAGTTTTACAATTTTAGGCACCCATTATAAAGTAAATACATAAAGGAAAGAAAATTGAATTCATGTACAATGCTTCCCTAAGGTATTGAGCTATTTTCTCTATAAGCTTTAGAGAATGACAGGTAGTGATATTTTAAAGCCATATGGGAATTGATAACAAAGGTAATGGACCATCTTACCAGGTTTCCCGTGGTAGGACAATTGAAGTACAGGTTAATGCAGTTAGTACAGGTTAGTACTGTTTTTGTTTCAGGAGGGAACAAAAACATTAACTTTTCAACATGATATATTGAATGTCCTTCTCCATGTCTTTTCCAAGTTATCACAGAGGACTAAGTGGATTATTCCTGTTCTTTTTGAGAAGGACCTGCCACTCAAAGCAGAACATGAAAAGAAGGTAAAAGGGACTGAGAACGAATAATCAGTACATGGCAATGAAATAGAAAATGGAATCACCTTTAAGGTGATATTGCTCAAAGGATGCAAATTTGACAACATCGTCAGTCAGTTAGTCAGTTCAGTCATTCATTCTTTTCTGACACTTTGCGACCCCATGAATCACTGCATACCAGGCCTCCCTGTCCATCACCAACACGTGGAGTTCATCCAAACTCATCTCCATCAAGTCAGTGATGCTATCCAGCCATCTCATTCTCTGTCGTCCCCTTCTCCTCCTGTCCCAAATCCCTCCCAGCATCAGAGTCTTTTCCAATGAGTCAACTCTTCGCATGAGATGGCCAAAGTAATGGAGTTTCAGCTTCAGAACCAATCATTCCAATGAACACTCAGAACTGATCTCCCTTAGAATGAACTGGTTGGATCTCCTTGCAATCCAAGGGACTCTCAAGAGTCTTTTCCAACACCACAGTTCAAAAGCATCAATTCTTTGGCGATCAGCTTTCTTCACAGTCCTACTCTCACATCCATACATGGCCACTGGAAAAACCATAGCCTTGACTAGCCAGACCTTGGTTGGCAAAGTAACGTCTCTGCTTTTTATATGCTATCTAGGTTCATCATAACTTTCCTTCCAAGGAGTAAATGCCTTTTAGTTTCATTAAAAACCTGAAATCTAAAACAAGAGCATTGAAATTTGGGCTTGAAATCATAACTATGGACACCAATTTCAATAACATTTAGCATGGCTTCAAAATGCTCACCTCTCTAAACATGGCATTCTCACCTACATTGAATGTAATTTTTCAGTGAAAGAAAAAGTATGTTTGTGGACCACTCCCTTATCTACACAGATATTCCACAGATTTCACTGTTCATTAGCTGCAAGAATTAAAGCGGTCAACTTAATTTGGTGTAGTCCTATGTGGGTAACCACCGCATAACAGGGATCTGACTTGATGTTGCCACCATCGTCTAAAGGAATGACCCCAAATTTGAGATTTCAAAGATTTCTAGGTAGTGTTCATGATATCTGGATAGTCCAACAAGCAGACACTTTGTTCAGAGTATTTCGTTGTTAAATATACTTGGGATCAACCATTGATATTGATCCCTGCTTACTCCATGACTTTTCTAGATTATTAAAATTAATGACTCTTTTTTTATATATGTGTCTCCACAACTACTATTGAATTTTAGGGCACTGGGGCCTGAAACTATATGCTTAGAATGGGTTCTTATAGACTGTAAATTTCATGAGAGCAGCAGTCTTATTATAATTTAAATTCCCACATTTAACATTCGTGTAAATATAATAAATATTTATCAACATGGAAAGTTATCACTAAAGAGGAAAGTTCAATTATGATAATACTGAAGGTTATAGGAATATGTTGAGTAATGTATATAGCATTTGATTGATTATGGCATTTCTTTATTGATAATTTAGTAAGTACTTAAAATGTATCATTTTCAGGCTCTAATTTTAGCTGATGTGAAAGATACATAAAGAGAGTAGGCCCAAAACCCACGGATGCCCTGATATCTGGGCTCAGCTTGGTAGGAGGGCAAACGGCAGTTCCTTCCAACCCCAAGAAAAAGTTGAGACAAAATTGTGAGAAGGGGCTTAGCATGGCTGAAATTAGGTTGAGAGATTGTAGCTCCGGAACCACAGTATAAGAGAAAGATAATGAAATTATTAAGGAAAAAAGATACCATGTCTTCACAGAACTTGTTAATCATACTGATGTGCTACAATCACCACCAGGAATTTATTCTGTCTCTGTGGGAACTGATAAGCAACATCTAAACATGCATTAGGAAATATAGGGTGGAATCATGGTGTCAGCAAATAAAGGCGTGCCTTAAGGACAGCATCTTCCCTGGTGGCTCAGACATTAAAATGTCTGCCTGCAATTTGGGAGACCCGGGTTCAATCCCTGGGTCGGGAAGACCCCTGCAGAAGGAAATGGCAACCCACTCCAGTATCCTTGCTTGGAGAATCCCATGGATGGAGGAGCATGGTAGGCTACAGTCCACAGGGTTCGCAAAGCGTCGGACACAACTGAGCTACTTCACTGTCTCTTTCACTTAAGGACAGTAGAACAAAAATGTCCCTATACATTATCACTTGTAAAATTCATATCTTGTGCTGACCATGGGCCAGTCACTGATTATGTCATGTTATCTTTGGTGTCACAGTGACAGTACAGTGGTGATCATGATTTTGATGATCATGATTTTATATTTTCAAGTACATAATGAATTTCTATACTGCAGATAACCTGCTGTCTACCCTTTTAAGAATCTACCAGTATCTAATAGAATATAACGTAACTGTGAATGCACTAAGGTACATACTATGCATTTCCATTTATTTTTTTAATTTTATTTTATTTGTATCTCTTCCTTCAGCCACATACTCCTAATGTAGACACCCGTTCATTTCAGCAGGGGTGACTGCAGAAATCACATTACATCCGTTACCTCTTTTCCTTTTGTTCTCGTTTTCTTGCTTACAAATATTAGATCAGGTGTCATCGACATAGGATGCATAATGAATATTTTCTTTTTCTGAAGAGTTTATAAAACAGTGCAGTAAAATAGCCAGACATTAAACTAAGCCTCATTTTTCTCTTCATTGTTTGAAAAAATAAAATGAAACTATGAAGATGAACATGCAACTTTATTGTTCAAATACAAGAATTGTAGGTATTTGTTGACATCTCCCAACAAAAATTTCAATCTTCATTAGGCTCCATAATCTGGCATTTATTTGATAGGTCCGTTTTAATTAGCATGGTTTTCACATAACGATGATTCTTGATGGGTTGACTGGAAAGAGAGGAGGCAGATGTATAAGTGATCTTTGGCCCTGAGGTCCATGAGTTGCCTCTCTTTTGAAGGTCACGGAAAGGACTGTCATGGGCTGATACATCACTATATCTATCTGGAAACTTAGAAGACTCCACCATCAGCCTAGAATAACTGCCCTGAAATGGAGATACGATGTGGTTCTGAGAAGTCGATGTAGTTGTTGTAGGCAAGTCCTCAACGTGGCCATTTACCTGAGTGTAGCTGCTATGTGAGTGCCACTTAAAAATGCTCAACTGATTTAAAACAGCAGGTTGATCTCCCACAATCTGTTCTGTTTGGCTAACTGATATTGATGATGGGGAAGGTAAGTCACACAGAGCTAGATCTCTTGTATTAGCGACTGTCTGGCTGATGTGAGGCTTTTGTATGAAAGGCACACTTAAAGTGGTGGCTGAAAATGTACTCTCTCCACTAGTTTCAGGAAGAAAATCAGAGTTACGATCATTTACGTTGACACTTTCTTTAACATGCTTCTTCTTGCAATCTCGAACTAATGAAGATATTGCAGACACATTGTTAATCCCAAATCTTCTTTCTATTCTTACTAAAAGTTGAGGATAGCCTCTTTTGAAATTTGGATTATAGTAGATCTGTAACTAAAGTCAAAGGAAACAATTATTTAGTTTCTTTTTAAACCAAGGTAAAACTGCCATAAAAACTAAAAAAAAAAAAAAAAAACTAAACTATAAAAGTTTATTCCTTCATACAGATGGCTAACAAACACACGAAAAGATGCTCAACGTCACTCATAATCAGAGAAATGTAAATCAAAACCAAAATGAGGTATTATTTTGTGCCAGTCAGAATGGCTTATATTCCAAAGTCTACAAGCAATAATTCCTGGAGAGGTGTGGAGAAAAGGGAGCCCTCTTACACTGTTCGTGGGAATGCAAACAGCACAACCACTATGGAGAACAGTGTGGAGATTTTTTCAAAAACTGCAAATAGAGCTGCCATACGACCCAGCAATCACACTCTTGGGCATACACACCGAGGAAACCAGAATTGATAGAGACACATGTACTCCAATGTTTATCGCAGCCAGGACATGGAGGTAACCTACATGTCCGTCTGCAGACGAATATATAAGAAAGCTGTGGTGCATAAATACAACGGAGTATTACTCAGCCATTAAAAATTATTTGAATCAGTTCCAATGAGGTGGATGAAACTGGAGCCTATTATACAGTGTGATTTAAGGCAGAAAGAAAAGGACCAATAGAGTATACTAACACATGTATAAGGAATTTGAATGGTGATAACGATAACCCTGTAAATGAGACAGCAAGAGAGACACAGATGTATAGAACAGTCTTTTGGACTCTGTGGGAAAGGGCTAGGGTGGGATGATTTGGGAGTATGACATTGAAATATGTATATTATCATATGTGCAACGAATCACAAGTTCAGGTTCGATGCAAGATATAGCATGTGTGGAGCTGGTGTACTGGGATGAACCAGAGAAATGCGATGGGGAGGGAGGTGGAAGGGGATTCAAGATGGGGACACATGTACACCTGGGGTATATTCATGTCTATGTATGGCAAAACCAATACAATAATGTAAAGTAATTAGCCTCCAATTACAATAAATAAAATTAGAAAAGAAAAAATAATTCCTTGAATGATACCAATTAAATTCCATCAAACCAAACGCCTCCAGAGTAGTTTTAACAACTAACATGTTAGAAACAAATGTGCTCCTCAACTAAAAATATGTTGTATATATATAGTAAATACCATAAGTAACTTCAAGACTCGTATCTTGTTTCAAGTTGATTGGAAAGTTTGTTAAATATCAAATATTATATCCTCCAGCTGTTCTCAGCTTCAAAAAATAAAGCTTTTTCAACAAATTGCTATCTCAAATTTGAATTCCGTTTTACCTACATATGGTAACATACTTTCTAGGTCACATGCTTTAATTTTACATATTGCTAATAAGTGAAAATTTGGGGATACATTGCTCAAAAGAGAGATTTGTTTTCTTCTTCCAGAAAGTCAGATAGTGAAGCAGATCTTTGAACAGGTTGTCGCTTTTTACTAAACCCATAAAGGTTCAGCTGTCGAACTAAACTTTTCATATTATTGGTTTCAATTATTCTGAAAGGCGCCTTTCTTTCCAAGAATTCTTTCTTGAAAAGTTCTTCGTTCATCACTATACAAGTGCCACTCTCATCCCACCAAATAGATTGAAATTGATCACTTTCCACTATATTCCACAATTTTTGTGGAAAAGTGAGTGAAAGAAAATCATTCAGCTCACCTGTTTCAGAGATAGAAAATGTGTAACGAGGCCTTTTTATCAGAACTTCCTCAGACAAAGCCTGAAAAGCATATTCTTCAATAAGAGATCGCAAAACCGAATCCCCAGCAAGTGTATAATCATACAAAGGTCTGATGGAGATTTCTGAACCAGTGGATTCATCGTTAGGAGTCACATCTTACATTTCTGAAGAAATATGTGCCATCTCAGAAAAATCTTTCTTCAGATACTTTTCTCATTTTTCTGATTTTACACACAGCAAATTCAAATGCTGCTTGGCTCGCCTAAGGGGGAAACTCCCTAGACCATCACAGTGGTTCTAAAATGCACTGTTCTGCTAGCAGTGGAAGGGTAGCTGTGACATCACAAAGTCACTGGTCTCCTAGCAAGTGAAGGGTAGCTGTGACATCACAACGTCACTGGTCTCCTACAAATTGAAGGGTAATTTTTAACAAGCGTTTACTTCAGCATCAACTTAAAATACAGGCTGCTTACCTAAATAGCAACCAAAACCATAAGCCTGCAAAACCTCATTCCTAAATAATTTTAATACGGATAAATCACATCAGTAAATCTATTTGGTTTCTGAAATAAAAGTGATTCTCGGCGGCGGCCAAGAGGACCTACCCCATGCCCAAGGCCAGGGCCAACAGGCGAAAGGAGTTACCCCACGTCCAAGTAGCCCTGGCTGCGCGGGCATAGGAGGGCTGAGAGGAACTACTCCACATTCAAGACCAGGAGGGTCACCCGTGAGGAGATACCCCTCATCCAAGGTAAGGTGCAGTGGCTGTGCTTTGCTGGAGCAACCGTGAAGAGATACCCCACAACCAAGGTCAGAGAAACCCAAATATGACGGTAAATATTGAGAGAGGGCATCAGAGGGCAGACACACTGAAATCGTGATCATAGAAAGTTAGTAGATCTGATCATATGGACCACAGCATTCTCTAACTCAGTGAAACTAAGAAATGCTGTGTGGGGCCACCCAAGATGGGCGGGTCATGTTGGAGAGGTCTGACAGAATGTGGTCTACTGGAGAAGGGAATGGCAAACCACTTCAGTATACTTGCATCGAGAACCCCAAGAACAGTATTAAAAGACAAAAAAATAGGATATTGAATGAGGAGCTCCCCAGGTCGGCAGGTACCCAATAAGATACTGGAGATCAGTGGTGAAATAACTTCAGGAAAAAATGAAGGGATGGGGCCAAAGCAAAACCAGTACCCAGTTGTGGATGGGACTGGAGATGGAAGCAAGGTCCGATGCTGCAAAGAGCAATATTGCATACGAACCTGGAATGTTAGGTCCATGAATCAGGACAAATCGGAAGTGGTCAAACAGGAGATGGCAGGAGTGAACGTAGACCTTCTAGGAATCAGTGAACTCAAATAGACTGGAATGGGTGAATTTAACTCAGATGACCGTTATATCTACTGCTGTGGGCAGGAATCCCTTAGAAGAAATGGAGTAGCTATCATGGAGAACAAAAGAGTCCAAAATGTTCTACTTGGATGCAATCGCCAAATGATCAGAATGATCTCTGTTCATTTCCAAGACAAACCATTCAATATTACATTAATCCAAGCCTATGCCCCAACCAGTAACACTTAAAAAGCAGAGAGTGAATGGTTCTATGAAGACCTACAAGACCATTTAGAATTAACACCTAAAGATGATGTCCTTTTCATTATAGGGGACTGGAATGAGAATGTAGGAATTCAAAAATCACCTGGAGTAACAGCCAAAATTGGCTTTGGAGCATGGAATGCAGCAGGGCAAAGACTGACAGAATTTTGCAGAGAGAACACACTGGCCATAGCAAACACCCCTTTCAGCAACAGAAGAGAAGACTCCATATATGGACATCAACAGATGGTCAACACTGAAATCAGATTGATTGTATTCTTTGCAGCCAAAGATGGAGAAATTCTATAAAGTTAGCAAAAACAAGACTGGAGCTGACTGTGACCCAGATCATAAACTCATTATTGCCAAATCCAGACTTAAATTTAAGAAAGTAGGGAAAACCACTAAACCTTTCAGATATGACCTAAATCAAATCCCTTATGATTATACTGTGGAAATGAGAAATAGATTTAAGGGATTATATCTGATAGATAGAATGCCTGATGAACAATTGACGAAAGTTCATGACATTGTACAGGAGACAGGGACCAAGGCCATCCCCACGGAAAAGAAATGAAAAAAAAAGGAAAATGGCTGTCTGGGGAGGCCTTACAAATAGCTATGAAAAGAAAAGAAGCGAAAAACAAAGGAGAAAAAAAAAAAGGTATAAGCATCTGAATGCAGAGTTCCAAAGAATATCAAGGAGAGATAAGGAAGCCTTGCTCAGCAATCAATGCAAAGAAATAGAGGAAAACAACAGAATGGGAAAGACAAGAAATCTCTTCAAGAAAGTTAGAGATACCAAGGGAACATTTCATGAAAAGATGACCTCGATAAACGACAGAAATGATATGGACCTAAGAGAAGCAGCAGATATTAAGAAAAGGTGGCAAGAATACACAGAAGACCTGTACAAAACAGATCTTCACAGCCAAGATAATCATGATGGTGTGATCAAAGACCTAGAGCCAGACATCTTGGAAAGTGAAGTTAAATGAATATGAAGTCAAGTGGGCCTTAGAAAGCATCACTACGAACAAAGCTAGTGGAGGTGACAGAATTCCAGTTGATCTATTTCAAATTCTGAAAGATGATGCTGTGAAAGGGCTGCACTCAATATGCCAGCAAATTTGGAAAACTTAGCAGTGGCCGCAGGACTGGTAAAGGTCAGTCTTCATTCCAATCCCAATGAAAGGCAATGTCAAAGAATGATTTAAACGACCGCACAACTTCACTTATCTCACACACTAGTAAAGTCATGCTCAAAATACTCCAAGCCAGACTTCAGCAATACGTGAACCATGAACTTCCAGATGTTCAAGCTGGTTTTAGAAAAGGCGGAGTAACCAGAGATCAAATTGCCAACATCCTCTGGATCATGGAAAAAGCAAGAGAGTTGTAGAGAAACATCTATTTCTGCTTCATTGACTATGCCAAATCCTTTGAATGTGTGGATCACAATAAAATCTGGAAAATTCTGAAAGAGGTGGGACCTTTCAGACCACCTGCCCTGCCTCTTGAGAAACCTGTATGCAGGTCAGGTAGCAACAGTTAAAACTGGACATGGAACAACAGACAGGTTCCAAATAGGAAAAGGAGTACGTCAAGGTTGTATATTGTCACACTGTTTACTTAACTTCTATGCAGAGTATATCATGGGGAACGTTGGCTGGAAGAAGCAGAGGCTGGAATCAAGATTGCCTCGAGAAATATCAGTGACCTCAGATATGAAGATGACATCATTCTTATGGCAGAAATCAAAGAGTGACTAAAAAGGCTCTGATGAGAGTGAAAGAGGAGAGTGAAAAAGTTGGCTTTAAGCCAACATTCAGAAAACTAAGACCATGGATTCTGGTCCCATCACTTCATGGGAAATAGATGGGGAAACAGTGGAAACAGTGTCAGACTTTATTTTTGGGGGGCTCCAAAATCACTGCAAATGCTGATTGGAGGCAGGAAATTAGAAGACGCTTACTCCTCGGAAGGAAAGTTATGACCAACCTAGATGGCATATTAAAAAGCAGAGACATTACTTTGCCAACCAAGGTCCATCTAGTTAAGACTAGAGTTTTCCCCTGGTCATGTATGGATGAGAGTATTGGACTGTGAAGAAAGCTGATCGCCGAAGAATTGATGCTTTTGAACTGTGGTGCTGGAGAAGACTCTTGAGAGTCCCTTGGACTGCAAAGAGATCCAACCAGTCCATTCTAATGGAGATCAATCCTGGGTGTTCATTGGAAGGACTGATGCTAAAGCTGAAACTGCAATACTTTGGCCACCCCATGCGATGAGTTGTTTCACTTTAAAAGAGTCTGAGGCTGGGAGGGATTGGGGGTGGGAGAAGTTAGGGATGACAGAGAAAGAGATGGCTGGATGGCATCATCGACTCGATAGCCATGAGTTTGAGTGAACTCCGGGAGTTGGTGATGGACAGGGAGGCCTGGTGTGCTGTGATTCATGGGGTCGCAAAGAGTAGGACATGACTGAGGGACTGAAATGAACTGAACATCCTTTCTCAATGATCCATCGGATGTTGGCAATTTGATCTCCCGTTCCTCTGCCGTTTTTAAAACCAGCTTGAACGTCTGGAATTTCATAGTTCACGTATCGCTGAAGCTGGGCTTGGAGAATAAAAAGCATTATTTTACTAGCACATGAGATGAGTGCAATTGTGGGGTAGTTTGCACATTCTATGGCATTGCCTTTCTTTGGGGTTGAAAAGAATATTGCCCTTTTCGAGTCCTGTGGCAACTGTGGAATTTTCCAATTTAGCTGGCATATTGAGTGCAGCACTTCTAAAACATCATCTTTCAGGATTTGAAAAAGCTCAACTGAAATTCCAACACCTACACTAGCTCAGGTGACTAAGGCCCCCTTGACTTCACATTCCAACATGTCTGGCTGTAGGTGAGTGATCACACCATCATGATTATCTGCGTTGTGAAGATCTTTTTTGTACAGTTCTTCTGTGTATTCTTACGACCTCTTCTTAATAGTTTCTGCTTCGGTTAGATCCCTACCGTTTCTGTGCTTTATTGAGCCCATCATTGCATGAGATGTTCTCTTGGGATCGCCAATGTTCTTGAAGAGATCTCTAGTCTTTTCCATTTTATTGTTTGTATTCTTTTTTTTGCACTGATCCCTGAGGAAGGCTTTCCTTTCTCTCCTTACTTTTCTTTAGAAATCGGCATTCAAATGGATATATCTTTCATTTTCTCCTTTACTTTTTGTTTCCCTTTTTTTTAAAGCTATTTGTAAGGCCTCTTCAGTCAGTCATTCATTTTTCACATTTCTTTACCTGGGGATGGTCATGATCCCTGTTTCCTGTCAATGGAAGGTACCTCCATCCATAGATCATCAGGCACTCTGTCAATCAAATCTAGTCCCTTACATGTATTTTGCACTTCCAGTGTATAGTCATAAGGGATTTGATTTAGGTCATATCTGAATGGTCTAGTGGTTTCCTCCACTTTCGTCAACTTCTGTCTGAATTTGACAATAAGGAGCTGATGATCTGAGCCATAGTCAGCTTCCTGTCCTGTTTTTGCTGACTGTATAGAGCTTCTCTAATTTGGCTACAAAGAGGATAATCAATCTGATTTCAGTGTCTACCATCTGATGATGTCCATGTGTAGAGTCTTCTCTTGTGTTGCTGGAAAAGGGTGTTTTCATGACCAGTGTTATCTCTTGGCAGAACACTATTAGACTTTGCCGTGCTTCATTTTGTACTCCAAGGTCAATTTGACTGGTACTCTAGGTGCTTCTTGACTTCCTACTTCTGCCTTCAAGTCCCCCATAATGAAAAGGACATCTTTTTTGAATGTTAGTTTAGAAAGTCTTATAGGTCTTTACAAAACTTTCAACTTCAGCTTCTTCAACGTTGCTGATCAGAGAAAAGTTTTGGATTACCGTTTATTGAATCATTTGCCTTGGAAAAGAACAGAGATCATTCTGTCATTTTTGAGATTGTACCCAAGTACTGCATTTTGGACTCTTTTGTTGCGTATGATGGCTACTCCACTTCTTCAAATGGATTCTTGCCACAGTTACAGATATAATGGTCATGTAAGTTAAATTCTCCCATTCCAGTCCACCTTAGTTCACTGATTTCTAGAATGTCAATGTTCACTCTTGCCATCTCCTGTGTGGCCACTTCCAATTTGCCTTGATTCAAGGACCTAACATTCCAGGTTCCTATGCTATATTGCCCTTTACAGCATGAAACCCTGATTCCATCACAGTCCCATTCCAACTGGTTGTTGATTTTGCTTTGGCTCAATTGCTTCATTAT
The DNA here is from genome assembly GCF_049115385.1 of Moschus berezovskii. Taxonomy (NCBI): domain Eukaryota; kingdom Metazoa; phylum Chordata; class Mammalia; order Artiodactyla; family Moschidae; genus Moschus; species Moschus berezovskii. Next base: position 46,829,370 of record NC_142489.1, on the reverse strand, counting down.
TTCTGGAGGTATTTCTCCACGGATCTCTAGAAGCATATTGTGAACCTACAAAGGGTTCATCTTCCAATGTCCTATCTTTTTGTTTTCATGGTCTTCATGTGGTTTTCAAGGCAAGAATCCTGAAGTGGTTTGCCTTTCCCTTTTCTAGTGGACCACATTCTTTCAACTTTGGTGAAGGGCTGTCATCAGGTAAAAGGCAATTTCTTCTTGGAGAAAACTCTATTGCAAACCTAGACATTGTATTGAGAAAAGACATTCACCTTGGTAACAAAGGCCTCCACTTCACAAGTCCCTGTTGTTTATCCAGTAGTCATGTGAAGATGTGGGAGCTGGAATATAAAGAAGACTGAGAGAAGAAGATTCGATGACTTTCAACTGTGCTGCTGCCGAAGACGCTTCATTTCAGTTCAGTCGCTCAGTCATGTCCAACTCTTTGTGACCCCATCAACATGGCAGGCCTCCCTTTCCAACACCATCTCCCAGAGACCACCCCAACTCATGTCCATTGATTAGCAATGCCATCCAAGCATCTCATCCTCTACCATCCCCTTCTCCTCCTGCCCTCAATCTTACCCAGCATCACCGTCTTTTCCAATGAGTCAGCTCTTCGCATCAGGTGTCCAAACTATTGGAGTTTCAGCTTTACGCTGTTACATTCCAACGCATACCCAGGGCTCATCTCCTTTAGGATGGACTGGTTGGATCTCCTAGAAGTCCAAGGGGCTCTCAAGAGTCTTCTCCAAAACCACAGTTTAAAAGCATCAATTTTTCGGCGCTCAGATTTTCTTACAGTCCAACGTTCCCATTCATACATGACCACTGTATAAACCATAGCTTTGACTAGATGGACCTTTGTTGGCAAACGAATGTCCCTCCTTTTTATTATGCTATCTTTGTTGGTTATAACTTTCCTTCCAAGGAGAAAGCATCTTTTAATTTGATGGCTGCAATCACCATCTGTAGTGATTTTGAATCTCCAAAAAATAAAGACTCTTAAGGATCCCTTGGATTGCAAGGATATTAAGCCAATTGATCCTAAAGGAAATCAACCCTACGTATTCAATCGAAGGACTAATGATGAAGTTGAAAATTCAGTTTTGGCCAGCTCATGCAAAGTGTCAATTCACTGTAAATGTCCATGATGCTTTTAAAGATTGGTGATAGGAAAAGAAGGGAGTAATAGAGGATGATATGGTAGGACCATATCTGAAATACAATGGGCATGCATTTGAACAAACTCTGGGAGATAGTGAACGATAGAGAGGCCTGTTGCACATGTGTCACAAAAGAGTTGAAGACAACTTGTTGACTGAGCAACGACACTCAATGTCTCTAGAGTTGCTTCTTCAAATCACTCTCAGTTCAGTTCAGTTCAGTTCAGTTGCTCAGTCGTGTCCTACTCTCCACGACCCCATGAATCACAGCACGCCAGGCCTCCCTGTCCATCACCAACTCCCGGAGTTCACTCAAACCCATGTCCACAGAGTCGGTGATGTCATCCAGACATCTCATTCTCGTCCTCCCCTTCTCCTCCCGCCCCCAAACTTTCCCAGCATCAGTCTTTTCCAGTGAGTCAACTCGTCATATGAGGTGGCCAAAGTATTGCAGCTTTAGCTTTAGCATCAGTCCCTCCAAAGAACATCCAGAATTGATCTCCTCTAGAATGGACTGGTTGGATCTCCTTGAGGTACAAGGGACTCTCAAGAGTCTTCTCCAACACCACAGTTCAAAAGCATCGATTCTTCGGCGATCAGCCTTCTTCACAGTCCAACTCTCACATCCATACATGACCACGGGAAAAACCATTGCCTTGACTAGACGGACCTTGATTGGCAAAGTAATGTCTCTGCTTTTTAATATGCTATCAAGGTTGGTCATAATTTTCCTTCCAAGAAGCAAGCGTCTTTTAATTTCATGGTTGGAATCAGCATCTGCAGAAATTTTGGAGCCCCAAAAAATAAAGTCTGAAACTATTTCCACTGTTTTTCCATCTATTTCCCATGAAGTGATGGGACCAGATGCCATGATCTTTGTTTTCTGAATGTTGAGCTTCAAGCCAACCTTTTCACTCTCCTCTTTCACTTTCATCAAGAGGCTTTTGAGTTCCTCTTCACTTTCTGCCATAAGGGTAGTGTCATCTGCATATCTGAGATTATTGATATTTCTCCCGGCAATCTTGAATCCAGCTTATGCTTCTTCCAGCCCAGCGTTCCTCATGATGTACTCTGCATATAAGTTAAATAAGCAAGGTGACACTCTAACATATATTTAATGAAAGTAATAACAAATATCAACTAAGGTGGTTAATAGAAGATGGTATAATGCATTTTTAAAGAAAATATGGGAACTGTAGGCTCTAAAAGAAACAAATCTTTGAATTGAATAAATTTTAAGTATTAGTGTGAAGGAAGAGACAGGAAGATGGAGGAGGAATAGCACGGAGAGACAACTTTCTCCCCCACAAATTCATCAAAAGAATATTTGAATGTTGAGTAAATCCCACAAAACAAATTCTGAAGGCCGGCAGAGGACATCAGGCACTCATAAAAGCAGGACATTGTCTTCAAAAGGAGGTAGGAAATAACATAAAAGATAAAAAGTGAGAGAAAAGAGGGAGGGATGGACATTTGTCCCGGAAAGGGAGGTTTAAAAAAAGAGAGAAGTTTCCAGACACTGGAAACACTCACTGGTGAATCTGTGGCAACCCTTGGAACCTGAGAGGGCAACATAACCAGGAGAAACAATAAATAAATAATTAAAATCTACAGACTACGTGCCCAGTAGTAGCTCCATGGGAGAAGCAGTGCAGCCGCCCACACCCCCCCTAGAAAGCTGGGACTGGGCAGGGAGGCGCGGGCTGCATCCCTTAGAGTAAGGACCGGGCCTGAATGCCCTGAGGGCAATCTGAGGGAACTAACTTAAGATAGATAAGCAGACTGTGTGATAGTTACCTCGTGAAATGGCGAAAACCCCCAAGCTAAGACACTTCCAGGCCCACTCAGAGAACAAAGGACTGAACAGTGCTAGCCAGCTGTGGTCAACCCATCCACCATCTCCAGCTGAGACGGCAGGGGAGGACAGCCAGAGCAGGAAGCAGGCAATTGTGGCACCAGAGAGGCATCTGATACCAAGCTTCAAGCAGGCCTTGTTGCTAACCAAGATTTCTTGGGTTCTGGCCAGTCAATATCTGCCTGAGAGGGTGCGCTGGTGGTACTCCCAGAAAACCGAGGAGCAGGGATTGGGGAGGGAATAAGTCACAGTGACTCTGCTGGTCAAACACCTGCTCACCTGAGCTGCTCAGACCAGGAAGGGCAAAAAATTCAGGCCCAACTGAGTCTAAACCTTTGTGGAGTACCTGAAAATCAGAAGCTGAGTGGCTTAGACCATGGATGTACATCCAACCCAGTGACAGCCTCGGATTGTTCCCAGCAGAGCAATCTAGAGCCTGTGCAGTGTAGACTGGGACAGCACACATGCCGTGAGCAGGGGTAAACCCAGTGTGGCTGAAACATTGCAAGCACTCCCCACAGATGCCACTGGTATTTGTCTGCAGCTTACCTCCCTCCCCACAGCACGACTGAACAGGTGTGCCTAAAAAAATTGTCTACCACTGCCGCCTTGTGTCAGGAAGGGAATTAGACACTGAAGAGACCAGCAAACAGAAGAAGCTTAAACAGAAGGAACTGCGTAGGAAGAGACAGATGGAGAAGTCTTGAGCCTACTGCAAAAATAAGACTGAAAACCAGAGCCAGAGGCTTAAGTCCAAATCCTGAGAACACCAGAGAACTGCTGTTCTAGGGAACATTAATTGAAGGAGCTCATCAAATGCTTCCATACCTACACTGAAACCAGGCAACACCAAAGGGTCAACAAGTTTCAGGAAAGACTTTCCACACAAATTCTCCAGCAACACAGGAGAACAGCACTGAGCTTCAATATACAGGCTTCCCAAAGCCACTCCAAACCCACTGATAACTCAAAACTCATTACTGGACACTTCACTGCACTCCAGAAAGAAGAAATCCAGCTCCACCCACCAGAACACCGACACAAGCTTCGCTAACTAGGGAAACTTAAAAAGCCACCCATCCAAGGCCACACACAGCATTGAAACTGCACAATAAAGAAAATTCCACAAGCTGCCAGAAGACTGAAAGGCCACCACAAACAGAACAATATAAGCAAGATGAAGAGGTAGAGAAATACTCAGCAAGTAAAGGAACAGTACAAAGGCCCAGCCAAAAAAAAAAAAAAGAGTAAGTTTTAGGGAATCTACCTGATAAATAATTATGAATATTGACAATGAAAATGATTCAAAATCTTGAAAACAAACTGGAATTACAGAAAAATAACCTCTAGATAATGATTGAGAAGATGCAAAAAACATTTAATAAGGATCTAGAAGAAATAAAAAAGAGTGACTATATAATGAATAATGCAATAGATGAAATCCGAAACACTCTGGAGGGAACCAATAGTAGAATAATGGAGAGAGAAGATAGGATAAGTGAGGTAGAAGATAGAATTGTAGAAATAAATGAAACAGAGAGGAAAAAAGAAAAATGAATTCAGTGAAATGAAGACAATCTCTGAGACCTCTGGGACAATGTTAAATGCCCCAACATTCTAATCATAGAAGTCCCAGAAGAAAAGACAAAAAGAAAGACCATGAGACAATACTTGAGGAGATAAGAGTTGAAAACTTCCCTAAAATGGGGAAGGAAATAATCAAGTCCAAGAAACACAGAGAGTCCCTAACAGGATAAACCCAAGGCCAAATTCTCCAAGGCAAACATGAATCAAACTAACAAAAATCAAACACAACGAACAAATATTAAAAGGAGCAAGGGAAAACCAACAAATAAAACACATGGAGATTCCCAGAAAGATAACAAGTGATCTTTTACCAAAAACTCTTCAGGCCAGGAGGCAATGACACGACATACTTAAAGTGATGAAAGAAAATAACCTACAGCCCAGATGATTGTACCCAGCATGGATTTCATTCAAATATAAAGGAGAAATCAAAAACCTTACAAACAAGCAAAAGCTGAGAGAATTCAGCATCACCAAACCAGCTCTCCAATAAATGCTAAAGGATCTTCTCTTGACAGGAAACACAGAAAAGGTACGTAAACTTGAACCCAAAACAGTAAAGAAAATGGCAATGGGATCATACCTATCAATATTTACCTTAAATGTAAATGGGTTGAATGTCCCAACCAAAAGGCAAAGACTGGCTGAATAGATACAAAAACGAGATCCTTATCATGTTGTCTGCAAAAGACCCACCTCAAAACAAGGGACACATACAAACTGAAAGTGAAGTGCTGGAAAAAGATATTCCATGCAAATAGAGACCAAAAGAAAGCAGGAGTAGCAATATTCATATCAGATAAAATAGACTTTAAAACAAAGGATGTGAAAAGAGACAAAGAAGGAAACTACATATTGATCAAAGGATCAATCCAAGAAGAAGATATAGCAATTATAAACATATGCACCCAACATAGGAGCACCGCAATATGTAAGACAGTTACTAACAAGTATGAAAGGCTAAATTAACAACAGCGCAATAATAGTGGAAGACTTTAATACCCCACTCACACCTATGTATAGATCAACTAAACAGAAAATTAACAACGAAACACAAACTTTAAATGATACAATAGACCAGATAGATCTAATAGATATCTATAGGGCATTTCACGGCAAAACAAAGAATTTCTCCTTTTTCTAAAGTGCACACAAAACCTTTTCCAGGATAGATCACATCCTGGGCCATAAATTTTGACTTGGTAAACAACAACAAAAAAAAAAATTGAAATTTTTCAAGCATCTTTTCTGCCCACAGTGCAGAAAGATTTGATCTCAACTACAGGAGAAAAACTATTAAAAATGCCAGCATATGGAGGCTGAACAACACGCTGCTGAATAGCCAACAAATCATAGAAGAAATCAAAAAAGAAATCAAAATGTGCATAGAAATGAATGAAAATGGAAACACAACAAACCAAATCTTATGGAACACTATGAAAGCCATGCTAAGGGGAAAGTTCATAGAAATATAGGCGTACCTCAAGAAACAAGAAAATAGTCAACTAAATAACCTAACGCTACATCTAAAGAAACTAGAAAAGGAAGAAATGAAGAACCCCAGGGTTAGCAGAAGGAAAGAAATCTTAAAACTAAGCAGAAATAAATGCAAAAGAAATAAAAGAGACCATAGCAAAAATCAGCAAAACCAAAAGCTGGCTCTTTGAGAGGGTAAATAAAATTTACAAACCACTAGCCAGACTCATCAAGAAACAAAGGGAGAAAATCCAAATCAATAAAACCAGAAAAGAAAAAGGAGAGATCACAATAGACAACACAGAAATATAAAGGATCATAAGAGACTGCTATCAGAAATTATATGGCCATAAAATTGACAACTTGGAAGAAATGGACAAATTCTTAGAAAAATACAACTTTTCAAAACTGAACCAGGAAGACATACAAAATCTTAACAGACCCATCACAAGCAGGGAAATCGAAGCTGTAATCAGAAATCTTCCAGCAAACAAAAGCCTAGGGCCAGAAAGCATAACAGCTGAATTCTACCAAAAATTTAGAGAAAAGGTAACATCTATTCTACTCAAACTATTCCAGAAAATTGCTGAGGAAGGGAAACTTCCAAACTCATTCCACGAGGCCACCATCACCCTAATCACAAAACCTGTCAAAGATCTCACAAAAACAGAAAACTACAGCCCAATATCACTGATGAACATAGATGCAAAATTCCTTCACAAAATCCTGACAATCAGAATCCAACAACACATTAGGAAGATCATACATGATGACCAAGTGGGCTTTATCCCAGGAATGCAATGATTCTTCAATATCAGTATATCAATCAATGTAATATAGCACATTAACAAACTGAAAAAAAAATGAATATCTCAATAGATGCAGAGAAAGCCTTTGACAAAATTCAGCATGGATTTATGATAAAAACCCACCAGAAGATGGGAATAGAAGGAACATACCTCAACATAATAAAAGCTATATACAACAAACCCACTGCTGCTGCTGCTAAGTCACTTCAGTCGTGTCCCACTCTGTGTGACCCCATAGACCAAAGCCCACCAGTCTCCCCCTTCCCTTGGATTCTGCAGGCAAGAACACTGGAGTGGATTGCCAATTCCTTCTCCACTTCCCTATGCAAAATCCCATTCATGAATGCCTGTGTAAAACATTTCAAACAAGGGCAATGTATGATCAGACAAAACACCACAAGTTAACAGGCAGTATATGTCATCTTAACATTTAAAATATTAAAAATTACATATTAACTGGTCTTACTTGTGATATGACATGACTGAGCAACTTAACTGAACTGAATTGAACTGACAGGAAGAAACCTCGTATGGTTTACAATGCTGTTCTTAATTCCTAGGGTTTTAAATCTACGTGATACTAAAAATATCCCAGTATTTTGGTGAGTATTTTGGTACCTAATCGCTCAGTTTCTTATATATTATTTCTGGTATGGGAGTAGTAAGCTAAAGAGGCTCTAATTTTGTCATGCTTGTGGGCTTTTCAGTATTCTTGTGGGAGGCTTCATTAGACTTGATCTTCATGAAGCCTATGCTAATATGACAAACCCACAGCAAACATTATCCTCAATGGTGAAAGATTGAAAGCATTTCCACTAAAGTCAGGAACAAGACAATGGTGGCCACTCTTACCACTACTGTTCAACATAGTTCTGGAAGTTTTGGGCACAACAATCAGAGCAGAAAAATACATAAAATGAATCCAAACTGGAAAAGAGGTAAAACCCTCATTGTTTGCCAATGACATGATCCTCTACTCAGAAAACCCTAAAGACTGTACCAGAAAACTACTAGAGCTAATCAATGAATACAGTAATGTTGTAGGATATAAAATCAACACACAGAAATTCCTTGAATTCCTATATACTAATAATGAGAAAATAGAGAAATTAAGGAAACTATTCCATTCACTGTTGCAACGAAAATAATAAAATACTTAGAGATATATCTACCTAAAGCAACAAAAGGCTTCTTTTTTTTTAATTTCTGGACATTTATTTCTCTGTGAAAAAGGGGGAAAGGGAATAAAATAAAAACTGCACAACTAACACAAAAAACCACCAGGAGGAAGGGAGGGAGGCAGAGGAGATGGGGGAGGGGCCCCCATGCAGCAGCACTGGCTGGCGACCAGGGTGCTCGCCCACTCCCCACCTGGCGGGAACGGCCCCGTCCTCCCAGGGCTCTGCTCCGTCCCACCCTGTGCACCCCCAGCCCCGTGAGGGGTGGACGTGAGAAGTCGGAGTCCCGGTCTGAGGGAGGAACCGTGCCGGGGGAGGGAGCTGGGGTCAGAGCATGCACGGGGAGTAACAGCCAAGGACCCCCACTGTCCCCCCAGGGAGGGGCCTGGCGGGGGAGGGTGGGCACCGTAGGCCAGCGGTGGGTCCTCTTCGAGCATCAGTGGAGAGACAGAACAGTCAGAGCCTCCTGGGCGAAGTACTTGACGTCCACGTCCTGGTCCTGGGTCAGCTTCTCAAGGACGGGCTTGACCTCGCTCTGCAGCATGCTGTTGTCCAGGATGTGCCCGATCTTCTACAGGGACTTGGCCACGCTGAAGCGGACGTTGGCAACAGAGTCCCCGGCCATGTGCAGCACGGTGGGCAGCATGTGCTTGGTGGTGATGTCCTGCCCGCAGATCTCAGACAGCACATTGATACAGAAGAGTGTGGTCATGCGGTGCAGGGAGTTGGGGTCCCCAGACATGGCCAAGACCTTGGGGATGATAGTCTCATGGGCCCACTCCTTCCCAACCTCTCCACCACCTTCTTGAGGTTGCTGGTAGCCACCTCGCGGATGGCATAGACATGATCCACCAGCCAGGCCATGCACAAAGATTTGAATTTCTCATCAAAGAACTCCACCCCCAGTTGTCCCGCCAGCAGAGGGATATACTTGATGATGGCCAGCCGCACCCGCCACTTGGCATCCTCCGCCAGCTCCACGATGGCAGGGAGTAGGGACTTCAACAGCTGCCTGAAGCCGATCACCTCGTTCATGCAGTCCAGGTTGGAGATGATTTTCAGCCGCACCTCTGGGCACTCGTCCTTCAACTGGGCCAGGAAGAGGTGCAGGAGGTGCTTGATCGTGCTGTCTTTGCCCGGGATCGGAAAGAGGCCCATGATGATGGAGGCCAGGGCTGACTTGACGAGATGGTTGGCATCAGACACCAGCTCCTTGATGCAGGGCAAGATCTGGGTCATGATCACATTCTCCCGACAGTCAGCGGAGAGATTTCCACAGAATTCTTTGACGTTGTGGGAGGCGGCAACCTTCACCTCAGTCAGCCTCACAGTCTTTCATCAGGTTCTGGAAGGAAGGACTCAGGTTCTTCTGGGTGATTTCAGGCCCCACTGCTTTCTGGAGCCCTGTGAACTTGTTGGCCACCGTGTAACGGACGCGCCAGGACTTGTCCTCGGTAGCCTGGCACAGGGTGGGCATCACCAGGTCCTCCAGGGCCTCCTGGGGCAGGAATTGGGCTATGTTCACGCATGTCTCCACTGCTAGCAGCCCCATCTCGCTCTTGATGTTGTCCAGCTCCAGCACCTTGGCGAACTCCCCAACCTTGGAGGCTGTGGGTCACAGCACCATGGGGGTGTCATCTGCACATAGGTTCTGGAAGTACTGTTGAAACTCTGCCTTGATTGCCCTTGACACACGGGGGTAACAGACAGAGAAGAGGCCGCAGGCTGAAGTGTGGGAGATGAACCAGGCTCCGCCTGCCAGCCACTTCACCAGGGGCACGAAGTGGACCTCAAGGTCGGAGGGGGAGTGCTCATGCGAGATGTCCCGCAGGGATTCCATTGCCTTATCCAGCACCACCGTCTCCTCCACCGTGGTCAGCAACTTCAGGGGCAGCAGCAGGCAGTGCATGTACTTGAGGCCACTCAGCAGAGTGGTAAAAGTGCCCAGCTGCTCTGCCAGGTCCGAAAGGACCTCGTCCTCATCATAGACTGTTTCTGTAAGGAAGGGCAGAAGTTGACCGTGGGCCCTTTCAACCCCAAGGGTCAAAGCAATGGTGGACAGCTTCTAGATGCTGTTGGGGCAAAGCTGAACATCCTTGTTGTGGAGCTCGTCTATGAGCACCGTGATGGGGTAGAATGAGTGGTTGCTGTTGGCTGCCGCCATCTTGGGCCCGTCCCCTTCCTGTCAAGACTGAGGCCAGTGCCGTGCTAAAACTGGGATAGGGAGGGGTTGGGCTGGGAGGAGGAAAGGAACAAAAGACTTCTATAGAAAACTATAAGACACTGGTGAATGAAATCAAATAGGACACTAATAGATGGAGAAATATACCATGTTCATGGATTAGAAGAATAAATATTGTGTGCCAGGAGCCAGCGAGGTAAATCCTACCCATGGCAATGGTCAATTGGGGAAGAGGCCTGATGGGCAAAGGCTAATCAGGACTCGAGGAATCCCCTGGACTTCCTGAGCATCTACCCCAAAGAAAACCGGAGTCTGACTGCCTTACTCTCTTACACCTCTTATCAAGTCCTTTAATACTTACGGGGGCTTCCCCCCAACCACCTATCTCTGAAAACATTAATTCAGAGCTGTAGTTTAAAAGTTCTCCTCGGCTTAATAGGAGTGTTCCAATCCAAGCCCCTCTGATAGCTTTCTAACTTGCATGACAAGTTTGTCCGGGCTTTTACAACTATGAATGTGACTGTTTACAGCCTCGAACCATGCAAGGACAGAAAGCCTAATATTCTAAAATACAGGAATTTGTTGAAGAAGTAAAAATCATTAGAATAGTAGTAAAAAAAAGATTTCATTGTTGAATCAATGCTTGCTGCAAAGTTTATCTATTGTATCTTTGGAAATATATTAATCACATATAGATAGTATAAGTAGTAGCCTTTGAATTAACCACATCAGATCTTAAGTTAATAAATTCCTTTCTTGTAGCTCACTACACTTTTGCCTTATAGGAATGTAACTTTGTCATGTGTCTAGCACATGACTTTACAAAAATCACTTTAAAAGAATATAAGACTTTTTCTAGCTAATTAACCTTTGTTAGGAGAGAGGGCCATAAACTGTCAGCAGGCCTCCTGGCCAGAAGATGATGTAAACCACCTAAAACATTTGTGTATCATGAGATATACAAAAATAAGCCCTGATCCTGATAAGGGTCAAGACTGCAGACCCCGCGCGATTTTGGCGTGAGTCTATACTTCCCTTTCTCTAGTTTTTATGTGCACAACTTAGGGTATAAAAGCAGCACTGGAAAAGAAAGTTTTGGGCCTTGCTCACTGAAGCTTGGTCTCCCCATGTCGTTCTTTCTCTTTTTCTGTCCTTTTCTCTATTCTCCTTTTTCTGGTTGAGATCCTTGGAGTGCTGGGCCCTCTGCGTTTATTTATCTGCCTGGGCTTCTAAGACCCACTTGAGGTGGTGCCCTGGTGGGGTGCCTCTGGTGATTCAAGAGGGTGCCTGCGGCCTATGTAAGCAGAGCAAACCCTGTGCTTGGGTTTTCTTTCTCTCTCTCTCTCACTGATGCCGATGCCGTTCATCCCGAGGATATCCTGTGCCATATCGAGGCTGCTCCCCGATAATTGTGAAAATGCGTATACTACCTAAAGTAACAGAAATTCAATGCAATCCCTATCAAGCTACCAACAGTATTTTTCACAGAGCTACAACAAGTAATCTCACAGTTTGTATGGAAATACAAAAAACCGCGAATAGCCAAAGCAATCTTGAAGAAGAATGGAACTGAGGGAATCAACCTGCTGAACTTCAGGCTCTACTACAAAGCCACAATCATCAAGACAGTATGGTACTGGCATAAAGACAGAAATATAGATCAATGAAACAAAATAGAAAGTCCAGATATATATCCATGCACCTATGGACACCTTCACTTTGACAAAGGAGGCAAGAATATAAAATGGAGAAAAGACAGATCCTTTAACAAGTGGTTTTGGGGAAACTGGTAAATGAATGAAACTAGAACACCCCCTAACATCATACCCAAGAACAATCTCAAAATGGATTAAAGATCTAAATGTAAGACCAGAAACTATAAAACTCCTAGAGGAGAACATAGGCAAAACACTCTCTGACATAAATCACAGCAGGATCCTCCATGAGCCACCTCCCAGAATATTGGAACTAAAAGCAAAATAAACAAATGGGACCTAATGAAGATTAAAAGCTTCTTCACAGCAAAGGAAACTATAAACAAGGTGAAAAGACAGCTTTCAGAATGGAAGAAAATAATAGCCACTGAAACAACTGACAAAGAATTATTCTCCAAAATATACAAGCAGCTCTTGCAGCTCAATTTCAGAAAAATAAACGACCCAATCAAAAAATGGGCCAAAGATCTAAACAGACATTTATCCAAAGAAGACATACAGATGGCTAACAAGCACATGAAAAAATGCTCAATATTCCGTATAATCAGAGAAATTCAAATCAAGATGACAAAGAGGTACCATTTCACACAAGCCAGAATGGCTGCTATCCAAAAGTCTACAAGCAATAAATGCTGGAGAGGGTTTGGAGAAAAGGGAACCCTGTTACACTGTTGGTGGGAATGAAAACTACTACAGCCACTATGGAGAACAGTGTGGAAATTCCTTTAAAAAACTGGAAATAGAACTGCCATACGATCCAACAGTCGCACTCCTGGCATAAACACTGAAGAAACCAGATTTGAAAGAAACACGTATACTCGATTGTTCATTGCAGCACTGTTTATAATAGCAAGAACATGGAAGCAACCTATATGTCCATCTGCAGATGAATTGATAAGGAAGCTTTGGTACCTATACACAATGGAGTTTTACTCAGCCATTAAAAAGAATACATTTGAATCAGTTCTAATGAGGTGGATGAAACTGGAGCCTATTATACAAAGTGAAGTAAGCCAGGAAGAAAAACAAAATACAGTATACTAACGCAAACAATTTTGAAAGATGGTAACGATGACCCTGTATATGAGACAGTAAAAGAGACACAGGTGTATAGAACAGTCTTTTGGAGTCTGTGGGAGAGGGATGATTTAGGAGAATGGCATTGAAACATGTATATTATCACATGTGAAGCGAATCACCAGTCCAGGTTCGACAAATGATGCAGGACGTTTGGGGCTGGTGCACATGGATGACCCGGAAGTAGGATAAACGGAGGAGGGATGTGGGAGGGGGGTTCAAGAAGGGGAGCACGTGTGCACCTGGGGAGGATTAATGTCAATGTATTGCAAAACCAATATAATATTTTAAAGTAATTAGCCACCAATAAAAAAAATAATAATTAAAAATAAAGAAATAGAATTAGTGTGCAAGTAAAATTTCATCCAAGCAATAAACAATAAAGGAACCCTAGTTTCTATGCTAATAGTAGACAAGTGTTTTAGTCAAAAATGTTTTGAGACAAATCACATTCATTATGATTGTACAACATTTTTAACATTTATTTATTTTAGCTGGAGCAGTTAAATAATTACAATATTGTAGTGGTTTTTGCCATTCATTCCTATGAATAAGCCATGGGTTTACATGTGTTCCCCATGCTGCACTCCCCTCAGGATTAAAGTCTGCCTGAAGAAAATACAATTTTCAAAATTTTTGCTGTGCATTTTTCACAGTCAGTAGCACAAATTCCCGGAGAAGGCAACGGCAAACCACGCCAGTACTCTTGCCTAGAAAATCCCATGGATGGAGGAGCCGGATAGGCTGCAGTCCGTGGGGTCGCTAAGGGTCGGACACGACTGAGCGACTTCACTTTCACTTTTCACTTTCACACATTGGAGAAGGAAATGGCAATCCACTCCAGTGTTCTTGCCTGGAGAATCCCAGGGACAGGGGAGCCTGGTGGGCTTCTGTCTATGGGGTCACACAGAGTCGGACATGACTGAAGTGACTTAGCAGCAGCAGCAGCAGCACAAATTCCAGGATTTTAAAATAAATGATCCTAGTACAGACCTCAGCTTTCAAACTACATTTATAATTTCCTACTTAGGATACTTCTGAATATCAGAGGCTTACTATTAGGTACTAAAATATGAACGAATTAATGTTTCTATAAATCGATGACATCAACTGATAATGCTTCTTTACTTTTAGAAATAAAAAAATTGGAGGTAGGGAAGGAGATGGTGGAGGAAAATGATGGGGAGACCACTTTCTCTCCCTCAAATTCATCAAAAGAACATTTGAACAGAGTAAATTCCACGAAACAACTGAATGCTGGCTGAGGACATCAGGCACCCAGAAAAGCAGCCCATTGGTTTCAAAAGGAGGTAGGAAAAAACATAAAAGATACAAAGAGAGACAAAAGAGATAAGGATGGAACTCTGTCCTGGGAAGGGAGGCATAAAAAAGGGAGAAGTTTAAAAAGTTCCGAACACCAGGAAATACTCTCATTTGTGAGTTCATGGCGAGTTTAGACCTCAGAGGGCAACATAAGTGGGAAGAAAAAGAGAAGAGGGTGTTTGCTTGACCAGTGCGTTCTCTTGGCAGAACTCTACTAGCCTTTTACCCTGCTACATTCTGTACTCCAAGGCAAATTTGCCTGGTACTTTAGGTGTTTCTTGAATTCCTACTTCTGTTTTCCATTCCCCTATAATGAAAAGGACATCTTTTTTGGGTGTTAGTTTTAGAAGGTCTTGCAGGTCTTCACAGAACTTTCAGTTTCAGCTTCTTCAGCATTACTGATCAGAGAATAGATTTGGATTACCATGATATTGAATGGTTTGCCTTGGTAAAGAACAGAGATCATTCTGTCATTTTTGAGATTGCTCTCAAGTACTGCATTTTGGATTCTTTTGTTGACTATGTTGTCTACTCAATTTCTTCAAAGGAATTCCTGCCCACAGTTACAGATATAATGGTCCTGTGAGTTAAATTCTCCCATTCCAATCCATCTTAGTTCACTCATTCCTAGAATGTCAATGTTTACTCTGGCCATCTCCTGTTTGGCCACTTCCAATTTGCCTTGATTCATGGACCTAAATTCCAGGTTCCTATGCAATATTGCTCTTTACAGCACCGGACCTTGCTTCTATCACCAGACACATCCACAACTGGGTATTGGTTTTGCTTTTGCTCCATACCTTCATTCCTTCTAGAGTTATTTCTCCACGGATATACAGTAGCAAACTGGGCACCTACCGATCTGGGGAATTCCTCATTCAGTATCCTATCATTTTGCACTTTGTTGCTGTTCCTGAGGTCCTCAAGGCAAGTACACTGAAGTGGTTTGCCATTCCCTTCTCCAGTGGACCACATTCGGCTGTGGTCCATGTGATCACATCGACTAGTTTCCTGTGATCATGATATCAGTGTGTCTACCCTCTGATGTCCCCTCAAAATACTTACCGACTTATTTGGGTTTCTCTTACGTTGGGCATGGGATATCCCTTCATAGCTGCTCCGATGATGCTGTGAAAGTGCTGCACTCAATATGCCAGCAAATTTGGAAAACTCAGCAGTGGACACAGGACTGGAAAAGGTCAGTCTTCATTCCAATCCCAAAGAAAGGCAATAACAAAGAATGCTCAAACTACCGCACAAATTCACTCATCTCACACGCTAGTAAAGTCATGTTCAAAATCCCCGAAACCAGGCTTCAGAAATATGTGAACCGTGAAATCCCAGATGTTCAATCAGGTTTTACAAAAGGCACACGCACCAGAGATCAAATTGCCAACATATGCTTGATCATGGAGAAAGCAAGAGAGTTCCAGAGAAACATCTATTTCTGCTTCATTGACTATGCCAAAGCCTTTGACTCTGTGGATCACAATAAATTGTGGAAAATTCTGAAAGAGATAGGAATACCAGGCCACCTGACCTGCCTCTTGAGAAACCTGTATACAGGTCAGCAAGCAACAGTCAGAACTGGACATGGAACAACAGACTGGTTCCAAATAGGAAAAGGAGTACGTCAAGGCTGTATATTGTCACCTTGCTTATTCATGCAGAGTACATTATGAGGAACGCTGAACTGGAAGAAGCACAAGTTGGAATCAAGATTGTTGGAAGAAATATCAATAACTTCAGATATGCAGATTACACAACCCTTATGGCAGAAAGTGAAGAGGAACTCAAAAACCTCTTCATGAAAGCGAATGAGGAGAGTGAAAAGGTTGGCTTAAAGCTCAACATTCAGAAAACAAAAATCTTGGCATCTGGTCCCATCATTTCATGGGAAATAGATGGAAAAACAACGGAAAGAGTGTCAGATTTTATATTTTTGGACTCCAAAATCACTGCAGATGCTGATTACAACCAGGAAATTAAAAGACACTTACTCTTTGGAAGGAAAGTAATGACCAACCTAGATAGTATATTAAAAAGCAGAGACATTGCTTTGCCAACAAAGATTCATCTAGTCAAGGCTATGGTTTTTCCCGTGGTCATGTATGGATGAGAGAGTTGGACTGTGAAGAAAGCTGATCACCGAAGAATTGATGCTTTTGAACTGTGGTTTTGGAGACGACTCTTGAGAGTCCCTTGGACTGCAAGGAGATCCAACCAGTCCGTTCTAAAGAGATCAAACCTGGGTTTTCGTTGGAAGGACTGATGCTAAAGCTGAAACTCCAATACTTTGGCCACCTCATGTGAATCACTAGAATTGAATCACTGGAAAAGACGCTGATACTGGGAAAGTTTTCGGGCGGGAGGAGAAGGGGACGACAGAGAATGAGATGGCTGGATGGCATCACCGACTCTATGGACATGAGTTTAAGTGAACTCCGGGAGTTGGTTATGGACAGGGAGGGCTGGCATGCTGTTATTCATGGGGTCACGGAGAGTTGGACACAACTGAGCGACTGAAGTGAACTGAACTGTGTTGATCAGAGATGGGCACAGGCTTATTGCAACCAGAGTTCCCCTGAGAAAATGACTTTAAATTCCATTTGATTGGCTCTTGAATTGTTTGGAATGTCAGGGTGTAGAAGCCAAGCCTTTCTCACCAACATACTATGCATGGGTGATGACATAATGATCTACCTGTGTGTCTCACCTTCCCTTCTGGTAGTGTCCACAAGTAGTCAATTGGTGGGGAGTGATTGAAGCCTGTGGGCCCGCTGTGTCAGCCAGTTGCTGTGCTTCCAGGCCCACATCCTTCATAAACCTGGAACATGGTAAGGGCAACAAGGAAAGGAAGACAAGTGGAAGGCTGGAGTGTTTTTGGGAACCTGAATTTTCTTACTTATGAGACTGGTTTTCAGGCCACATGGGCCCTGCGACCTGACGGCTCGGTGGGGCCATCAGGGACTTTACAGAGAGCGGGGGTCAGGGGGCACCAGTCAAGGTGGTCACCCTCTTCAGGATGGAGGCTGTGGAGGAAGGAGAAACTTTGCAGGAAGGAGAAATAGTGGGGTTCCGGCAAGACCTCCAGCCACTGGTGGAAGACATCATGGAGGAGGTGAAGCTGGTGTCTGTTGGCGAGGAACAGGAGCTGCTGTACTTTCAAGAGCGTGAGGAGAACCCAGAGGAGCAGGACCAGGTACACCCAAGCCGTGGAGCCCCGAGGGATTGGCTCCCACTGCCCCCACTTCGTGCAGTGGAGGCATTGGCTTTCCCGCAGGTAGAGCTGAGTTGTGGGAGTTAAAATTACCTCAGGGCCTACTTTTCACTCAGGTGGAAGAACCATCAGAGGAAAAGTATCGCTTGTGTAATCATACATGGCATTCCTAGCTCCTGGGGCAAAGTCATATCCTTACTACCTCTTCTTACGGTTGGTTGTTCAGGAGGATAGAAGGAGCAGGAGCAGGAGGAGGAATATGAGTGAGGGCACAGGCAAACCCATGGGGTGGAGGGACGTGTGGGCTGGCAGGAGTGGCGCGCTCCAAAGTCACAGTGCCAGCCAAGCCAGGGCATGTCTCCACTTGTGTGTGTCTGAGCCATGACTCTGGGTGACTCCTCTTGGCCTGCATCTGAATGGAAGTGGTACCCTGGGCCTGGAACTCTGTGTGACCCGAGACAGTATGCCAGAACAGCATTCTCTAAGACTTATTACTGTAATTGTAGGTTATCTGGGAAAGCAGCAGAAACATTCAGAAATGGTAGGGACCTAACAGAAGCAGAAGAGATTAAGAAGAGATGGCAAGAATACACAGAAGGACTGTACAAAAAAAAAAAAAACACTTCATGACCCAGATAATCACGAAATTACTCACCTAGAGACAGACATCCTGGAAAGTGAAGTCTAGTGGGCCTTAGGAAGCATCATTATGAACAAAGATCCTGGAGATGATGGAATTCCATTTGAACTATTTAAAATCCTGAAAAATGATGCTGTGAAAGTGATGCATGCAGTATGCTGGCAAACTTTCAAAACTCAGCAGTGGACACAGGGCTGGGAAATATCAGATTTCACTCCAATCTCAAAGAAAAGCAATGGCAGAAAATGCTGAACTACAATACAATTGCACTCATCTCACACTCTACTAAAGTGTTCCTTAAAATTTTCCAAGCCATGAATCAGTAACATGGGAACCATGAATTTCCAGATGTTCAAGGTGGATTTAGAAAAGGCAGAGGAACTAGAGATCAAATGGCCAACATCCACTCGGTTTTCGGTAAAAGAAGAGAAATCCAGGAAATCATCTGTTTCTGCTTTATTGACTATGCCAAAGCCTTTGAATTGTGGATCACAATGAACTGTGTAATTTTTTTTTTTTACATATGAAAATACCAGACCACCTGACTTGCATATGGAGAAACTTGTATGAAGGTCAGGAAGCAATATATAGAACTGGACATGGAACAACAGATTGGTTCCAAATAGGAAAAGGAGTACATCAAAGCTGTATATTTCACCCTGCTTATTTAACTTATATGCAAATTACATCATGAGAAACACTGGTCTGTAGGAAACATAAGCTGGAATCAAGATTGCAGGGAGAAATATCAATAACCTCAGATATGCAGATGACACCACCCTTATGGCAGAAAGTGAAGAAGAATTAATCACCTCTTAATGAACGTGAAAGAAGAGAATAAAAAGTTTGCTTAAAGAACAACATTCAGATACTGGTCCCATCACTTCATGGCAAATAGATGGGAAAACAGTGGAAACAGAGGCTGACTTTAGTTTTCTGGGCTCCAAAATCACTGCAGAAGGTGATTGCAGCCATGAAATTAAAAGGCGCTTACTCTTTGGAAGAAAAGTTATGACCAACCTAGACATGATATTAAAAAGCAGAGAATGACTTTGCCAACAAAGGTCTGTCTAGTCAAGGCTATGGTTTTTGCAGTAGTCGTGCATGGATCTGAGAGTTGGACTATAAAGAAAGCCGAGTGCAGAATGATTCTTTTGAACTGTGTTGTTGGAGAAGATTATTGAGAGTCCCTTGGACTTCCAGGAAATCCAACCAGTCCATTCTAAAGGAGATCTGTCCTGGTTGTGCATTTTAAGGACTGATGTTAAAGCTGAAACTGCAGTACTTTGGCCTTCAGATGCGAAGAGCTGACTCATTTGAAAAGACCCTGATGCTGGGGAAGATTGAGAGCAGGAAGAGAAGGGGACGACAGAGGATTAGATGGTGGATTAGATGGTTGGAGGGGATCATCAACTCGGTGGACTGCAGATGTTGGTGATTGACAGGGAGGCCAGGCGTGCTGCCATTCATGGGGTCGCAAAGAGTCGGACACCACTAAGCAACTGAACTGAACTCAAGTGATAGTTGATTGGAGAAAGATATCTTCAAACTGGATGCCTTAATAAAATTCAGATTTTCTTGTATCGATAGCCATCATGGGAATGTAATTCAACATATCAATATAACCATTTAAAGATTTTGTAAAGCTTAAATTCCTGTGAACGAAGAACTATTATTTTTAAAATAAATACGTAAAGGAGATTTAAAAGAACACGTATATTGTCATTCATCCATAACATATGGTAACATGTAAAAGACGTTGTGTGACAAATATAATGAATATTTTAAAGAACAATACAATAGAATTAAATAAAAAAATTAAAACACTATAATATATAAAATGCACAAGTACATATCATGGGTCAACTAGACAGAGTAGATTGTTCATGGTTCTGTCCCAACTCTTTTAAGGTAATTTTTCTTTTGGGGAAAATTTTTCAATCTTTAGACATGCACATGTGCAGCAAAATATAATGTACAGTCACTTTTATTTTTTATTGCTGTCTTCTAAATAAGTGTGTTATGAATTTGGATGTAGTATTCCGATATTGGCATTGCATTCGTCATTAAAGTGTACACACTTAGAGTTCTACTTTTCACTTCCAAGATAATGTGAGATTCATTAAGAATAATGATGTTTATAAAAAAGCTAATATGCTTTTAAAACTTAATTTTTTTGGAGTATACTTGTTTTCCATTATTTTGTTAGTTTCTCCCCTAAAGCAAAATTAGAGAATGCTGCAGTCCTTCACGTCATAAAGTCTAGTAAACGAGATAGTCACTAAACAGCAACCATACATCTATCTCCATGTTTTTGACTTCTTTCTAAATCTGGTCACCACAGTGCATTAAGACTTCCCTGTGCTATGAATACAGATCAGAAGTATATGTGTGTCTGTTGTAATCTCCTAATTCCTGCTACCACCAGGCATTGCATCCTTGATAACCGTATATTTCTTCTCCATTGCTGTGTCCCTATCTATGCTTCTCATAGAGAATCATCTATTCCAGTTTTACCTAGATCCCACATATTTGTGTTAATATCTGATATTTCTTTTCCTCTTTTGTCTTAGCTTTATTGTATCTGACACTGTCTCTGTCCTTCTGCATCTATGAAATTTACCTGATTTCATTCCATCTTAAGACTATGGTATGTATGTCCCAACTCATTTTATCCATTCCTCTCTAGATGAATGAATATTTCTGTTGCTTCCATGTCGTGCTTTGCAAATAATGCTGCCATCAATATTGAGGTTGTGCATCTTTTGGAATTATGATTTTCCTCATGAAAATTATTGACAATTATTGGATTTCTTGAACATATGGTAGCTTCATTCTTATTTTTAAATGATCCCCTATATTCTTCTCCATCGTAATCTATCAATGTGCATTCCTAACAACAGTACAGGATTGCTCTGTTTACTTAGAACCCTCTCTTAGCACTTTTTGTGTGGATTTTTTTATTTTGATAATGGTTATTCAGACATATGTGAGTTGATACCACCATTGAAGAATTTATTTCCCTTTCTCTCACAGTTAGTGATGCTGAACATTTTAAAAAATATTATTGGACATCTGTATATCTTCTTATGAGAAGTGTCTATTTCATCACCTATTCATTTGTTTCATTTGGGTGTTCATTTGGCTGTTATTGAGCCACATGAGCTGCTTCCATATTTTGGAGATTCTTCTGTTGTCATTATCTTCAGTTGCAAATGTTTTTCCCATAATGAGATTTCATTTCTGTCTTGCTTATAGGTTTCCTTTGCAACATATTTAAGTTTAGTTAAGTCTCTTTATATATTTTCGGTTTTATTTTCATTTCCCAAGGAGGTAGTTAAAAAAAAAAAAGTTGATGCTGCATTCCATGTCACAATGTATTCTACCTATGCTTTCCTCAAATATTATTGATTTACAGTTTCTGGCCTCATAAGTAGGTCTTTAATCCATCTTGAATTTGTCTTATTCTATGGTGCTAAGGAGTGACTAAATGTGATCAACTGGAGCAGGTAATGGCACACCACCCCATTATACTTGCTATGGCACCTCTATAAGCTGTATAAAAAGGCAACAAGGTGTGATACCAAAAAAAGAGTCTCCCAGGATGGTAGATGCCTAATATGCTACTTGAGAGAAGCAGAGGTTAATAACTAACGTTTCCAGAAAGCAGCAAGTGGTTGCCCCAAAATGGAAATAAGCCTCATTGTTTATATGTCTGGAGATGAAATTAAAATGGAATGCTGTGAAGAACAGTATTGCAGGGCAACCTGGAATGTTAGATCTATGAACAATTTAAATTGAATGTGGTATAACAGGAGATGGCAACAGCCAACTCGTTGAAAAAAACCCTGGTTCTGGGAAAGATTGAAGGCAGCAGGAGAAGGGGGAAACAAAAATGAGATGATTGGATGGCATCACCTATGCAATAGATATGAACTCTGGCAAACTCCAAGAGGTGGACAGGAAAGACTGGAATGCTGCAGTTCATGGCATCCTAAAACGTCAGACACGATTTGGCCACAGAAGAATAACCAGGTCGTGTTCTAACTGTATTCTAATACTTTTAGCTGTCCAGATTTTCCACTTTAACTTGTCAAATATATTATCTTCTTGCCATTGAATATTGTTGCCTCCTTTGTCAAAAATTAGGTGATCATTGGAAGAGATTATTTTAGGGTTTTCTATCTGTTCCATTGGCTTTAATCCCAATATTGTTTTAATTGCATGGCATTTTCAAAACTATATGTTTTTTGTATAGACTGAAGTGAGGAAACCTGAGTCCTGTAGCTCAGTTTCTCTTTCCCAAGTTTGCATGGTTATTCAAATCTTTGTCTTTCCATCAAGTTGTAAAGATTTTTTTTTTTTTTTGGTTCTATTCTGTGAAAAATTTCATTGGTAATTTAATAGGGATGATACTGAATTTGCAAACTGCTTTTCATAGTGTAGCCATTCACATATTGATTTTTAAAGCCCCCAAAATAGTATATCTCTTATTTCATTTCTGTCACCTTTAAAAAAAAAAAGTATTTATTTTAATTGAAGGCTGATTACTTGACAATATTGTAGTGGTTTTTGCCATACATTGACATGAATCAACCATGGGTGTACATGTGTTCCCCATCCTGAACTCCCTCCCACTTCCCTCTCCATCCCATCCCTCAGGGTCATTCCAGTACACCAGCCCTGAGCACCCTGTCTCATGCATCAAACCTGGACTTGTGATCAATTACACGTATGGTAATATACATATTTCAATGCTATTCTCTCAAATCATCCCACCCTTGCCTGCTCCCACAGAGTCCAAAAGTCTGTTTTTTACATCTGTGTCTATTTTGCAGTCTCAAATACAGGCTCATTGTTACCGTTTTTCTAAATTCTATTTGTGTTAATATTCTCTATCGCTGTTTTCCTCTCCGACTTAATTCACTCTGTATAATAGGCTCTAGTTTCATTCACCTCATTAGAACTGATTCAAATGCATTGTTTTTAATAGCTGAGTAATATTCCATTTTTTTTTTTCCAGTGAGTCAACTAGTCGCATTAGGTGGCCAAAGTATTGCAGTTTCAGCTTTAGCATCAGTCCTTCCAATGTACCCAGGATTGATCTTATTTAGAATGGACTGGTTGAATCTCCTTTCAGTACAAGGGACTCTCAAGAGTCTTCTCCAACACCACAGTTCAAAAGCATCATTTCTTCGGCAATCAGTTTTCTTCACAGTCCAATTCTCACATCCATACATGACCACGGGAAAAAACATAGCCTTGACTAGATTGACCTCGAGTGAATTCCGGGAGTTGGTGATGGACAGGGAGTCCTGGCGTGCTGTGATTCATCGGGTTGCGGAGAGTCGGACACGACTGAGTGACTGAACTGAACTGAACTGAGTATTCCATTGTGTATATGTACCAGAATTTTCTTATCCAGTTGTCTGCCGATGGCTATCTCAGTTGCTTCCATGTCCTGGTGGTTGTAAGCAGTGCTGCAATGAACAGTGGGGTGCAAATCACTTTCTTAATTCTGGTTTCCTCGGTGTGTATCCCCAGCAGTGGGATTGATCTGCCATATGACAGTCCTATTTTCCAGTTTTTTTAAGGAATATCCACCCTGTTCTCCACAGTGGCTGTACAAGTTTGCATTCCCACCAAAAATGTAAAAGGGTTCCCTTTTCTCTGCACCCTCTCCAAAGGGCTTATCATCTTTTATTTGTCTCATCCATACCTTATTATTTCTGTCACAAAAGTCCTTTTTCAGTTTAGGCAGGATTATGCCCAATATTTCATTTTTCCTGTTACAATGGTGAATCAGATTATTTCCTTAATTTTTGTTTTTGGTTTTCTCTTGTTATTTATAGGAATGCAGGAGATATCTTCCTGTTTATTTTTTTTAATCCAACAACTTTCCTAAAGTCATTGTTGTTAATTTTCTGGTGCCATCTTAGGATTCTGTGACATAATAAATTGTGTCGAAAAACAGTGACACTTTTACCTCTTATTTTTCAGTTTACTGGTAATGTTTTTTTTTTTTTCTTCTTCTTCTTCACTGATTGCTGTAGCTAACAGACCCAAGATTATTTTGAGTAACAGTGGTGAGAGCGGCAAACTTTAACTTTCTCATGATCTTAGGCAAAATATTTTCAGTTTTCACCTATGAGAAGAATTTTAGTGGTAGGTTTATCCATACATGGTCTTTATTAAGATGAAGATGATCCTCTCTGTTCCCACTTCCTTCACAGGGTTTTTCATAAATAAGTGTTTAATTTTGTCCAAGGTGCTTTCTGCATCTGTGTCTTAGATGTGTTCAACACATCTCCTTGGAAACGTTTATTATCATTCATTGTTTATTTTTTCTCATCTGGCCACTTGATGCAAAGTGCTGTCTCAATAACGAGTGCTCTGATACTGGGAATCAGTTCAGTTCAGTTCAGTTCAGTCGCTCAGTCATGGCCTACACTCTGCGACCCCATGAATCACAGCACGCCAGGCCTCCCTGTCCATCATGAACTCCCGGAGTTCACTCAAACTCATGTCCACAGAGTCGGTGATGCCATCCAGCCATCTAATTCTCCATCGTCCCCTTCTCCTCCCACCCCCAAACTTTCCCAGCATCAGAGTCTTTTCCAGTGAGTCAACTTGTCGCATGACGTGGCCAAAGTATTGCAGTTTCAGCTTCAGCATCAGTCCTTCCAATGAACACCCAGGATTGATCTCCTTTAGAATGGACTGGTTAGACGCGAGAGACACCTGGCTCCGGCGGCGCAGACGCGAGAGACGCCCGGCTCCGGCGGCGCAGATGGGAGACGCCCGGCTCCAGCGCAACTGACCACGTGCAAAATCGTGGCTGAGATGAGCTACCCTGTGCCCAGGGTTAGTGCGGTGGCCGAGAGGAGCTGTACCACGTTCAGGAGGCGGTGGCTGCTTGGGCACCAGAGGGCCGAGAGGAGCTGATCCACATTCAAAGCAGGAGGGGCGGCCTTGAGGAGATACCCCTCGTCCAAGGTAAGGTACAGTGGCTGCACCTTGCTGGAGCAGCTGGGAAGAGATACTCCACAACCAAGTGGAATATAAGAATCCAGTGTTCTGGGGAGGAAGGAACAAGATGGCAGAGGGATAAGATGGCAAGACCACTTTCTCCCCCACAAATTCATCAAAAGAACATTTGAACGCGGAGTAAAGTCCACAAAACAACTTCTGAATACTGGCAGAGGACATCAGGCTCCCAGAAAAGCAGCCCATTGTCTTCTAAAGGAGAGAGAAGAAATCCAGCTCCACCCACCAGAACACCAACACATGCTTCCCTAACCAGGGAACCTGGACAATCACCCGTCCAACCCCACACACAGCGAAGAAACTACGTAATAAAGAGAACTCCACAAACTGCAAGAAGAGGGAAAGGCCACCCCAAGCAAAGCAATATAAGCAAGATGAAGAGGCAGAGAAATACCCAGCAAGTAAAGGAACAAGATAATTGCCCACCAACACAAACAAAAGAAGAAGATATAGGGAATTTACCTGATAAAGAATTTCAAATTTTGATGGTGAAAATGATTCAAAATCTTGAAAGCAAAATGGAGTTACAGATAAATAACCTGGAGAAAAGGATTGAGAAGATGGAAGAAAGATTTAATAAGGACTTAGAAGAAATAAAAAAGAGTCAATATACAATGAATAATGCAATAGATGAGATCAGAAACACTCTGGAGGGAACAAACAGTAGAAAAACAGAGGCAGAAGACAGGTTAAGCGAACTAGAAGATAGAATTGTAGAAATAAATGAAACAGAGAGGAAAAAAGAAAAACAAATTAAAACAAATGAGGACAATATTAGAGACCTCTGGGACAATGTTAAACGCTCCAACATTCGAATCATAGGAGTCCCAGAAGAAGAAGACAAAAAGAAAGACCATGAGAGAATACTTGAGGAGATAATAGTTGAAAACTTCCCTAAAATGGGGAAAGAAATAATCACCCAAGTCCAAGAAACCCAGAGAGTCCCCAACAGGATAAACCCAAGGCGAAATACTCCAAGACACATATTAATCAAATTAACAAAGATCAAACACAAAGAACAAATATTAAAAGCAGCGAGGGAAAAGCAGCAAATAACACATAAGGGGATTCCCATAAGGATAACAGCTGATCTTTCAACAGAAACTCTTCAGGCCAGAAGGGAGTGGCAAGACATACTTAAAGTGATGAAAGAAAATACCCTACAGCCCAGATTACTATACCCAGCAAGGATCTCATTCAAATATGTAGGAGAAATCAAAAGCTTTACAGAAAAGCAAAAGCTGAGGGAATTCAGCATCACCAAACCAGCTCTCCAACAAATGCTAAAGGATCTTCTATAGACAGGAAACACAGAAAGAGTGTATAAACTTGAACCCAAAGCAATAAAGAAAATGGCTAAGGGATCGTACTTATCAATAATTACCTTAAACGTAAATGTGTTGAAATTTTCAAAAAGGCTAGGAAACAATTCTCATAGCCATCAATAGTTCAGTGTTGAGTTCATGAATAGTTTTTAAAGTTTGGGACAAACTGTAGTATTTGCTGTTTGAAGTACTATTTGTAATTGGCATATTACGATATAACATTGGTCTTCATTTCCAACTTAAAACGCCTAAAAATGCCTAACAGGTTTTTAGATTTGTGAATTTTAGTTGAAATGTATTTTACGATGTTACTAAACCTGCAGAAATATTGAAATAAAAAAAAAAGAATGGACTGGTTGGATCTCCTTGCAATCCAAGGGACTCTCAAGAATCTTCTCCAGCACCATAGTTCAAAAATATCAATTCTTCGGCGATCAGCTTTCTTCACAGTCCAAATCTCACATCCATACATGACCATGGGAAAAACCATAGCCTTGACTAGACGGACCTTTGTTGGCTAAGTAATGTCTGTGCTTTGTAATATAATATCTAAATTGGTCATAACTTTCCTTCCAAGGAGTACGTGTCTTTCAATTTCATGGCTGCAATCAGCATCTGCAGTTTCCATCTATTTCCCATGAAGTGATGGAATTGAAGGTAAAAAGAGAAGTGGATAGCAGATGATGACAGAATTAGATAACATCACAAATGCTATGGACATGAGTCTGAACAAATTCTGGGAGATAGGGAAGGTCAGCCTGATGGGACACAGTCCATGGGGTGGCAAAGGGATGGGCGTGAATAACTGACTGAACAACAATAGCAAAACATTCTTTCCTGTTATTGACAGTAGTAGATATCCGTGACTACTTCATTTTCTATCTCGCCATACCCTATCTATATCTCAGTTGCACTACTTTCACCACATACCATGCAAAGATTCAGCCATGTCTGTTGCTATTACTGTCCCCCAAATGGACCAAAGTATATGTGATTTCTCAACTACACATGATTCAGTGGTCTCCTAACCATTCTCCAGCATCCATTTATGTTCCTCAGAAATCTCTACCTTGCTATAGACAGAGAAAATTGTCTCTCACTAGCGAAACCATGCGATAGAAAGCAAGTTCTTGAGAATAAATACCCTTTCCGGATTCTGTATTCCAACTTTGTCTCAGTCTTCACATTGTTCTTTTAAGTCTCATTTCTTCAGTCACACTAAAGTTTCAGTCTGTGTTCTCTTCTTCTCAGTCTCACTGTCTGTGCAGACACTGTTCTTCTGTTTTCCTTGATTTCCTTTTTTATTAATGTCTGTGAGATGTTATTTTAAATTCCTCTGGAAACTTTTTTTCACTTTACAGATCATTTTGAGATTTTAGTTTTAGATTATCCTAATTGATGTGCCTTGATAGACTGTCCTCTCCCAAAGGAATAAATTATGACAACCCACGTCTATTTCAGCTTGTGATTTACTCACCTGTATTAAGGAGTAAATGACTGTATTTGAATAATACAACCTGAATGGATGTGCAACTTAGTCACTGAGTCATGCCCAACTCTGCAACCTCATGGAATGCAGCCCAACAGGATCATCTATCCATGGGCTTTTCCAGCAAAGATATTGGAGTGGGTTGCATTTCCTTCTCCAGCACAACATTAACAATGGAAATAAGAGATGAAAATTTTAACGTATAAAATTTAATAAATTCTGAACTTGAAGAGTTAATTCCCTAAAAAGAGTAAAAGTAACTTGATTGCAAGTTAAAATCACCAATTTTTGTTGTCTATCCCACAATCAGGTATAGAAAAAATCATCAGCTTCTCTGAAAAGCATAATTTTCAATTATTAATATGGCTAAGGAATATTAAAAAAAGTAAAAAAGAAATATCACAGATCTATATCATAGATAGAAAATAGAGGCAAAGAATGGCATTTTTCTTCAAGAGAAATTGAGGCTAGATTATTAATCTTTCTCTCTTTCTTTTTCTTGGTGAATGTTATTTGGCATTCCTAGTGATAAATTTTCATCAAGATCCCTTAAATCACGGTCCATACTTGCTTTTCAAGTGAATTATTGGTGAGGATTTTTGGAAGAAATGGAATGAGGGAAACAAGACACAGCAGAGTGAAAATAAATCTAATCTCAAGTGGAGGCAAAATTGCACTGTGTGTAGAATTTCTACATCAAATGTGTCAGTTCAGTTCAGGTCAGTTCAGTTGCTCAGTCATGTCTGACTCTTTGTGACCCCATGAATCACAACTCGAAAGGCCTCCCAGTCCATCACCAACTCATGTGTAATTATGTATATTTTATGTATGAGCATACTAGTGAAGATTTTCATCTTCATTATGAAATTCTTGATACATCAAATATGAAAACCTGAATGAATGTTTTCTGACAACACATGAAACTTTGCATATTTGGAATAAGAAAGGCTGGTGATTTTTTTCATCTGACATATGAACTGTGACTTTCACATGTAGCATTATAGGTTCATTGTTGAGACCTGAAATAGAGTTTTGTGTTTTGTTTTGTTTTTAATAGGAGAAAATGTGGATACATTTTCAAACATGTAATTAGAAAGTCTGAATGCTTATAAGCAGGACTGCACAAAGATATTCATATGTATATTATGGACCTTCGATATTTTGTATATGAAAATATCACTTCATATTTTCAAGCTTGAAGTGTGACTTTCCTATGTTTTTAATTTGGTAATCTGAGTGTTGAGGGCATGTTATTGTAATAAATTATGGAATAAACACTATTTCACATTTGAAAAACTGCATACAACGTTTAATTATAGAAATTTGGAATTTTCTGTGCTTGATATATGAACAACTGAGCTGCAATTTTAACACGGAATATTGAATTCTATACATTTTAAATATGAATAACTGGGTATCAGACATACTACCTGAGACATAGAATACTGTATATTTCACATATGAAATTTTAAACACATTTTATCTTACATGAAATATGCAGACTCTTCAACATGACACATGAAAAGCTGCACTCTGATTTTCCTACATGAAATATGGAAATCTCTGTGTTCAGTATGAGAAAACCTGGACACAAATTACCTTATAAAAAATAAAGACTTCTCTATGTTTTGCATGAGAAAATCTGGGGACAGATTCTCTACTGAAACATGACATTTTATAAATTCAATATATTAAATCCTGGGCATAGTATTTCTGTTGAACAAGAAATATAACATCCTTGTGTGTAACTAACATGTGAGGATCTGGACATACCTTATCCTTCATGAAAAATGGAGTACTCTTTCACATTTAAAAAGTGAGTTAGATTTTCTTTTCCTCCATGACCTATAATATTCTCGGTATTTCACACATGAAAATTTAGGCAAAAATTAAAAATTTAGGCAAAAATTAAAAATTTAGATGAAATTTGGAAATGTTTATATTTCATAGGCAAAACTCTAAAATCAGTCATCCCAAATGCAACTCTGTGTATTTTACATATAGCATGACATTTTTTCTATATGTTTACACACAAAATTTTATGTTGATATTCACATAAGTAAAACAACTAACTGGTTCTCCTGTATGATGAATGTTGTGTAAAAATGTTCCATCATGAAATGTAGAATTTTTTACAGTCCACATAAGAAAATCTTGGTGCTGATTTTCCAACATGAAAGGTAGAATCCTTATATTTCACACTTGGAAACCTGGGAGTGACTAGTGGTCCCTGGATCATGGAATTTTCTAAGTTCATGTATGTTAATCTAATTTCAATAATTCCTGTATGAAATACGATATTCTCTCTGCTACACAGATGAAAATCCTGGTGCAGAATGTTATGAAAAATGGCTTTCTCTGAATATTACATATGGCAATGCAATCACAGATTTTCTTAAGTGAAGTTGGGAAGCATCTGCACTTCATATTGAAAATGGAGTCTCATAATTTCCATAATGAATTAAAGAATAGTCTGTATTTCACATATGAACATCTGCTCGCAGATAGACCAACATGTTATGTGGAATTTTGTATATTTCATAAGCCAACATCTTGGCACTAAGTTTCTAATGAGAAATATGGATTTTTCATTATTGCACATGTGAAAATCTGACTATCTGGAATACACTACATCTTTTTTAATCTATTATTATTATTTTTTTTACTTTATATTATTGTATTGGTTTTGCCATATATTGCCTTGAATCTGCCCCTGTTGTGCCTGTGTTCCCCATCTTGAACCTTCCTCCCTCATCCCTTCCCATCCCATCCCTCTGGTTCATCCCAGTGCACCAGCCCTGAGCATTCTATATCATGCATCAAACCTGGATTTGCGATTCGTTTCACATATGATAATATACATGTTTCAATGTCATTCCCCCAAATCATCACACCATTGCCCTCTCCCACGGAGTCCAGAAGACTGTTCTATACATCTGTGTCTCTTTTGCTGTCTCGTGTACAGGGTTATCATTATCATTTTTCTAAATTCCATGTATATGCATTAGTATACTGTAATGATGTTTTTCATTCTGGCTTACTTCGCTCTGTATAATAGGATTCAGTTTCATCCACTTCATTAGAACTCATTCAAATGCATTCTATTTAATGGCTGAGTAATATTTCATAGTGTATATGTACCATAGCTTTCTGATCCATTCGTCTGCAGATGGACATCCAGGTTGCCTCCATGTTCTGGCTTTAATAAACACTGCTGCGATCAACATTGGAGTGCATGAGTCTCTTTCAATTCTGGTTTCCTCGGTGTATATGCCCAGCAGTGGGATTGCTGGGTCGTATGGAAGTTCTATTTCCAGTTTTCAAGGAATCTCCACACTGTTTTCCATAGTGGTTTTACTAGTTTGCATTCCCACCAACAGTGTAAGAGGGTTCCCTTTTCTCCACACCCTCTGCAGCATTTTTTACTTGTAGACTCTTGGACAGCAGCCATTCTGACTGGCATGAAATGGTACATCATTGTGGTTTTGTATTGCATTTCTCTGAGTGATGTTGAGCATCTTTTCATGTGTTTGTTAGCCATCTGTATGTCTTCTTTGTAGAAGTCTCTGTTTAGTTCTCTGGCCCATGTTTTGATTGGGCCATTTATTTTTCTGAAATTGAGTTCAGGAGCTGCTTGTACATGTTTCAGATTAATTCTTTGTCAGTTGCTTCATTTGCTATTATTTTCTTCCATTCTGAAGGCTGTCTTTTCACCTTGCTTATAGTTTTCTTTGCTGTGCAGAAGCTTTTAATTTTAATTAGTTCCCATTTGTTTATTTTTGCTATTATTTCCAATATTCTGGGAGGTGGATCATGGAGGATCCTGCTGTGATTTATGTCGGAGAGGGTTTTGCCTATGTTCTCCTCTAGGAGTGTTATAGTTTCTGGTCTTACATTTATATCTTTAATCCATTTTGAGTTTATTTTTGTGTATGGGGTTAGGGAGTGTTCTAGTTTCATTCTTTTACAAGTGGTTGACCAGTATTCCAAGCATCACTTGTTAAGGAGATTGGCTTTTCTCCTTTGAATATTCTTGCCTCCTTTATCAAAGATAGGTGTCACAGGTGCATAGATTTATCTCTGGCCTTTCTATTTTTTTCCATTGATCTATATTTCTGTCTTTATACCAGTACAAACTGTCCTGATGATTGTGGCTTTGTAGTAGAGCCTGAAGTCCAGCTTGTTGATTCCCCCAGTTCCAGTCATCTTTCTCAAGATTACTTTGGCTATTCGAGGTTTTTTATTTTTCCATACTAATTGTGAAATTATTTTTGCTAGCTCTGTGAAAAATACTGTTGGTAGTTTGATAAGGATTTCATTGAAACTATAAATTACTTTGGGTAATATATTCATTTTCACAGTATTTATTCTTCCAATCTTTGAACAGGAAATATTTCTCCATCTATTAGTGTCCTGTCTGATTTCTTTCACCAGTGTTTTATAGTTTTCTATATATAGTTTATTTTTTGTTTGTTTCTTTAGGTAGATACATTCTTAAGTGGTTTATTCTTTCCATTACAATGGTGAATGGAATTATCTCCTTAACTTCTCTATTTTCTCATTATTAGTGTATAGGAATGCAAGAGATTTCTGTGTGTTGATTTTATATCCTCAACTTTACTATATTCATTGATTACTTTTAGTGATTTTCTGGTAAAGTCTTTAGGGTTTTCTGTGTAGAGGATCATGTCATCTGCAGACAGTGAGAGTTTTATTTCTTTTCCAATTTGTATTCCTTTTACGTCTTTTTCTGCGCTGATTGCTGTGACCAAAACTTCCAAAAGTATGTTGAATAGTAGTGGTGAGAGTGGGCACCCTTGTCTTATTCCTGACTTTAGGGGGAAAACTTTCAATTTTTCACCATTGAGGGTAATGTTTGCTGTGGGTTTGTCGTATGTAGCTTTTATTATGTTGAGGAATGTTCCTTCTATTCCCACATTCTGGAGGGTTTTTATCATAAATGGATGTTGAATTTTGTCAAAGGCTTTCTCTTCATCTATTGAGATAATCATATGGTTTTTATTTTTCATTTTTTTAATGTGGGTATTACATTGATTTATTTGCGAATAGTGAAGAAACCTTACATTCCAAATATGCAAATTTTCATTTGTTGTCAGAAGACTTTCACTCAGATTTTCATACCTGATATATTGAGAATTCCATATATGAAGATGAAAATCTGCACTAGAACGTTCATATGTAAAATATACACAATTAAATATTTGATGTAGAAAATTCTGCCCCTAGTGAGATTTTGCCTCCACTTGAGATTGCATTTAGTTTCACTCTGCTGTATCTTGCTTCCTTCATTTCATTTTTCCTGAAAGCACTCACCAATAATTCACTAGAAAAACAAGTATGGACCCTGATTGAAGGGATCCTGATGAAAAACTATGACCAGGAATGCCAAATAACATTTACCAAGAAAAAGAAAGTGAGAAAGATTCATATTCTAGTCTCAATTTCTCTTGAAGAGAAATGCCATTATATGCCTCTATTTACTAACCATGATATAGATCTCTGAGATTTCTTTTTTGCTTTTTTTTTTAATATTCCTTAGTCATACTAATAATCGAAAAATATGCTTTTCAGATATGCTAATGCTTTTTTTACACCTGATTGTCGGATAGACAGCAAAAGTTGGTGATTTTAACTTGCATTCAAGATACTCTTTTTTTTGGTGTGAATTCTCTCTGTAAATTCAGAATTTAGCAAGATTTATAAGCTGGAAAAATGTATTTCTTAATAGTTCCAGTGTTCTTGTGTCCCTGGAGAAGGAAATGGCGATCCACTCCAATATATTTGCCTGGAATATCCATGTGCAATCAAGTTTGTTGAGCTGCAGTCCTTGAGTTTGCAGAGTTGGGCATAACTCAGTGATTATGCTGCACACCCATTCAGGTTGTATTACTCAAATACAATCCTTTAATCCTGAATAGAGGCGAGTAGAATCACAAGCTAAAATAGATGTGGGTTGTCATAATTTATTCCTTTTGGAGAGGACAGTCTATCAAAGCTCATCAAAAAGGTCAATCTAAAATTAAAATCTCAAAATGATTTGTACAGTGAAAAAGTTTCCTGAGGAATTTAAAATAAAATCTCATAGACATTAATTAAAAAGAAAAATCAAGGAAAACGGAAGAATATTGTCTGCACAGTGAGACTGAGAAGAACAGAACACAATGAAACTTCAGTGTGATTTAAGAAATGAGACTTAAGCGAACAATGTGAAGACTGAGACAAAGTTGGAATGCAGAATCCGGAAAGGGTATTTATTCTCAAGAATTTGCTTTCTATCGCATGGCTTCGGTAATGAGTGACAATTTTCTCTGTCTATAGCAAGGTAGAGAGTTTCTGAGGAACATAAATGGATGCTGGAGAATGGTTAGGAGACCATTGGATCATGTGTAGTTGAGAAATCACATATACTTCGGTCCATTTGGGGGACAGCAATAGCAACAGACATGGCTGAATCTTTGCATGGTATGTGGTGAAAGTAGTGCAACTGAGATATAGATAGGGTATGGCGAAATAGAAAATGAAGTAGTCACAGATATCTACTACTGTCAATAACAGGAAAGAATGTTTTGCTATTGTTCAGTCAGTTATTCATGCCCATCCCTTTGCCACCCCATGGACTGTGTCCCATCAGTCTGACCTTCCCTATTTCCCAGAATTTGTTCAGACTCATGTCCATAGGGTTTGTGATGCTATCTAACCCTCTCATCATCTGTTACACACTTCTCTTTTTATCTTCAATTATTCCCAGTATCAGAGCATTCTCTAATGAGACAACACTTTGCATCAGGTGGCCAGAGAAGAAAAGAACAATGAAAGATAGTAAACGTTTCCAAGTAGAGGTCTTGAACACATCTAAGATACAATGCAGAAAACACTTTTGACAAAATTAAAGACTCATTTGTGATAAAAGCTGTACAAGAAGTGGGAACAGAGAGGATCATCTTCAACTTAATAAAGGCCGTGTATGAACAAACCCAGCACTACTATGTTTTTCAGAGGTGTAATCTGAAAGCATGTTGCCTAAGGTTGTGAAAAAGACAAAGTTTGCCATTCTCACCACTGTTATTCAACATAATCTTGGGACTCCTAACTACAGCAATCAGTGAAGGGAAAAAAAAAATTACCTGCAAACTGATAAACAGGATGTAAAAATGTCACTGTTTGCTGAAAAAAGTTGCATTTCAGAGACTCCTAAGATTGCACCAGAAAATTAATACGGAAGTGGTTGGATAAAGAAATAAACAGGAGAAAATCACCTGCATTCCTAGAAATAACAAGAGAAAACAAAAAACAAAAATTAAGGAAACAATATGATTCACCATTGTAACAAGAAAAAAAAAAATCCTTGAGAATGAACCTGCCTAACCAGAGAAACCTAACAGAAGCAGAAGATATTAAGAAGAGGTGGCAAGAATACACAGAAGAACTGTACAAAAAAGATCTTCACGACCAAGATAGTCATGATAACGTGATCACTGACCTAGAGCCAGACATCTTGGAATGTGAAGTCAAGTGGGCCTTAGAAAGCATCACTACTAACAAAGCTAGTGGAGGTGATGGAATTCCAGTTGAGCTATTACAAGTCTTGAAAGATGATGCTGTGAAAGTGCTGCACTCAATATGCCAGCAGATTTGGAAAACTCAGCAGTGGCCACAGGACTGGAAGAGGTCAGTCTTCATTCCAATCCCAAATAAAAGGCAATGCCAAAGAATGCTCAAACTACCGGACAATTGCCCTCATCTCACACGCTAGCAAAGTCATGCTCAAAATTCTCCAAGCCAGGCTTCAACAATATGTAAACCGTGAACTCCCAGATGTTCAAGCAGGTTTTAGAAAAGGCAGAGGCACCAGAGATCAAATTGCCAACATCCGCTGGATCATGGAGAAAGCAAGAGAGTTTCAGAAAAACATCTATTTCTGCTTCATTGACTATGCCAAAGCCTTTGACTGTGTGGATCACAATAAACTGTGGAACATTCTGAAAGAGATGGGAATCCCAGACCACCTGACCTGCCTCTTGAGAAACCTGTATGCAGGTCAGGAAGCAACAGTTAGAACTGGACATGGAACAACAGACTGGTTCCAAATAGGAAAAGGTGTACGTCAAGGTTGTATATTGTCACCTTGCTTATTTAACTTATATGCAGAGTACATCATGAGGAACGCTGGGCTGGAAGAAGCACAAGCTGGAATCAAGATTGCCGGGAGAAATATCAATAACCTCAGATATGCAGATGACACTACCCTTATGGCAGAAAGTGAAGAGGAACTCAAAAGCCTCTTGATGAAAGTGAAAGAGGAGAGTGAAAAGGTTGGTTTGAAGCTCAACATTCAGAAAACAAAGATCATGGCATCTGGTCCCATCACTTCATGGGAAATAGATGGAAAAACAGTGGAAACAGTGTCAGACTTTGTATTTTTGGGCTCCAAAATCACTGCAGATGCTGATTGCAGCCATGAAATTAAAAGACGCTTGCTCCTTGGAAGGAAAGTTATGACCAACCTTGATAGTATATTAAAAAGCAGAGACATTACTTTGCCAACCAAGGTCCGTCTAGTCAAGGCAATGGTTTTTCCCGTGGTCATGTATGGATGTGAGACTTGGACTGTGAAGAAGGCTGATCGCCGAAGAATCGATGCTTTTGTACTGTGGTGTTGGAGAAGACTCTTGAGAGTCCCTTATACTGCAAGGAGATCCAACCAGTCCATTCTAAAGGAGATCAATCCTGGATGTTCATTGGAGGGACTGATGCTAAAGCTGAAACTGCAATACTTTGGCCACGTCATGCGACAAGTTGACTCACTGGAAAAGACTCTGATGCTGGGAAAGGTTGGGGGCGGGAGGAGAAGGGGACGACGGAGAATGAGATGGCTGGATGGCATCACCGACTCTGTGGACATGAGTTTGAGTGTACTCCGGGAGTTGGTGATGGACAGGGAGGCCTGGCGTGCTGTGATTCATGGGGTCGCGGAGAGTCGGACACGACTGAGCGACTGAACTGAACTGAACTGAACCAGAGAAAAGACTTGTGGCCAGAAAAGAGTAAGGTATGGATGAGACAAATCATAGATGAAACAAATGGAATGAGAGATATACTATTATTTGGACTATAAAAATCAATATGTGAAACTAGCTACACTATAAAAACGAAGTTACAGATTCAATGTCATCCCTATAAAATTACCAATGATATTTTTCACAGAAATAGAACAACAACAACAAACAGTCTTTACAACTTGATGGAAATACAAAGACTTTGAATAACCATGCAAACTGAAGAAAGAAAAACTGATCTGTAGGACTCAGGTTTCCTCACTTCAGTCTATACAAAAACCTATAGCTTTCCACCTGGCATGCGATTGGCACAACATTGGGATTAAAGCCAATGGAACAGATAGTAAACACTAAGATAATCTCTTTCCCAAATGATCACCTAATCTATGACAAAGAAGACAGCAATATGCATTGGCAAGAAGATAATATATTTGACAAGTTAATATGGAAAAATCTGGACAGCTAAAAGTAAAAGATTACAGTAGCATAGTACCTGGTTATTCTTCTGTGACCGAGTTGTGTCTGACTTTTTGGGATGCCATGAACGGCAACGTGCCAGTCCTTCCTGTCCCTCACCACCTCTTGGAGTTTTCCCGAGTTCATATGCATTGCATAGGTGATGCCATCCAATCATTTCATCCTTCTCTTCCCCTTCTCCTATTGCCTTCGATCTTCCCCGGAATCAGTTTTTATTGTAATAAGTTGGCTATTGCCGTCTCCTATTATACCACATTCAGTTTAAATTGTTCATGGATCTAACATTCCAGGTTGCCCTGAAGTACTGTTCTTTATAGCTTTCCGTTTTACTTTCATCTCCAGACACATAAACAATGAGGTTTATTTCCACTTTTTGGCAACCATTTATTGCTTTCTGGAAACATTTGTTATTACCCTCTGCTCCTCCCAAGCAGCATATTTGGCACCTACCATCCTGGGTGATCATGTTTTGGAGTCTTACCGTGCTGCCTTTTTATATAGTTCGTGGAAGTCCCGTTGCAAGTATAAAGGGGGTGGTTAGCCACTCACTCCTCCAGTGGATCAACTTAAGTCACTCCTTTCAGTTCAGTTCAGTTCAGTCACTCCTTCAGTTCAGTTCAGTTTAGTTGCTCAGTCATGTTCTACTCTCTGCGACCCCATGAATCATAGCACACCAGGCCTCCCTGTCCATCACCAACTCCCAGAGTTCACTCAAACTCATGTCCATTGAGTTAGTGATGCCATCCAGCATCTCATTCTCTGTCGTCCCCTTCTCCTCCTGCCCACCAACCTTTCCCAGCACCAGAGTCTTTTCCAGTGAGTCCTTAGCACCATAGAAAAAGACAAATTGAAGATGGATTAAAGACCTACATATAAGGCCAGAAACTGTAAATCAATAATATTTGAGGAAAGAATAGGTAGAATACATTGTGACATGAAATGCAGCAGCAACTTTTTTTTTTTTTGCCTACCTACTTTGAAATGAAAATAAAACCAAAATTAAATAAAGAGACCTAATTATACTTAAACATTTTGCACAGCCAACCCATAATCAAGACAAAAATGAAGTCTCATTATGGGAAAAACATTTGCAACTGAAGATAATGACAACAGAAGAATCTCCAAAATATGGAAGCATCTAATGTGGCTCAATATAGCAAAACAAACAACCGAATTGGAACAAATGAATAGATGATAAAATAGACATTTCTCCTAAGAAGGCATACAGATGCCCAACAATAATGGAAAAGATGCTCACCATCACTAATTGTAAGAGCTAGTGAAATAAAGTCTTCAGTGAGGGTATCAACATACATTTGTCTGAATACTCATATAAAAAAAAAAATCCACACAAATCTAATTCTGGAGAGGGTGTGGAGTAGACAAAACAACCCTGTTCTGTTGCTAGGAAGGCACAATGGTCGATTAAAATTGAGAATGGAACAGGGTTCATTTAGAAATACGAATGAAGCTACCATATGTTCAAGAAATCCCAATAATTGCCAATAATTTTCATGAGGAAAATAATAATTCCAAAAGATGCACAACCTCAATATTGATGGCAGCATTATTTGAAAAGCACGAAATGGAAGCAACAGAAATATCCATTCATCTAGACAGGAATGGATAAAATGAGTTGGTACATACATACCATAGTCTTAAGATGGAATGAAATCAGGTAAATTGCATAGATGTAGAAGGGCAGAGACAGTGTCAGATACAATAAAGCTAAGGCAAAAGAGGAAAAGAAATATCACATATTTACACAAATATATGGGATCTAGGTAAAACTGGAATAGATGATTCTCTATGAGAAGAATAGATAGGGACACAGCAATGGAGAAGAAATATACGGTTATCAAGGATGTAATGCCTGGTGATGGTAGCAACTGGGAGATTACAACAGAAGTATATATACTTTTGATCTATATGTACAGCACAGGGAAATCTGCTTAAGACACTGTGGTGATCAGATTTAGAAAGAAGTCAAAAACATGGAGATAGATGTGTGGATGCTGTTTAGTCAGTATCTCGTTTACTAGTGTTCATGACCCAAAGAACTGCAGCATTCCCTAATTTTGCTTTAGGGGAAAAACTAACCAAACAATGTAAAGCAAGTAAACTCCAAAAAGATTTAAGTTTTAAAAGTATAATAACCTTTTTTAAACATCATTATTCTTAATGAATCTCACATTATCTTGGAAGTCAAAAGTAGAGCTGAAAATGTGTGCACGTTAATGAGAAATGCAATGCAAATCTCAGAAAACTATATCTAAATTCATAACACACTTATTAAGAAAACAGCAGTAAAAATTAAAGTGACTGTACGTTATATTTTGCTGAATATGTGCATGTCTAAAGATTGAAAACTTTTCCCCCAAAGAAAAATTACAATAAAAGAGGTGGGACAGAACCATCAACAATCAACTCTGTCTAGTACTTTTGCATTTTATATATTCTAGTGTTTTTAATTTGTTGTATTCAATTCTATTGCATTACTTCTTTGAAATGTTCATTGTATTTGTCACACAATGTCTTTTACCTATCTGTTATGGATGAATGGCAATCTGTGTGCTCTTTTAAATCCCCTTTATTATTTATTTCAAAAACAATAGTTCTTCATTCACAGGAATTTAGGCTTTACAAAAATCTTTAACCGGTTATATTGATATGTTGAATTACATTCCCATGATGGCTGTAGGTACAAGAAAATCTGATATTTATTAAGGCATTCAGTTCTCAAATCAACTATCAGTTCAGTCGCTCAGTCGTGTCCAACTCTTTGTGACCCTGTGAAACACATCACCTCAGGCCTTCCTGTGAATCACCAGCTCCCGGAGTTTACCCAAACTCATGTCGATTAAGTCAATGATACCATCCAGCCATCTCATCCTCTGTCATCCCCTTCTCCTCCTTCCCTCAATCCCTCCCAACATCAGGGTTTTTTCCAATGAGTCAGCTCTTCGCATGAAGTGGCAAAATATTGGAGTTTCAGCTTCAACATTAGTCCTTCCAATGAATACCCAGCACTGATCTCTTTAGGATAGACTGGTTGCATTTCCTTGCAGTCGAAGGGACTCTCAAGAACCTTCTCCAAAACCACAGTTCAAAAGCATCAATTCTTCAGCACTCAGCCTTTTTCACAGTCCAGATCTCTCATCCATTCAGGACCACTGGAAAAACCATAGCCTTACCTAGAGGGACCTCTGTTGGCAATGTAATGTCTCTGCTTTTTAATATGCTACCTAGGTTGGTCATAACTTTCCCTCCAAGGAGCAAGCGTCTTTTAATTTCATGTCCGCAATCACCATCTTCAGTGATTTCGGAGCCCCTCAAAGTAAAGTCTGATGCTGTTTCCACTGTTTCTCCATTTATTTCCATGAAGTGATGGGACCAGATTCCACGATCTTAGTTTTCTGAAGGTTGAGCTGTAAGCCAACTTTTTCACTCTCCTCTTTCATTTTCAACAAGAGGCTTTTCAGTTTCTCTTCACTCTCTGCAATAAGGGTGGTGTCATCAACATATATCTGGTTATTGATACTACTTCCACCAGTTTGAATCTAGCTTGTGCTTCTTCCTGCCCAGAGTTTCTCACGATGTATTCTGCATATAAGTTAAATAAGAGGGTGACAATATGCAACCTTGATGTATTCCTTTTTCTATTTGGAACCACTCTGTTGTTCCATGTCCAGCTCTAACTGTTGCTTCCTGAACTACATATAGGTTTCTGAAAAACAGGTCAGGTGGTCTAGTATTCCCATTTCTTTCAGAATTTTCCACAGTTTATTGTAATCAACACACTCAAAGGCTTTGGCATAGTCAATAAAGCAGAAATAGATATCTTTCTGGAACTCTCTTGCTCTTCCAATGATCCAGCAGATGTTAGCAATTTGATCTCTCTTTCCTTTGTCTTTTCAAGATGGTTTTAGAAAAGGCAGAGGAACCCAGATCAAATTACAACATCTGAACTATATACGGATCATATGTCTTGTCAGAAAATCTGCACCCTGGTTTTTTATGTGAAATGAACAAAAATCCTTATTTCATGTTTAAACGTCATCTTTGTAATATGTGAAATATAGAGAATTCCATATTGCTTGCAGGTACATCTGCTAGCAGATCTAAATAGTGATATACAGAGAATTCCATATATCAGCTTGAAATAGTTACACCTAAATAGTGAAATAAAAAATATAAAGACTACCATATTTCATGTCAGAAAGTAAGTGCCTTGGTTTTATATGTGAAATTTAGAGGATTCCAAAATGCACATGAGACTATCTACACCCATATTTTCATGAATTAATTGCTGAGATTCCATATTTCGTGTGTGAATGTTTTTGCCCAGGTTTTTGCAACAAGAAACAGGGATCATTCCGTATTTCATGCAGGAAAATGGCATCAAAAATTTTACATGTGAAATTTACAGATTTCCACTGGCCATGTGGGGAATCCAAAATCTAAAAATTTACACGTTACTATAGAGATGTACACATTTCCCTGTAGAAATATTTGAACCCAGACTTTCATGTGACACATAGAGTTTATTTCGTATTTCATTTTGGGAAAATTTCACATGGACTTTCATCAATGCAATACAGAGAATTATAAATGTAAATAATGAAATCAGGTATCAGTCAGACGAGAAATAAGTTGATTCTATATTTTTTTGCTCGTCCAAGATCTTAATTTTCGAATCATCAGTTCAGTTCATTTGCTTAGTTGTGTCTGACTCTTAGCGACCCCATGGACAACAGCATGCCAGGCCTCTCTGTCCATCACCAACTCTCAGAGTTTAACCAGACTCATGTCCATTTAAACCATCATGCCATCTAGCCATCTCATTTTCTGTCGCCCCCTTCTCCTGCCTTCAATCTTTCCCACCATCAGGTTCTTTGCAAATGAGTCAGCTCTTCTGAATCATGGACAATTCCGTATTTTATGTGCGAAAAATTTGACACAGCTTTTCAAATGTGAATAATAAAGGCTTTGTAATTCACATGAGCAAATCTGTCCTCAGATTTTCAGATGTGAAGTATACCAGATTCCGTATTTCTTGTCAGAAGATTGTTTCGGTGAAATATACAGAATTTTATTGCTCAAACATGAAAATCACATTGTCTTATATGAAATAGAAGATTCCATATTTTTTTGTAGCAAAATGATGCCATTTTTCAAATGTGAAATGCAGAGCAATCTGTATTTCATAAAAAAAACGGCAAACAGATTTTCAAATGAGAAATCTGCAAATTGCATCAAGATTTCCTATTTCATGCAGAAAATTCTGTGTCCATACTTTCATATAATATACAGAAAATTCCCTAGTTTTAATTGAAAAATCTGTCCCCAGATTTTCATTTGTGAATTTTAGAGGCTTTGATAGTTCTGTTCTAAAACCTGCACGTAGTGGTTCTTATGTGACACTGAGAATTTTATCTTTCATGTAGCAGTATCTAGTGTAATTTCAACATATGAAACAGAAAATTTGGTAATGCATCCATCAGTCAGTTCAGTTCAGTCGCTCAGTCGTGTCCGACTCTCCGTGACCCCATGAATCACAGCACGCCAGGCCTCCCTGTCCATCACCAACTCCCGGAGTTCACTCAAACTCATGTCCACAGAGTCGGTGATGCCATCCAGCCATCTCATTCTCCGTCGTCCCCTTCTCCTCCCGCCCCCAACCTTTCCCAGCATCAGAGTCTTTTCCAGTGAGTCAACTCGTCGCATGAGGTGGCCAAAGTATTGCAGTTTCAGCTTTAGCATCAGTCATTCCAATGAACATCCAGGATCGATCTCCTTTAGAATGGCTGGTTGGATCTCCTTGCAGTATAAGGGACTCTCAAGAGTCTTCTCCAACACCACAGTTCAAAAGCATCGATTCTTCGGCGATCAGCTTTCTTTACAGTCCAACTCTCACATCCATACATGACCATGGGAAAAACCATTGCCTTGACTAGACAGACCTTGTTTGGCAAAGTAATGTCTCTGCTTTTTAATATACTATCAAGGTTGGTCATAACTTTCCTTCCAAGGAGCAAGTGTCTCACATGTTATTTCACATATGAAACTTTATCCATAGATTTTCATATTTGAAATATCAAATGTTCCATGTCATTTTTCATGTCCATATTCCATGTCAAAATATTTTAATTCAGATTTTGGTGCATGATATATTCAAACTGTCATAGTTTAGGAGGTAAGTTCTGTACCAAGACATTCATTAAAGAAGTAGAGAAAGCAGGAATATTTAATTTTTCTATGGACATATACAGAATTCCATGTTTCAAGGTCGAAAATCTCATCCCGATTGATATATGTGAAATACAGTTGTTGGTGATATTCTCTCACTCAGTCATGTCCAACTGTTTGCAAGACTGTGGACAGCAGCACTCCAGATATCCCTATTCTTACTGTCTCCAATACTTTTCTAAGACTCATGTTCATGGAGTCAAGTGATGCTGTCCAACGATCACACCCTCTGTCGTTCCCTTCTCCTCCTGTACTCCATCTACTCATATCAGAGCCGATAATAATTATTTTTTTTCAGTGACAAGGCAGAATCTCAATCTTTTCCCATGTATTATTATTCACACCAGGGTAGCCAAAATATTGTAAATTTCAGCTTCAACCTCA
This sequence comes from Moschus berezovskii, assembly GCF_049115385.1. Taxonomy (NCBI): domain Eukaryota; kingdom Metazoa; phylum Chordata; class Mammalia; order Artiodactyla; family Moschidae; genus Moschus; species Moschus berezovskii. The sequence goes on along the minus strand of NC_142489.1, from coordinate 46,785,106 downwards.
GTCTTTCCAATGGATATTTAGGGTTAGTTTCCTTTAGGATTTGTGGGGTTGATCTCCTTACTGGACAAGGATCTTTCCAGAGCCATCTTTCGCACACAGTTGCAAAGACTCAATTCTTCATCAATCAGCCTTCCTTATAGTGAAACTAGCACATCCATACATGTCTACTGGTAAAAGCATAGCTCTGACTATATGGACCTTTATTGCCTAATAGATGTCTCTCCTTTTCATTACATTTTGTCTATGTCTAGGCTTATCATAGCTTTTCTTCCCAGGAGCGGGGGCCTTTTATTTTCGTGGATATAGTCACTGTCCCCAGATATTTTGGAACCAAAGAAAACTGTCTGTCACTATTTTCAATTTCATCCTATTTGCCAAAACATTGCTAGTCTTTGTCCCACCTCATTTCATACACCAAGGCCAAACATGCACATGGCACCAAGTATCTTCTGATTCTCTGTTTTCACATTCCAGAACCCTATAATGAAATGGACATCCTTTCTCGGGGTTAATTTTAGAAAGAGATTGCAAGTCTTCCTAAAACCATTCAAGTTCCCTAGTGGCAAAGATGGTAAAGAATTGAAAAGCAGAGACTTCCATTTTTCATGTAGGAAAATCTGCACCCAGATGTTCTTGTTTATCGGGGTCCAGCCTCGATAAGGCCCAGGGTATCCTCGGGATGAACGGCATCGGCGTTAGAGAGAGAGAGAGAGAGACAGGGGCTGATGATTCCTTGGTTTACGCTGGAAACCAATAAAACCCCAGCACGGGGCTTGCTCTGTTTACGTAGGCCGCAGGCGCCCTCTCGAATCACTGGAGGCACCCCACCAGGGCACCCCCTCGAGTGGGTATTAGAAGCCCAGGCAGATAAGTAAACTCAGAGGGCCCAGCGCTCCAAGGATCTCAACCAGAAAAAGGAGAATAGAGAAAAGGATGGAAAAAGAGAAAGAACGACATGGGGAGACCAAGCTTCAGTGAGCAAGGCCCAAAACTTTATTTTGCAGTGCTGCTTTTATACCCTAAGTTGTGCACATAAAAAACAGAGAAAGAGAGGTATAGAGTCACGCCAAAATCACGCGGGGTCAGCAGTCTTGACCTTATCAGGATCAGGGCTCATTTTTGTATGTCTCGTGATATACAAAAGTTTTGGGTGGTTTACATCATCTTCTGGCCAGGTGGCCTGCTAACAGTTTATGGCCCTCTCTCCTAACAAAGTTTAGTTAGCTAGAAAAAGGCTTATATTCTTTTAAGTTGATTTTCCTAAGTCAGGTGCTATACACATGACTAGGTTACATTCCTATAAGGTACAGGTGTGGTGAGCTAAAAGAAAGGAATTTATTAACTTAAGATCTGATGTGGTTAAATCAAAGGCTACTACTTATATTCTCTATATGTGATTAATATATTTCCAAAGATACAACAGATACAGGAAACTTTGCAGCAAGCATTGATTCAACAATGAAATCTCTTTTAGTATTATTCTAATGATTTTAACTTCTTCAACAGATTTCTGTATTTTAGAATATCAGACTTTCTGTCCTTGCATGGCTGGGAGGCTATAAACAGTCACACTCATAGTTGTAAGAGCCAGGACAAACTTGTCATGCAAGTTAGAAAGCTATCAGAGGGGCTTGGATTGGAACACTCCTATTAAGCCGAGGAGAACTTTTAAACTACAGCTCTGAATTAATGTTTTCAGAGAAAGGTGGTTGGGGGGAAGCCCCTGTATGTATTAGAGGACTTGGTAAGAGGCGTAAGATAGTAAAACAGTCAGACTCCAGTTTTCTTTGGGATGGATGCTCAGGTAAGTCCAGGGGGTTCCTCGAGCCCTGATTAGCCTTTGCCCGTCAGGCCTCTTCCCCAGTTGACCTTTGCCACGGGTAGGATTTCCCTCGCTGGCTCCCGGCACTTGTTCAAGAAAAAGAACTCCTCATTCCTTGCAGGAAAAATAACTATCCTGACTTTTAGCTGTGAAGTGTAGAAAATTCTATATGTAATGTAGGAAAAAAAATCTTCACCAAATATTCATACGTAAATATGGCAACTGTATAGGTGATATGATATCAAATGATTTCATACTTCATGGAAAAAAACACCATGCCTAGAGTTTCAAATACGGAAATTATAGAAATCCATATTTCATGTAGGAAAATCAGAGTGAGATTTTCATTTGTGAAATACAGACAATTGGAATTTGGGCCCATATTTTGCTAAATGGAATATAGTTAATTCATTTTTTAATGGAGTCCAACTGCGATTGAGTTTTTATGTGTGAAATATAGAGAATTACATATTTAAAGGAAGAAAATCTGTGCCCAGATTGGCATATGTGAAAGAATCAAAATTCCTTGTTTTGTATACTAAAATCAATGGCTAGCATTTAATAAGTGAAATACAGAAAATTCCAGATGTCATGTAGGAAATTTAGCATCCAGTTATGTATAGGCTTGCTGTGGTTCATGGGGTCGCTTAGAGTGGGACACAACTGAGCAACTGAACTGAACTGAACTGAATGTATAGGTGAAATAGATTTAATTCCCATTTTCATGTAGAAAAATATGCATACAGATTTTCATATGAAATAAAGAGATTATCATTGTTTTCCTTTTCTCTTCTTTTTTTATTTTAACTGCAAAGACATTTATTTTTACTCAAAATGATACAGAAAATCACTGAGGGTTACAAACAGTGGAATAAAATGAATTGACAGGATAGAGTGAAAGAACTGAGGCTTTCAAATTCTGCTGGTTGAGTAGATGCTTGAGAGTTCCTTGGACTGCAAGGAGATCAAACCAGCCAATCCTAAAGGAAATCAGTCCTAAAATCTCATTATAAGGACTGATGCTGTAACTTAAGCTCCAATACTTTGACCACCTGAAGCAAAGAGCCAACTCATTGGAAAAGACCCTGATGCTGGGAAAGATTGAAGGCAGGAGGAGAAGGGGATGACAGAGGATGAGATGGGTGGATGGTATCACTGATAGGATGGATATGATTTTGAGCAAGCTTTGGGAATTGGTGATGGACAGGGAAACCTGGTGTGCTGCAGTCCATGGAATCACAAAGAGTCAGACATGACTTAATGACGAAACAACAATAAATAAAGAAGGTTAGCAGTAATGATGACTTGAAACCTCCAGTATAAGAGAAGAAGATGAGAAGTGTTCAAATGCTAGATTTGCCAAAGACTGAAATGTGGCCTGTGAAGGAAGAAAGTCAATGATGACTGTGCCATTATTTTTTTTTAAACAATTGGAACTGAGTTCCCATTTTTTTGAGAAAAATACTAAAGCAGGTTTAGGAGTAAGGCAAGATATGCTAAATTGGAGAGAATTGTTGGTCAATTATGTAGAAATATCTAGGAGATAAAAGTTTCTTTTTTAGAAGAAAGATCTTTTAAAAGTTTCTTTTAGATTATTATAAGAGAGTTTCCCAATTTCTGTCTTTTGAATAAGTACTTGGTGTGATCTAGAATGCTGACCTTCTTCTAGATATGTTCAGTATACTTAAAACCCAGACTGAAAAAGCCTACATTGTCAAGTTGAGGCCCTGATTCAACATCTCTTGGGGTGTTATTCTGTTCCCTCTTGTTCAAAAAAGTGAATTGCCTTCTGCATTAAACTGAATTGCATGCAGTACTTATACCAGTCTGAAATGGACCACATTAAGAAAGAAAAGACTGGATATGATGAATATCCAAACTCTATTCTCAATAAAAATTCCCTTTTCGCCTAGCAACACAGGGTCTTAGCCTTGTAATTCCTATAGTGCTGTTTTCCCAGTGGTCCTATTTGACACACTTAGCTATCGGGGTTTCTTGCTGGACTTACTGATTTGTGACGTGAATTAGAAAATTTGATAGTACAGGAGTTCCTCTGGGTGTATGCAATGGCCTGTAGGTACTTGATCAGTCCCTACTTAGAATGTCTGAGCCAATTTTCGGGTAAAGGGATTAACTAGAGATTGAGTAAGGTATTCACAGAGGTTAAAGTTTGGCTAGAAGGGCTCTCAGTACCACGTTTGTCAACTACTGGGATGAAATAAGAGCTATACTTCAACTTTGACATTTAAATGATTATTTCAAATGAGGGAAATCCTCCCTAAAATCTCCAAGCCAACTTTATTTATCCTTCTTAAAATGTCTATTACCTGACTAGTTATTGAGACACAATTGAAGATATACAATGTTAGCTATGCACATTGTTAAGTATTGTGTTCTGGTGACATTCAGCACTGTTCAGTAATTAGCTTAATGAAGAGGTGTAAAATTATATTAGTTATCCAGATGCTAACTTGCAGTAGCATGTGCTGCCTGATTTGGGAGGGTTCTTGTCTGAACTACAACCAGTAAGATTTGTTACTTAATTAGGAGATCATTATGTGTGTGTGTGTGAGAGAGAGAGAGTGATTCCCACCATTAGAACCATTAGACTTGTTTAATGTGCTCTAAAATTTGGGATTTTATATGCAGAGAACATCATGAGGAATGCTGGGCTGGAAGAAGCACAAGCTGGAATCAAGATTGCTGGGAGAAATATCAATAACCTCAGATATGCAGATGACACTACCCTTATGGCAGAAAGTGAAGAGGAACTCAAAAGCCTCTTGATGAAAGTGAAAGAGGAGAGTGAAAAAGTTGGCTTGAAGCTCAACATTCAGAAAACAAAGATCATGGCATCTGGTCCCATCACTTCATGGGAAATAGATGGAAAAACAGTGGAAATAGTGTCAGACTTTATTTTTGGGGTGCTCCAAAATCACTGCAGATGCTGATTGCAGCCATGAAATTAAAAGACGCTTGCTCCTTGGAAGGAAAGTTATGACCAACCTTGATAGTATATTAAAAAGCAGAGACATTACTTTGCCAACCAAGGTCCGTCTAGTCAAGGCAATGGTTTTTCCAGTGGTCATGTATGGATGTGAGAGTTGGACTGTGAAGAAAGCTGATCGCCGAAGAATCGATGCTTTTGAACTGTGGTGTTGGAGAAGACTCTTGAGAGTCCCTTATACTGCAAGGAGATCCAACCAGTCCATTCTAAAGGAGATCAATCCTGGGTGTTCATTGGAGGGACTGATGCTAAAGCTGAAACTGCAATACTTTGGCCACCTCATGCGACGAGTTGACTCACTGGAAAAGACTCTGATGCTGGGAAATGTTGGGGGCGGGAGGAGAAGGGGACGACGGAGAATGAGATGGCTGGATGGCATCACCGACTCTGTGGACATGAGTTTGAGTGAACTCCTGGAGTTGGTGATGGACAGGGAGGCCTGGCGTGCTGTGATTCATGGGGTCGCGGAGAGTCGGACACGACTGAGCGACTGAACTGAACTGAACTGAACTGAAACTTTGGGAACATTCTTGGTAATGTCATTCCTATGGTTTTAGGTACTATACAGGTAACAGGATGAAATCTACCTTTTTGTGCGATGCCTTAGTTAGCGCACAGCTGTAGGCAATGCAGAGAGGGGAAGATTCACAGCTGTAATATGCAGCTTATAAAAGGAGATAGAAATTCACTCTCCCACTGCAAATTGCATCAGCCATTCCTTTCAGGGTTTGGTAAACAAATATATTATTCCTTACCAAATGGATTCACAAACAACTGAAAATGAAACTGTGCACCATTTTGGCTAAGTTCAAGTGAGATCTCCATTTTCATTGAGGAAATTGAGGGTTGAGAAATTCACATATGCGATATAGAGAATTCCATATTTCATACATGGAATTTACATGCATATATTCTTATTTGAAACACCAAGTTCTGTGCTTCACGTAGAAACATTTTGCACTTACGCCAATATGCGACCTACAGAGAATTTCCTATTTAGAGATGGAATTCTCTCTATATAAAGAGAATTACAGATGACGCTCTAATTAAGGGATATCAAAGTCAGCATCCCGCTAAGGGACATGACTCATCAGTGCCAGGGGCATTGGAGTCAGCTCATTTACTGTAGACGGTCCTTTTCAAAGTAGTTCTGTTTTCTTTCTGCCTCCAAGTGAGAACACATGCCAGCTAACCCTATCACCTTAGCCCTTTGGGGCTGGGAGCAGCAGGAGGATCATCCTACGCCATCCACTACAAAACACTGAAGCTTAAAATTGTGCGAAGACTTGAGTGATGTTGGAAACTGGCAAATTCTTCAGGTTCAGTTCAGTTCAGGCGCTCAGTCTTGTCTTACTATTCATGAGCCCATGGCCTTCAGTATGCCATACCTCCCTGTATATCATCAACTACAGGAGTGTGCTCAAACTGATCTCCATTGAGTCGATAATGCTATCAAGCCATCTCATCCTCTGTCATCCCATTCTCCTCTTGCCTTCAATCTTTCTCAACACCAGAGTCTTCTCCAGTGAGTCAGTTCTTCACATAAAGTGGCCAAATTACTGGAGTTTCAGCTTCAACATCAGTCCTTACAAAGAACACTTAGGACTGCTCTCTTTGAGGATGTACTGTTTGAAACTCCTTGAAGTCCAAGGGATTCTCGAGTCTTCTTCAACACCACAGTTGGAGAGCATCAGTGCTTCAGTGCTCAGTATTTTTTTTTATAGTCCAAATCTCACATTCATGCATGTCTAGTGGAGAAAGCCTTCATAAGATGGACCTTTGTTCATAAAAAAATGTCTCTGCTTATTACTATGCTGTCTACATTGATCATAAGTTTCCTTCTGAGGAGGATGTGTCTCTTAATTTCATGGCTGCAGTCACCATCTGCCGTGATTTTGGAGATCAAACAAATAAAGGCAGCCACTTTTTCTATTCTTTCCCCATTTATTTGTCATGAAGCGATGAGATCAGAGGCCATGGTCTTAGTTTTCTGAGTGATGAACTTTAAGCCAGCATTTTCACTCTCCTCTTTCACTTTCATCAAGAGGCTCTTTAGTTCTTTTTCATTTTCAGCGATAAGGGCGGTATGATCTTCATATCTGAGGTGATTGATATTTCTCTTGGCAATCTTGTCTCCAGCTTGTGCTTCATCCAGCCCAGTGTTTCTCATGATGTATTCTGCATATAAGTTAAATGAGCAGGATGACAATATACAGTCTGACGTACTCCTTTTCCTATTTGGAAATAGTCTGTTTTTCCACGTCCAGATTTCACTCATGCTTCCTACCTGCATGAAGATTTTTCAGGACGTAAGTCAGGTGGTCTGGTAATCCCATCTCTTTCAGAATTTTCCTCAGTTTATTGTGATTCACACAGTCAAAGTTTTTGGCATAATCAATAAAGCAGAAATAGATGGTTTTCTGGAACTCTCTTGCTTTTGAGATGATCCAGAGAATGTTGGCAATCAGATCTCTAGTTCCTCTGCCTTCTCTAAAGCCAGCTTAAACATCTAGAAGTCCATGATTCACGTATTGCTGAAGTCTGGTTGGAGAATTTTCAGCATTACTTTACTCATGTGCGAGTTGAGTGTAACTGAGTGGTAGCTTGAGCTTCGTTGCCATTGCCTTTCTTGGGCAATTCTACTCAGGAGGCAGCATCACCTTATGCTACAGAGCCATTAGGCTCTCAAACCTTACATAAAAAAAGATGTGCCTGGTCCTGTGGATCAAAGAATACTGCTGCATTTGAGAAAGACTGAAAGCTCTTTGTAGGGGTTCTGCATACCCCATCACTTTGCTTTGTAATCTGGGCCATTCTGTTTCTTGGCTGCTTTGCATCTCCTTGAATGGCCCTGAGTGCTCTCTTCCCGCCACTCTGATATCCTTGGGCTTGATTGCCTGGCTTCAATCTGCCAGCCAGGCCAGTTCTGACAGTTTTCATGCAGTGTTGGAACAGTGAGTGCACACAGAGACACAGATACACCCAATGCTAAAAGGAAATTTTCACAGATGCAGAACCATACCTTTGCTTGTCCAGGATAGTGGACTTGGGTAAGCACCTCTCATTTTCTCTGGTGGTTTTCTTCCATTTACTTGTTAATCAAGTTAGTGTCCTCTTCTATCTATATTGTTTATTCTGGAAGGTTACAAAGTGTTGGGATATGCTCATGAGGAGGACTGACATTCAAAGTGTTGTGTGGGCTTTTTTGTTGTGTGTCCATTCATGGTGGACAACTGAATGAGTGGTGCTAGTCTATATTCCTCCATCACATTGACTGGTTCACAGTGCCAGTCACATTGGCATGATTCCATTCCACGCACTTTCATTCCAGCAGCCACACCAGATATAGCATGGAGCTTTGGACAGCACTGACTTTGAGCACCCCATTTCATCAAGCTCTCTCAAAATAATTGTTTGTCAATGCCATGCTCTTATGGCAGGCCCAGTACCCACTCATTCCCAAGACTTTCTGAGAGAGGTGCACCTGTGCCTCCTAATTGTGTAATAGTCTGTTAGGAGAGGTTTTCAATCCCCCCTCCCCTTATGGTTGTCTCCCTGTAGCAGGGAAAGTCCAAATCGAGGCCTCCAAAAGGCCAAAGAGAATGTGACAGCACTGTGTCTGAAGCAATATCATGAAGAAGGTACATATGGATTCAAAGCACCTCTGCTGAAACAAGTCACTGAATGTGAAGTCCAAAAGGTCAGGTGGCTTCCTTTTTTGGCAACACCACAGTTTATTTCTACACACACATGCACAGAACCCCCACACAGATCACACCCTGGAGAGCCTGCCTGCCCTGGGCCCACAACTCATGGCTCTATTGTTCAGAAAGTGGCATTCTTCTCCCAAATGTTCCAAGAGGGCATGATTCCAGGACAGGCCTCCCTAACTTGCTAAATGCCAAGGTTCTCTTTCTCTTGCCCTCATAAGGCTGTGATAGACAGTCTCATGGTGCACATTACACTCAGAATTACCACAAAAAATCAGAGATTGTCCTCCAGTGAGAGTTTCAAAACCATCCCTCAAGTGCAGAGAAACATTTTGCCTCTCTGCCATCCACAGCCAAGGATGAGATCCCAGAGAAAGAAAGGAATTTATGTCAGAATATTTGGCTCAAGAAGCGAGACATCTTTGTGATGACAGCTATTCCGTTCTCCCTAAGACTGAAAAGCTGAAGGCTCTGAACTGCTCTCAGGAACATCCCTGTCCTAGGATGCCTTGATGCAAACAGCCCACCACCATTCAGTTCAAGTTATTTCTGTCTCTCATTCACCCTACACTTTATGACCCCATCAACTGAAGCATGCCAGGCTTACCTGTTCATCTAAAATTCCCAGAACTTGCTCAAATACATCTCCATCAAGTGGTGATGCAATATCTCTCTTGCTGTTATTTGGAAAATGAGGATGCCATCCAAACTTCTCATTTCTGTCGCCCAATTCTCCTTCTGTTGTCAGTCTTTCCCAGTACTAGAGTGTTTTACAGTGTCTTTCTTCACATCAAGTGGCCAAAATACTGAAGATTCAGCTTCAGCATTTCTCCGAATACTCATGACCAAGTTCCTTTAGGATTCACTCGTTCCTTCTACATGCAGTGCAAATCTCAATCGTCTTTTCCAATACGATCGATCACAATATCAGTTCTTCGGTAGTCAGGTTTAAGGTCCAAATCTCACATCCATACGTTACTACTGGAAAAACCATAGCTTTGACTAGATGGACGTGATGTCTCTGCTTTTTAAAATGCTGTCTATATTTGTCTAGCTTTTATGGCTGCAGCCACCATCTACAGTGATTTTGAAGTCCAAGAAAGCAAAGCCTGTCGTGATTTCCACTGTTTCCCCGTCACTTTGCCATGAAGAGTTGGGACCAGATGCCATGAACTTCAGTCATTAAATGTTAAGGTTGAAACCAAAATTTTCACTCTCCAATTTCACTTTCATTAAGAGATTTCTTAGTTTCTCTTCACTTTCTGCCGTTATGGTGGTGTCATCCTATATTTGTATTTGTTTCTATATCTCCTGGAAAACGGGATCCCAGCTTGTGCTTCATCCAGCTTTGCATTTCACATGACACAGTCTACATAAGTAAATATGGTGACAATATATAGCCTGGAGTTGCTACTTTGCCCAACTTGGAACCAGCCCATTGTTCCCCATCCATGATAACTGTTGTTTCATTATCTGCAAAGAAGTTTCTCAGGAGGCATGTCAGGTGGTATGGTATTCCCATCTCTTGAAGAATTTTCCACACTTTTTGTGTTCCACAAGCTGAAGGTTTTGACATAGTCAATAAAGCAGTGGATGTGTTTCTTGAACTTGTTTGCTTTTTTGAGCATACAACGGGTTTGGGCAATTTAATCTCTGGTTCCTCTGCCTTTTCTAAAGGCAGCCTGAACCTCTGGAAATTCTTCCTTTGCATACTGTTGAAAACGTCCTGGGGAATTCCGTGCATTACTTTTTGCTTTATGTGAGGTGAATGCAATTGTGTGTTAGTTCAAAGAGTCTGACATTGTCTTTCTTTGGGAATGCGATGAAAAGTGATCCTTTTCAGTCTTGTGGCCATTGCTGAGTTCTCCAAACTTGCCTTCATATTGAGTGCAGCACTTTCACAGCATCATATTTTAGGAGTTGAAATATCTCAACTGGATAGCCATCAACTCCAACATGTTTGTTCTCACTAATGTTTCCTAAAGCCTTCTTGACTATGCATTCTAGGATATCTGGGTCTAGGTGAGTGATGATACCATCGTGCTCTTCAGGGTTGACCATTTTCTTTGTGTTTTTGCCACCTCTTCTAATATTTCTGCTTCTTTTTGTTCCCTAATATGTGTATCGTTTATTGTGCCCTTCATAGCATAAAATGTTCCCCTGGTATATTTAATTTTCTTGAGGAGATCTCTAGTCTTTCTTATTCTATTGTTTTCCTCTATTTCTTGGCATAGATCAATGAGGACGATTTTCTTATAAGCCAGAGCTATGCTTCAAAACTATGCATTCATATGGATGTAAATTTCCTGATCTTTTTCCCCTTCCACTTCTCTCTCTCTTTCTCTCTCTTTTTGTTTCCTTTTCCTCAGCTGTTTTTAAGGCTTCTTCAGGTAACCATTTTGCCTTCTGCATTTCTTTCTGTTGGGGATATTCTTCATTGCTTCATTTTGTACAATATCACAAACTTCTGTACAAAGTTCTCTTTCAGATCTAATTCCTGGAATCAATTTGACATTTGCGATTTCACTCAAAAGATATTTTATTTAGGTTATATCTGAATGATTAAAGGGTTTTCCCTACTTTCTTCAATGTAAGTAAAAATTTTTTCAATATGTGTGGTTGATCGGAGCCACAGTCAACTCCCAGTATTGTTTTGGCTGACTGTATAGAGACTTGAGCAATACATGAACTGTGAACTTCCAGATGTTCAAGATGCTTTGAGAAAAGGGAGAGGAACCAGAGATTACATTGCCAACATCCACTCAATCACCAAAAAAACACGAGAGTTCCAGAAAACACATCTATTTCTGCTTTATTGACTATACCAAAGCCTTTGTCTGTTTGGATCACAATAAACTGTGGAAAATTTTGAAAGAGATGGGGATACCAGGTCACCTGACCTACCTCTTGAGAAACCTATATGTAGATCAGGAATCAACAGTTAAAACCGGACATGAAACAACAGACTAATTCCAAATAGGGAAAGGAGTGTTTCAAGGCTGTATATTGGCACCTGCTTATTTAACTTCTATGCAGAGTACACCATGAGAAACGCTGGGATGGAAGAAGCTGGAATCAAGAATGCCGGGAATAATTTCAATAACCTGAGGTATGCAGATGACACCACCCAAATGGCAGAGGGTGAAGAGGAATTGAAAAGTCTCTTGATGAAAGTGAAAGAGGAGAGTAACAAAGTTGGCTTAGAGTTCAACTTTCAGAAAACTAAGATCATGGCATCTGGTCCCATCACTTCATGGAAATAGATGAGGAAACAGTGGAAATAATGTCAGCCTTTACTTTGAGGGGCGCCAAAGTCCCTGAAGATGGTGATTGTGGGCATGTAAGTAAAAGACGTTTACTCCTCAGAAGGAAAGTGATGACTAACCTAGATATTATATTAAAAAGGAAAGACATCACTTTGCCAACAAAGGTCCATCTAGTCAAGTCTATTGTTTTTCCAGTGGTCATGTATGGGTGTGAGAGTTAGATGGTGAAGAATGTTGAGTGCAAAAAAATTTATGCTTTTGAACTGTGGTTTTGGAGAGACTCTTGAGAGTCCCTTGGGTTGCAAGGAAATCCAACCAGTCCTAAAGGACTGATTCTAAAGGAGATCAGTGTTAGGGGATCTTTGAAAGGACTAATGCTAAAGCTGAAAATCTAATACTTTGGTCACCTCATGCGAAGAGTTGACTCAATAGACAAAACCCTGATGCTGGGAGGGATTGGGGGCAGGAGGAGAAGGGGACGATAGAGGATGAGATGGTTGGATGTCCTCACCCACGCAATGGACATGAATTTGAGTAACTCTAGGAGTTGGTGATTGACAGGGAGGCCTGTTGTGCTGAGGTTCATGGGGTCACAACGACTTGGACATGAAACAGCGACTGAACTGAACTGATCTGAACTGAAAGAGACTCTCTATCCTCAGCCCCATAGTATATTATCAGTTTGATTTTGGTATTGATCTTCTGATGATGTGCATGTCTGGAGTCACATCTCGTGTTTTTGGAAGAGGGTGTATCCAATGACAGTAACCTGTCTTGCCAAAACTGTGATAGATTTTGCCCTGGTTTATTTTGTACCCGAAGACCAAACATGTCTGTTCCTTTAGGTAGTTCTCAATTTCCTACTTTTACATTCCAGCCCCATATGATGAAAATAGCATCTTGTTCTTTGTGTGTACGTCCTAGAATGTCCTACTGGTAATCCCAGACCTCAGCTTCACACTGACCTCAGCTCAATTTCCACTTTAGCATTACTGGTCATGACGCAGACTTGGGTTACAATGCTACTGAATGGTTAGCCTTGAAAACAAGCAGAGATGTTTCATTTTTATTTTGCAATCAAGTACTGAAATTCACACTGTTTTTATTGATGAGGGCAGCTTCTTGCATTTCTTCTCTAGGGATTCTTACCTACTTTAGAAGATAAAATGGTCATCTGAATTAAATTTGCCCATTCCATTCAGTTTTAATTCACTGATTGCTGAAACTTTGAACGTCACACTTGTCATCTCCTGTTTGACCACGTAAATTTTACCTTCATCATGGTCCTCACATTCTAGGTTCCTATGAAATATCATTCTTTACAGCATCAAATTTTACTTTTACACCACTCACGTCCACACCTTGGTGTTGTTTCTCCTTTGGCTCCATCTCTTCATTTTCTCTGGAATTACTTCCTCACTGAGTTCCAGAAGTATACAGGACACTTACCAACCTGGAGAGTTCGTCTTTCAATGCCCTATCTTTTTAGCTTTTCATATCGTTCATGGGATTTTCAAAGCAAGGATACTTAAGAGGTTTTCCATTCCCTTCTCCAGTTGACCACATTTTGCCAGAATTCTCCACTATGTCCAATCTATCATGCGTGGCCCTACACGGCAGGTCTCATAGCTTCATTGAGGTAGACAAGGCTGTGATACATTTGAACAGTTTGGTCAGTTTTCTGTGATTGTGCTTTTCATTCTCTCTGCCCTGTGATGGATAAAAATAAAAGGCTTATGTGCTTCCTGATGGGAGAAACTGACTGTGAGTGAGCCTCAGTCCAGCTCTGATCTATGGGGCCATATTCATTGAATCTATAATCCAATATATTCTTGATGGGTGTGGCTGTGTTCAGGCTTTGTTGTCTGAACTGAGCCCAAACTATCATATGGGAAACGAAAGTCATTGGAAGGACCTTCAAAATGATTTGAGCAAGCACTCTTGTATTCAGGGCCCGAGACACCTCTGCATCCCACTTTCTGCTGGAGACTCATTGACACTCACAAGCAAGTCTGGCTCAGTCTCTTTTGAGGACACTGCTCCTTATTCTTGACTCCTCATGCACACAAGGTTTTGAGTGTGCCCTCCAACAGTCTGTTTCACTCCTGTGGAAGTTGTATAATCAAATCCCACTGGCCTCCAGAGTCAAATTTCCTAGGGTTCTCAGTCCTTTTGCCAGATCCCAGGGTTAAGAAAACTGTAGGAGTCCTAGAGCTTCCTTAAATATATGAAACTTTCTTTGGAATCATTTCTTGCAACTTGTGGATTGTGTGCTAGGCGACTTTATATTAGGTTGTAAGGTGACCTTCTGTAAGAGAGCTTATGTCAAAAACTGAATGACCCAGGTCTGTAGCAGCTGGAGCCTCTCTTCCCTGTCAGGCCATTGCTTACCCATGCCTCTGCAGGAGACAGTCAATCACTTAAATTCAGTTCTGACTCTGTCTCTGTGCGGTCTCTGGGTATAGGTGCACAAAATGTTTTATAGAGCACTTGAGGCATCTTTGGTATTTATTGATTCTAAATGCAAATTCACCACTGCTACAGTCTTCTTAGGGCTTTCCCTTTGCCCTTGGACATCTGTTGTTGTTGTTGCTCTTTTTGGTGGGACCCAACATTCTCATGTCAGTGGTCCTTCAGAAACAAGCTGTAATTTTGGTGTTCTCACAGGAAAAGTTGGGTTCACACCCTTCTACTTTCCCATCTTCACTCCCTTGCAGGCACACACTGCCAAAGGGGGAAATGCCTCCATCCCACATCTGAAATTTTTTCACCATTCTGAGCTGTCAGATGGGCTTGAAGTGCCTGGACAGAGCCAAGGTCACTCTGTTTTTTCTAGGATGCGTGTGGTTTCACAATGAAGGATCCTACCTTTTCATGTCATTTGTCTCACATGACGCTATTGTTGGTCACTCGTAAAGAGAGAGTGTGTTACCTGATTGGCTGATCCGAGGCAGCACTATCCCAGGGCCTTCCCCTAATTTGGAAAAATTCTCCAGTGCAACAGGGTTTCTTTCTATTCCTCCTCCTTTCAGTTCCTACTCTTTCCTGAAGCACCTTCACCTCTTGACACTCTTATTTCCAGTTATATCCATGTCCACCGTTTCCACAGGCCAGCCTACTTCCCACAGACTGAGGGGTCCACAGGCTATGTTTTAAAAGCCCCACACCACTGGAGTTATACTGGATGGATCTTTAACCGTTCCACATCCTCTTGCTGGTACAAACACACATCACCACAGCAGAAACTGTGAGCTTCTTCATGTCTCTTGATGTAAACCCAGATTTGCAAATTCACAGTCCTGAGTTGTCACTGGCCATCCTTTCCTCATTCCATATCTCAGAGATGCATGGAGCAGTCTCTCCCAGTCTGTGGATGCCTGGTGCCTCCTTCTGCTTGCTCCATATCTCGTGGTCTGTAACTTTCACCTCTCTGTCAGTTGTGATTAGATGCACATCCACAGAGAAAAACACACAAACATTGGAAACAAGCCTACATGGCTACACACACAAATGTGCAAGGCACACGGAAACATAGGCAAATAGGGAACATGGGTGTTTCTGCAGCTGAAGAACCAGTGCCTTATGTGAAATATAGAGATTTCAATATTTCTTATAGGAAAATATCCATTCTGAACTCAAATATGAAGTGTAGAGAAGTCCAAATTCCATGATGGAGACTTCCCCCCAGGTTTTGATACAGTAAATACAAGTCATTTCCCACTTCATGGAATCCATTCTTTGTTTTGGTATATGTTTTCAGAAATACAACAAACTCTTTACTTCATGAAGAAACAATGGTGCCCATATTTTCACTTGTGCAATAGAGATAGTTCCAATTACATACTGGTTTTCCATGACTTTAAAAGCGTGATAAGATTTTCATATGTGAAATATCCAGAACTTTTCACTTGATGTTAGACAACCACCACGAGGATTCATGTATGAGGTGTAGACTAGTCCACATTTCACATTAAAAAAAAAAAAAAAAAACTGTTTCCAGATTTTCTTAAAATGAAGAAAAATAATACAATATATTATAGAGTAAAACAAGCATCTCCATATTTGCACTCAAAAATGTAGGTAATTTTCCATTTGAGTTCAATTCAGTCCAGTCTCTCAGTCGTGTTCAACTTTTGCTACCCCATGAACTGCAGCTTGTCATGCTTCCCTGTCCATCACCAACTCCCAGAGATTACTCAAACTCATGTCTGTCGTGTCGGTGATGCCATCTAACCATCTCATCCTCTGTCGTCCTCTTCTCTTATTGCCTTCAATGTTCCCCAGCATCAGGGTCTTTTCCAATGAGTCAGTTCTTTGCATCAGGTGTCAGGAATATTCGAGTATGTGTGTCAGCATCTGTGCTTCCAATATATATTCAGGACTGATTTCCTTTAGCCTCCTTGACGTCCAAGAGACTCTCAAGGTTCTTCACCAATGCCACATTTTAAAGGCATCAATTCTTCCATGCTCAGCTGTCTTTACAGTCTAAATCTCACATCCGTAAATTACTGCAGGAGAAACCATCGCTTTGACCAGGTGGACCTTCGCTGGCAAAGCAATCTGTCTGCTTTTCATTATACTGTCTAGGTAGTTCATAGCTATTAATCCAAGTACCAAGTGCCTTTTAATTTTACGGCTACAGTCACAATCTGCAATTATTTTGGAGCCCCCCAAAATAAAGTCTATCAGTATTTCCATTGTTTCTCCATCTATATTTTAAGCCTGGATGGCACCATATGTCATGATATTAGCTTTCTGAATGTTGAGTTTTAACTCAAAATTTTCACTCTCCTCTTTCATTGTCATCAAGAGGTTCTTTATAGCTACATCATCTTCCACCATAAGAGTGATATTTCTCGAAGTAATCTTTATTCATACTTATGCTTCTTAAAGCCTGCCATTTAGCATATTGTACACAACATATGAACTATGGGCTGAAATTTGTGACATTGTACAGGAAACAGGAACCAAGGCTATCTGCAAGAAAATGAAAAGCAAAAAAGAAAAACGGCTGTCTGAGAAGACCTTACAAAGATCTGTGAAAAAAAAGTGAAGCTAAAAGCAAAGGAGAAAAGGAAAGATATATCCATTTGAATGCACAGTTGCAAAGAATAGCAAGGAGAGTTAAGAAAGCCTTCCTGAGTGATCAACGCAAAGAAATAGATGGGAACAATAGAATGGGAAAGACTAGAGCCCCTTCAAGAAAATTTGAGATACCAAGGGAATATTTCATGCAAAGAATGGCTCAATAAAGAACAGAAATGGTATGGACCTAATGAAGCAGAAGATATTAAGAAGAGGTGCAACAAATACTCAGAAGAAGTATACAAAAAAGATTTTTTACCACCTATATAATCACGATACTATGATCACTTATCATCCCCTAGGGCCAGACATTCTGGAATGGGAAGCCAAGTGGACCTTAGGAAATATCACTGTGAACAAAGCCCGTGGAAGTGACAGAATTTCAGTTGAGGTATTTCAAATCCTAAAAGATGATGCTGTGAAAGGGTTGCACTCAATATTTCAGCAAATGTGGAAAAATCAGCAGAGACCACAGGACTGGAAAAGGTCAGCTTTCAATACAATCCCAAATAAAGTCAATGCCAAAGATTGCTCAAACCTACCGCACAATTGCAGTCATCTCACATGCTTGATAGTAAATAGTGCTCAATATTTTCCACGCCAGGATTCAAAAATGGGTGAGCCGTGAACTTCCAGAAGTTCAAGGTGGTTTTAGAAAAGGTAGAGGAACCAGGGATCAAACAGCCAACATCTGCTGGATCACCGAAAAAGGAAGAGAGTTCCAGAGAAACATCTATTTCTGCTTTATTCACCATGCAAAAACCTTTGACCGTATGGATCTCAAAGAACTATGGACAATTCTGAAAGAGATCGAAACACCAGACCACCAGACTTGCCTCCTGAGAAACTTGTATGCAAGTCAGGAATGAATCGTTAGTACTGGATATTGAATAACATCCTGGTTCCAAATAGGAAAATGAACATATCAAGGCTGTACTGTCACCCTGCTTATTTAACTTATTTGCAGAGTACATCATGAGAAGCGCTGGCCTGAAAGAAGCACAACTGGAATCAAGATTGCTGGGAGAAATATCAATAACCTCAAATATCAATAACCTCAGATATACAGGTGACACCACTTATATGGCAGAAAGTAAAGAAAAATTGAAGAGTTTCTTGAGTAACGTAATGAGAGTGAACACATTGGCTTAAAGTTCAACTTTTAAAAACTCAGATTATGGCCTCCAGTCCCATCACTTCTGGCAAACAAATGGGGAAAGAGTGGAAAGAGTGGCTGCCAAAATTATATTTATATATAATTTTTTTTTAGGGGGGGGGCTCCAAAATCACTGTAGATGTTGATTGTAGCCATGAAACTAAAATGCTTACTCCTTGGAAGGAAAGTTATGACCATGCTAGACAGCATATTAAAAAGCAGAGACCTGATTTTGCCAAAAAAGCTCTGTTTAGTCAAGCTATGATTTTTTGCAGTAGTCATGTATGGATGTCTTATTTGGACTATAAAGAGTGCCAAGAATTGATGCTTTTGAATTATGGTGTTGGGGAATACTCTTGAGTGTCCATTGGACTATAAGGATATGCAACCAGCCAATCCTAAAGGAGATGAGTCCTGGATGTTCATTGGAATGACTGATGTTGAATTTGAAACTCCAATAGTTTGGCCAGCCAATGCGAACAACTGAGATCCTCATGTTGTGAAAGACTGAGGGTAGGAAGAGAAAGGAATGACAGAGAATGAGATGGCTGGATAACATTACCGACTCAATGGACATAAGTTTCGGTACACTCAAGGAGCTGGTAATGGACAAGCAGGTCTGGTGTTCTGCGGCTCATGGGGTCACAAAGAGTCGAACATGACTGAGCGACTGACGTGGATATTACATATAATTTAAATAAGTAGGGTGACAATATGCAGCCTTGTCTTAATCCTTTCCTTATTTGAAAACAGTCCATTGCTTTACATCCAATTGTAACAGTTTCTTCTTGAATTGCATACAGATTTCCTAGGAGGCAGGTCAATTGATCTGGTATTTCTATCACATTAAGAGTTTTCCATAGTGTCTTGTGATCCACACAGTCAAAACGTTTGATATAAACATGAAGTAGAAGTAGATTTTTGTTAGTTTGTTTTTTTTCCTGTAGCTCTCTTGTTATCTTGATGATCCCACAGATGTTGGATATTTAATTTCTGGTTCCTCTGCCTTTACGAAATCCACTTGGTACATCTGGAATTTCATGGTTCATGTACTGTTGAAGCCTGGCTTGTAGAATTTTGAATACTACTTTCCTTCTGTTTGAGATGAGGGCAACTGTATGTTTGTATGCACAATCTTTGGCAGTATCTTTCTATGAGATAGGAATGAACATTTCAAGGCCTGTGTCCATTGCTGAGTTCTCCAAATTTGCTGGCATATTGAGTGAAGAACTTACACAACTGTTAAATAACTCAACTAGAATTCCATCAATTCCACTAGCTTTGTTCATATGGATGTTCATAAGGACTGCTTGACTTCACATTCTATGATGTCTGGCTCTAGGTGAGTGATCAAAACGTCTTGGTTATCTGGGTAATGAACACCCTTTTTTGTATAGTTCTTCTGTGTATTTTTGCCAACTCTTTTTAATATCTTCTGCTTCCATTACGTCCATGAAAATTCTGTACATTATTTTAAACATCTTTGCCTGAAATATTCCTTTGGTATCTCTAACTTTCTTGAAGGAATCTTTGGTCTTGCTCATCCTATTATTTTCCTCTATTTCTTCGCTTTGATCACTGAGGAAGCCTTTCTTTCTTTCCTTCCTGTACTTTGGAACTCTGACATTAAAATGGGTGTATCTTTCCTTTTCTCCTTTGCTTTCTGCTTCTATTCTTCTCATCTATTTGTAAGTCATCTTTAGAAAGCCATTATGCCTTTTTGTATTTCTTTTTCTTGAGGACGGCTTGGTCACTACTTCTTATACAGAGCCACAAACCTCTGTCTGTATTTCCTCAGTCACACGTTCTATCAGATCTAATCCCTTGAAACTCTTTGTCACCTTCATGTTTAATCCTAAAGGATTTGATTTAGATAATATCTGAATAGTCTAGTAGTTTTCCCTTCTTTTTTAATGTAAGTCTGAATTTGGCAACAAGGACTTCATGATCTGAGCCTCAGTTAGCTCTCAGTCCTGCTTTGGTTGACTATGCATAGCTTCTCCATCTTCGGCTAGAAGAAAATAATTAACCTGATTTCAGTATTGCACATCTGATGATTCCATGTGTAGAGTCTTCTCTTGTGTTGTCCCCCAGGGTGCTTGCTATAAGCTGTGTGCTCTCTTGGCAGAGCTCTGTTAACCTTTGACTGGGTTCCCTTGGTACACGAATGCCAAGTTTGTCTGTTACTCAGGTATCTCTCGACTTTCTACATTTGCATTCCATTCCTCTATGATGAAAAGGACACATTTTGGGGGGTGTTAGTTCTAGACAGTCTTGTAAGTCTTCATAAAACTGTTCCACTTAAGCTACTTCAGCATACTTGGTAAGCACACAGACTTGGATTAATACACTATTGAAAGGTTTGTCTTGGAAATGAGCAAAGATCCTTCTGCTTGTTAGACATCTGTCACCTTCATCTCTTCATCAGCTGTGGAAATACACATCCACATAGAAAAAAACAGAAAAACACAGCTCACAAACTCACGTGTGTAGACACACACAAATGTTCAAGGCACAGGAAAACAGGAAAACTGGGAACATAGGTGTTTCTTTAGCTGAAGAACCAGTGCATCATATGAAATATAGAGATTTCCAGTTTTTTTTTTTATAGGAAAATATGAATTCACAAATACGAAATATAGAGAAGTCTAACATCCAAGATGGAAAATTAGCACCTAACTTTTAATACAGTAAATACAGGACATCACACATTTCATGGAAGAAACTCTTTCTTTTGCTATATGTTTGAGAAATGCAAAGATTCTCCACTTTATGAAATAACAGTGGTGTCCAGATTTTCATTTGTGCAATAGAGAAAATTGAAATTTCATACTGGTTCTCCTTATCTTCAGAAAGTCAGTGACAAGATTTTCGTATGTGAAATATTCATATTTCCTCATTTAATGGTAGAGATCACTAACTGGCTTTTCATACATGAGGTGTAGAGAATTCCACATTTCACCTAAGAAAAAGAGCTTCCATGTTTCCATGAATGAAATTTAAAAAATGCCAAGTATCCTGTAGTAAAACCAGCATCACTATATTCACATGTAAAAATGTAGGTGATTCTACATTTGATTTTAGTTCAGTTCAGTCTCTGGATCATGTTCAGCACTTTGCGACACCATGGACTGCAGCAACGTATGCTTCCCTGTCCGTCATCAACTCCCGGAGCATACACAAACTCACGTCCATCGAGTCAGTGATTCCTCCCAACCATCTCATACTCTGTTGTCCTCTTCTACTTCAGTCGTCAATGTTTCCAACCATCAAAGTCTTTTCAAATGAGTCAGTTATTCTCATAAGGTGGCCAAATTATTGGCGCTTCACCTTCAAAATCAGTCCTTCCAATGAATATTCAGGACTGATTTCTTTTAGCCTCCTTAAGGCCAAGAGACACTTAGTTTTCAGCAAAACTATTTGAAAAGCATCAAGAATTCTGCACTCAGATGTCTTTAGAGTCCAAATCTCACATCGATACATGACTGCTGGCAAAACCATACCTTTGACTATGTGGGACTTGGCAAAGCAATGTTTCTGCTTTCCAAGATGCTGTCTAGTTTGGTCATAGCTTTCTTCCCAGGAGTACATCTTTTAATTTCGTGGTGCAGTCAACATCAGCAGTAATTTTAGAGCCCCCAAAATAGAGTCTTTTGCTCTTTCCATTGTTTCTCCCTTTGCTGAGCATTGATTGGATTGGATGTCATGATGTTAGTTCTCTGAAAGTTGAGTTTTTAAGCCAAATTTTTCACTCCTCTCTTTCATTTTCATCAAAAGGCTCTTTAGTTACTCTTCACTTTCTGCCATAAGGGTGATGTCATCTTCTTCACAGAGTTTATTTGTATTTCTCCCAGCAGTATTAATTCAAGCTTGTGCATCATCCAGCTTGGCATTTCACAAGTTTTACACTACATAGTGGTTAATTAAGCAGGGTGACAATATGCAGCCTTGGCACAATGTTTTCCTGATTTGAAAGCAGCCTGTTATCCCGTATCCTGTTGCTTCTTGACCTGGATATAGATTTCTCAAGAAGCAGGTCAGATGATCTGGTTTTCCCACCACTTTATTATTATTATTATTATTTTCACACTTTGTTGTCATCCCCACAGTCACAGGCTTCAGCGTAAAGAGTGAAGCAGAAGTACAGGTTTCGGTTTTGGCTTTGCTTTTCCTTTTTGGAGATCTCTTGCTTTTTTAATGATCCTATGGATGTTGGCAATTTGATCTTTCATTCCCCATCCTTGTCTAAATCCAGCTTGAACATGTGGAAGTTCATTGTTCATGTACACTTGAATCTGGAGTGGAGAATATTAAGTATTACTTTTCTACCGCTTGACATGGGGTCAAATGTGTGGTAGTGTGAACATTCCTTGGGATTTGGCCTTTCTCTGGGATTGGAATGAAAACTGAACATTTCCAGTCCTGTGGCAATTGCTGAGTTTTTTAAATTTGCTATCATATTGAGTGTAGCACTTTCATAGAATCATTTTTAGCCTGTGAAATAACTCTACTAACATTCCATCAGCTCCACTAGTTTTCTCCATATGATGCTTCATAAGGAATACTTTACTTCACATTCCAAGATGTCTGGGTCTAGGTGAATAATCACACCATCGAGGTTATCTGGGTATTGAAGATCCTTTTTCCATAGTTCTTCTGTATATTCTTGACACCTCTTTTTGATATATTCTACTTCTGTTAGGTCCGCACCATTTATCTTCTTTATTTTGACCATATTGGCATGAAATGTTCCCTTGGTATCTCTAATTATCTTGAAGAGATCTCGCCTTTTCCATGCCATTTTTTTCCACTCTGTTTCTTTGGAATGTTCACTGAGGTAGACTTTGTTATCTCTCCTTCCTCTTCTTTGAAACTCTGCACAAACGGATATATCTTTCCTTTTCTTCTTTGTTTTAGATTCTCTTAATTTCTCAGCAATTTGTAAGGTGTATTCAGACAAACATTTTGCCTTTTTGCATTTCTTTTTCTTGAGGATGGTTTTGATCACTGCCTTTTGCACAATTTCACAAACCTCTGTCTGTAGTTAGTCAGGAACTCTATCAGATCTAATCCCTTGGATCTATTTGTCACTTTCACTGTGCAATCATAAGGGATATCATTTAGGTCTTACATCAGCAGTCTAGTGGTTTCCCTACTTTTTTAAATTTAAATCTGAATTTGGCAATAAAAATTCATGATCTGAGTCACAATAGATCTCAGTCTTATTTTTGCTGACTGTATATAGTTTCTCCATCTTTGGCGGCAAAGAAAAGAATCAATCTGGTTTCAATTTTGACCATCTGATAATGTCCATGTATAGAGTCTTGTCTTGTGTTGCTGGAAGTGAGTGCTTTCTATGAGCAGTGTGTTCCCTTGGCAAAGCTCTATTTTTTTTCACTGGCTTCGTTTTGTCGTCCAAAGCCAAATTTGTCTGTTACACCAGGTATCTCTGGACTTCCTACTTTTGCATTCCATTCCCCTATGATGAAAAGGACATCTTTTATGGGTGTAAGTTCTAGAAGTTCTTGTAGGTCTTCACAAAGATGCACTACATCAGCTTCTTCGGCATTACTATTTGTTGCACGGGCATGGATTACTGTGATGTTGACTGGTTTGTTTTGGAAACGAACAGAGATCACTATGTCGTCTTTGAGATTGCCTCCAAGACTTCATTTTGAACTCTTTTTTAACTATGACAGCTACTTCATTTTCTGTAAGGGCTTCTTGCCCACAATAGTAGACATAATGGTCATTTGAGTTAAATTCACACTTTCCAGTCCATTTTAATTCATTCATGCCTAAAATGTCGATTCTCACTCCTCCCATCACCTGTTTGACCCCTTCTGAACGACCTTAATTCACGGACCTAACCTTCCAGGCTTCTATGCAATATTACTATTTACAGCATCAGAATTCATTCTATCTCCAGTCACATCTGCAACTGGGTTCTGATTTTACTCTGGCTCCATGACTTCATCCTTTCTGTCATTTCCTCTGCACTGATCTGCTGTAGCATTTTTGTCAACTACCAACCTTTTGAGTTCCTCTTTCTGCATGCTATATTTTGCCATTATATGCTGCTCATGGGTTTCTCAAGGCAGGAATAGTGAAGAGGTTTTCCATTCCATTCTCCAAGGACTACATTCTGTCAGAACCCATCACTATGATCCGGCCATCTTGTGTGGCCCTACATGCCTGGCTCATAGTTTCATTGAGTTAGACAAGGCTATGGACCAGGTGATCAGTTTGGTTAGTTTGCTGTGATTATGATTTTCATTCTGTCTTCCCACTGATGGAGAAAGATAAGAGGCTTATGGAAGCTTCCTGATGGGAGAGACTAACTGAGGGGAAAACTGGTTCTTATTCAGATGGACAGGTCCATGTTCAGTTGAGTTCAGTTTTGTGGCTCAGTCCTGTTCAAATCTTTGCATGCCCATAAACTGCAGCATGTCAGGCCTTCTTATCCATCACCAACTCACTGAGTTTACTCAGACTCATGTCCATTGATTCGGTATGCCATCCAACTATATGCTGCTGTCCCTCCTCCTCCCACCTTGTACCTTTCCCAGCAGCAGGGTCTTTTCCAATGAACCCATTCTTCACATCAGGTGGCCAAAATATTGGAGTTTCACCTTTAGCCCCAGTCCTTGCAAGGAATATTCAGGACTGATATCCTTTAGGATGGTCTGGTTGGATTTCACATAGGCATCCAAGAGACTTTCAAGAGTCTTCTCCAATACCACCGTTCAAAAGCATTAATTTTCCTGCTCAGATTTCTTTATAGTCCACCTCTCACATGCATACATACCTACTGGATAAACAACAGCTTTGACTAGATGCATATTTCATGTAAAATTTCTACACTACATTTTCATATCTGAAATAAGCATAGTTCATGTCTTATTAGACAATGTGTTCCCTGGTTTTCACATTTGAAAGAGCAAAAATCCCACCTTTCCATGTCCAAAATTACTCAACAGTTTTTCATACGTCAATTGTAGAGAATTTATTACTGCCAATCGAAGATTCTGCTTACAATTTTAAATATGGGAGATATAGAGTGTTCCCTACTTCAGTTAGAAACATCTGCACTTAGATGTTGAAATATGAAATATGCAGAATTCCATGCTTTGAGGAAGTATTTTAGTTTGTTTATTTTTAACTTAGGGATAATTATTTTACAGAATTTTCTTCAAAAGCATCAATTCTTCCGCGCTCAGATTTCTTCATAGTCCAACTCTCACATCCACACATGACCATTGGAAAAACCATAGCCCTGACTAAACGGACCTTTGTTGGCAAAGTAATGTCTCTGCTTTTTAATATGCTATCTAGGTTGGTGATAACTTTCCTTTCAAGGAGTAAGTTTCTTTTAATTTCTTGGCGCAATAAGCATCTACAGTGATTTTGGAGCCCAAATTATTAAAGTCTGACATTCTTTCCCCTGTTTCTCCATCTATTTATCATGAAGTGAAGGGACCAAATTCCATGATCTTAATGTTCTGAATTTTGCGCTTTAAGCCAACATTTTCACTCTCCTCTTTCAATTTCATCAAGAGGTTTTTTAATTCCTCTTCAATTTCTGCCATAAGGGTGGTGTCATCTGCATATCTGAGGTTTTCATATTTCTCCCAGCAGTCTTGATTCCCGCCTGTGCTTCTTCCAGCCCAGTGTTTCTCATGATGTATTCTGCATATAAGTTTAAAAACACGGTGATAATATACAGTCTTGACATACTCCTTTTCCTATTTTGAACCGGTCTGTTGTTCCACATCCATCACTAACTGCTCTTTCCTCACCTTCATATAATTCTCTCAAGAGACAGGTCAGGTTGTCTGCTATTCCCATCTCTTCCAAAATTTTTCACAGTTTATTGTGATCCACACAGTCAAAGGCTTTGCATAGTCAATAAGGCAGAAAGAGAGGTTTTGTCTGGAACTCTCTTGCTTTTTCCATGTTCCATTGGAATTTGGCAATTTGATCTCTCTTTCCTTTGCCTTTTCTGAAACCAATTTGAACATCTGGAAGTTCACGTTTGCCCCTTCTATTTGCAGAGTAGTGATGGGACCAGATGCCCTTATCTATGTTTTTACGAATGCTGAATTGTCTGCTTGGTTTTACACGCTTCTCATTCACCCTCATCAAAAGACTCTTTATTTCCTCTTCACTTTCTATTTGTTTCAGTGTTGCCATCTATATATCTGAGACTGTTGATGTTTCTCCCAACCCTCGATGCCAGCTTGTGATTTACTCATTTGTTATTTTAATAGTATACTCTACTTAAGATTCCCATAAACAGAGTGACAATTTAGGGATTTGTCACTCTCTTTTCCCAGTTTTGAACATTCAGTTGTTCCATGTCTGGTCCCAATTCTGGCGGCTTGACTCATTTAAGGATGCTTTCAACTTTTACTTCCTCAATCATTTTCCAAGTACCCCACCCTTTTTGTTTTTGGTGTTCTCCATTTAGACACCTAAGTTTCTCATTGTGGGACATTTATCATTGCCCCATTCAGAACTCTGTCTGTTTAACTTGTTGTTGTTGTTTTCGTTGCTCCTCTCACCGGGCTTCATTTATTTACTCCTTTCTACCTCCACCAAATTAGTTCTTTCTCAGTCTCAGTTATTCTACTGTTAGTTCCTTCCAGGTTGTTGCTAATCTCAGTTATTGCATGTATTATTGCTCTTTGACTCTTCTTTATTTCTTCTAGATCCATGGTAAACATGTTTATTTCTTCTCATTCAAGTCCTCCAGTGTATTTACTGGCAACTCTACGTATCTTTCAAGATTTTGATCATCTTTACTCTCATTATTCTGAATTATTTTTCAGGAAAACTTCCTAACTCCTCTTCTTTTCTTTGTCTTTGTGGGTTTTTATCATTTACCTTCAGCAGCTGCATATTTCTCTCCCTTTTCATTTTGCTTTGATTACTGTGATTTGGGTCCCCTTTCTGCAGGCCGGAGGGTTATAGCTCCAATATGTTGTGGATCCTGTCCTTTGTGGGTGGGATTGGACCAGTGACTTCTCCAGGTTTAATGCTTCGGATCATTTGTGTCTGTGCACTGGCATGCGGATCTGTGTCTCTTCTCTCTGAAATTCAGTAAATTGTCCATGGACAGTGCTTTGGGGTATTTGTGGGTTTGGTATGGCCTAGTGCACCCCGTTTTATAATATACACCGTTTTGTTTCTGTTTGCTGGAGAATAGGTGTGGTTTCTCTTGTACTGACCTTACTGACTCAAGTGTGGAGATTGCTTTCCATGTAGACATGGAAATTCTGGGGTGTGTGCTTGTCCTTTAACGTTCCTTGAGGTAAGGAGTTCGATGTTGCTCTAAAGTTCTGGAATCCATACGCTGGCCTCTGGGTTTCTTTTTCCAGGTTGCAGTAACATCAAAAGTCTACATCCACACATTACAGAAGATAAACCCCAGGTTAATGGTGGCAGAACTCTCCTCATCCAGAAAGTGTCAAAAGGATGCACAGAATTTCAGACAGCAGGGAAAAGGGAGGAGTGTGAAAGAGGTGCCTAGGAGGAGATAGGGGAGTGTTAAAATGGAAAACAGCAATCAATCAAGGAAACGAATCCAAGAATGAAATCAGATCGTAAATATTTTGTTACTAAAGTCACAACATTGATATCAATTTTGGGAAAATAAACGTTAAGAAACAAGAAAAATAGTGTAAAAAAAGAAAATGGAGTTTAAATTTATTCTCTCATATATAAAAAATGTGTTTAAAAATAGATTTATATGTGTTTTGTTTGAAAGATAATAATAGTTAATAGAAATAAAATTTTAGGGTATAATAAAGGACCAAAATAGTTTAAAGTTAAAGAAATCATATGGAAATAGATCGCAGAGTTTCAAAGCAGTTCTGTGATTTTTGGTTTCAATAGAGTGTCAGACAGTCTCTTGTTAAAGCTTGTATTGTCAAAGGTGACTGTTGTTCCTCAGTTGAACAGTCTGGGCATATATTGCTGACTTATTCCATTGAACCTGTCACTTCTAGGTCGGTTTTTGTTTCTTTGTTTATATTTCCTTCTTTTATTTGAAAACCTCTCCATATCTCGTTTTCACCATGAAACGAGGGTGCAGTAACCTCATATTCGAGCTCACTTGTTCAGTGCTTTGGGCGGTGAGAGGTGGGACACAGAAATCAAATACCATTGGGATATTGGGGGTGTTTGAGGTGGATTGATCACATTGGGCTTTTGAATGACAAATGTGACATGTACTTTCTAGGTCCACACAGCTCAGATTCCTGGTTGATACAAGAGGGCACAGTTCCAAGTGGGCCCTGTGTTACATGCACTTCCCAGCCAATCAGGCAGTCAGGTGCTTGGCAAGGGCCATGACCACGATTGGCTATGTGCTTTGTGCTCTTCCCAAGTCCAAAATCTCGGGTGACTGGTTGGAGGCAAGGCACAGTCCCAGGTGGGCCGTGCATCTTATGCAGCTTTCTGGTCTCAGTCACTCAGTTTGCTGCCTGTGCCAGCGGCAGAGTCTCAAGTGTGCCATGTGTCTCCTCAAGCTAACTGACCCCAGGCTGTCATGTTCCTGGCCTATGTGAACTGTCCATGAAGTGAGGAATTCATCATTAGCAACTCTCAGCCAGCTTAGAACTTGGTATGGGATGTCTCTGGGGCCAAGATTCTAGTAACCTCTTTCCTTCTGCCTCTGGCAGTCGTACACGTTTCTCTCTCAATCCGTGGAGGAAAGGGTCTTAAATGGACACTGGCTTGGTCTCCTTTGGTATTTTCTAGTACACAATCTTCTGTTCTGTGTGTATGCCATGGTTCAATGTGGCCTTAGAGCCTTCTCACAGGAAAGGTCCTTTCTAAAATTTCTGTCTCCAGTGTCCCCATGGTTTAGGTTTGTGTGTTATCTTAGCTTCGTCACATTGTCCTCAGGGCACTAAAGCCTGCTTTTAACCATAATGTGTTTGATACATCCCAGACCTGCCTTCAATACCCCATGTATGACAGTGGACTAGAGCATCTGAATCATTCCTTGGCTAGTGATCGGATTTATTGGCATAATCTGTGTTTATGTTCTTCCTCTGTCTAGTTCTATTTCTTCCCCGAATGACACCTATGAGAGAGGGTTTCCTATTTTGTGCAAATTTCTCCTCCTTTAAGACTCCTTCTCCAAGGAGTGTCTTGATCCCTAAAAACATTTCCTCCCTTTCATCACTTATTTTTTCTTACCTAGTTTTAAGAGACTGGTTTTCCTTTATCAGTTTCTAGGGCCCATCAACATCGATCACAAATGGATTTGTGTGGGGGAAAGTGGACTCAGGCTCCTATTCCTCTAACACAATGAGACCCCCACCGCAACCCTGGAAGGTCCATTTTATTAACTGAAATCTTGTTGTTGTTCAGTCACAAAGCCATGTCAGACTATTTGTGACCCCTTGCACTGCAACACACAGGGCCTCTCTGCCCCTCAACATCTCTCAGGGTCTGCCTGAGATCATGTCCATGAATGGGTGAAATGATACAGCCTTCTCCTCCTCTCTAACCCATTTGTCCTCCTTATTTCATTACTTCCTACGAATTAGGGTCTTTTCTCGTGAGTCAGTTCTTTGCTCAGGTGGTCAATGCTTTGGAGACTCAGCTTCCGCGTCAGTGATTCTAATGCATCTTCAGAGTTGATTTTCTTTATATTTGACTAGCTTGATCTCCTTGCAATCCAATGGACACTCACAAGTCATCCCAAGCAGAGTACTTTGGTGTTCTCACATCCATACATGTCTACTGGAAAGACCATTAGTGTTACTCAATGTGATTCCTTTGGTCAAGTCAACTCTTCACTTTTTAACACACTTACTAAATTTGTGAGCACTTTTCTCCCAGGAAGCAACTGTCTTCAAATTTTATTGCTGCCATCACCATCACAGAGAATATAGAGCCACAAAGAGGAAATCTGTCACTGATTCTGCTTTTCCCACCTTTATTTCCCATGAAGCAGTGGGACCAGATACCATGATCTTACTTTGTGTAATACTGAGAATTCAAATGTACTGTTACCCTGTTTTCCTATCAACATTGAGAATTATTTTATTCTTTTACCTTTGTTTTCCCCTCAGTGTTTTGGATAAGAAATTATTTTCTAAGAGTATTCTAAGATGGTTGCTACTCATTATATATAATACTTCTGGTTTTTAGTTTCCTGTTGGAGCATTTGTGTCATGCTTCTTTGACAACTCTGTTAAATGTTGACAAAATGCACAGCCTATATTACATTTCTCTATTAACATAATATATTGAGCCTGTTCATATTATCTAGTTAGGTTTTCTCTAATGTGGCAACTGCTAAAATACAAAGGAGGACAAGAAATAAGGATATAATGTGGAGGGTTGCATGAAACTGAACCCCTGTGGCATGAAGGGAGATAAACTTTGATAATCAATGATTTCTATTGAAATATTTGGTACCAGAAGTTGAAAGGGATGAAAGAAAAATGTGCACACTGAATAATGGAGAAGCGATTTTAATGTACACATCATATAATTTGAATGTTCAGCAGTTCATTTGAGTTCAGATGCTCAGTCATCACCGACTCTTTGCGACCTCATGAATCACAGCATATCAGGCCTCCCTGTCGATCACCAAGTTGCGGAGTTCACTCAAACACATGTCCATCGAGTCGGTGATGCCATCCAACCATCTCATTCTCTGTCGTCCCCTTTTCCTCCCACCCCCAATCCTTCCCAGCATCAGAGTCTTTTCCAGTGAGTCAACTCTTCTCATGAGGTGGCCAAAGAATTAGAGTTTCAGCTTTAGCATTAGTCCTTCCAAAGAAAACCCAGGATCAATCTCCTTTAGAATGAACTGGTTGGATCTCCTAGCAGTCCAAGGGACTCTCAAGAGTCTTCTCCAGCACCAAAGTTCAAAAGCATCAATTCTTTCTTCACAGTCCAACTCTCACATCCATACATGACCATTGGAAAAACTATAGCCTTGACTAGACGGACATTGTTTGGTAAAGTAATGTCTCTGCTCTTTAATATGTTATCTAGGTTGGTCGTAACTTTCCTCCCAAGGAGTAAGCGTCTTTTAATTTCATGGCTACAATCAGAATCCACAATGATTTTGGATCTGACACTGTTTCCTCTGTAACACGTTTTATTTCCCATGAAGTGATGGGACAAAAACCATGGTCTTTGTTTTCTGAATGTTGAGCTTCAAACTAACCTTTTCACTCTCCTCTTTTGCTTTTATTAAGAGGATTTTTAGTTCGTCTTCACTTTCTGCCATAAAGGTGGTGTAATCTGCATACCTGAGGTTATTGATATTTCTCCCGGTAATCTTGATTCCAGCTTGTGCTTCTTCCAGCCCATCGTTCCTCATGATGTAATCTGCATATAAGTTAAATAAGCAAGGTGGCAATATATAACCTTGACGTACTCCTATTCCTATTTGGAACAATTCTGTATCTCTAAGTAAATGAGAGTTGTGGTTTTATGTGCTCAAGGTGTCCTCTTATGTATGAACCCCATCTCTTATACAAAGAATAGTGGAAGATAAGCTCGATTAAGGGATAGTCTTTCAGTAATAGGATCTATATTATTCAGCCAGAAAGTTATTAAGTAGTGTTGGGGTTCCCAAACAGTTCATTTAAGATCTTGGAAGTAAGCAAAGATTTTGACCACACAAATAAAGTTGTCTAAAATTATATTTTGACATGTACACGTATATACATATACTTGCATGTTTGTATGTATGGGTGTGTGTATAGAAAAATGTACAATGGCTTTTAATTCCTGTTAGACAAAGCAGCAATGGAAAAAAATTCAAACCCAAAAGCAGAATGATTCAAAAGTCTACTCGGTTATTGAATATACGTAAGTGGAAATACTTCCAAATATGTTTCTTTGGCTGCATCTAAAATATGAGGACTCCTTTATATCACTCCCCTCTTTCGTTTTAATAAATATCTACCAATTTTCAAATGTTTGTCCAGGTTTAATGACAAAAATAAACACTTATGGAAATATATATATATACATCATAGATATACAAATATCTATATAAAATAAACAGATATGTTTGCTTAACAGAAAATACTGATACCAAATTTAGATGTCAGAATTATTTCCAACTCCATGCTCCATCTCATCATGAAAGAGCCAAAGCTGTTTTTGACTCAAGCACTCCAAGAACTGGTGATCCTGATTAAAAATCGAACCTGGAACTGGGATTCTCAGTCACATATGATCACGCTCTAAATCCAACACTTTATTTCCTTTCTTGTTCTAATCAGTCCCTTCTTAAGATTGAAAAGTATGAAAACCGAGAGAGAGAAATAGGAGATTCTAGACTTCCTCGTGTTCCAAGAGTCATATTAATCAGTGAAAATAGAAAAGACAGAAACAAAGTAAAATAATCAAGCGATATAGAATAATATTATTTTAGCCATTAAGCAAAGTTAAAGATCTTTAGTTCATCCTCAAGGGGCATAATTAACATTCTGAGCAATATCCTGTGAACAGTTTTAGAAATACTAAAAATCACTGCAGATGCTGATTGCAGCCATGAAATTAAAAGACGCTTACTCTTTGGAAGGAAAGTTATGACCAACTTAGATAGTATATTAAAAAGCAGAGACATTATTTTGCCAACCAAGATCTGTTTAGTCAAGGCTATGGTTTTTCCCGTGGTAATGTACAGATGTGAGAGTTTGATTGTGAAGAAAGCTGATCGCCAAAGAATTAATGCTTTTGAACTGTGGTGTTGGAGAAGACTCTTGAGAGTCCCTTGTACTGCAAGGAGATCCAACCAGTCCATTCTAAAGGAGATCAATCCTGGTTGTTTATTTTAAGGACTGATGCTAAAGCTGAAACTGCAATATTTTGGCCACCTCATGCGGCGAGTTGACTCACTGGAAAAGACTCTGATGCTGGGAAAGGTTGGGGGAGGGAGGAGAAGGGGACGACCAAGAATGAGATGGGTGGATGGCATCACCAACTCTGGGGACATGAGTTTGAGTGAACTCCGGGAGTTGGTGATGGACAGGGAGGCCTGGAGTACTGTGATTCATGGGGTCGTGAAGAGTCGGAATTGACTGAGTGACTGAACTGAACTGAACTGAACTGAACTGAAAGCCCCAACCAGGCTGAAATGTAAGTACCTAGACCACAGAGCAGTTGGAACCAGATGGGCAATGATGTTGACTCCCAATATCCTCAGTAACAGGCCACTAGTAGAATGTCCCCAAACTATATCACACACCCCATGCCCAACCTCACTGTGTCATTAAAATCATTCCCCTGAAAATATTCGGGGAGTGTGGGTCTTTGAAGGACCAGCTGCTAGGTTCTACAATAAACTATTGCACAGAAGTGAGTAATCAAAGTTTAGTTGGGTTCAGTTCAGTTCAGTTCAGTCGCTCAGTGCAGTCCGACACTTTGCGACCCCATGTATCACAGCATGCCAGTCTTCCCTGTCCATCAGTAATTCCCGGAGTTCACTCAGACCCGCCTCCATCGAGTCTGTGATGCCATCCAGCCATCTCATTCTCTGTCATCCCCTTCTCCTCCTGCCCTCAATCCCTCCCAGCATCAGAGTCTTTTCAGTGAGTCAACTCGTCGCATGAGGTGGCCAAAGAACTGGAGCTTCAGATTGAGCATCAGTCCTTCCAATGAACATACAGGACTGATCTCCTTTAGAATGGACTGGTTGGATCTCCTTGCAGTCCAAGGGACTCTCAAGAGTCTTCTCCAGCACCACCGTTCAAAAGCCTCAGTTCTTCGGCGATCAGTTTTCTTCACAGTCCAACTCTCAAATCCATATATAGCCACTGGAAAAGCCATAACCTTGACTAGATGGACTTTTTTTGGCAAGGTAATGTCTCTTTTCTTTAATATGCTAACTAGGTTGGTCATAAGTTTTCTCCCAAGAAGTAAACATCTTTTAATTTCAAAGCTACAATCAGCATCCGCAGTGATAAAGTCTGACACTGTTTCCCCATCTATTTCCCAAGAAGTTATGGGACCAGATCCCATGATCTTAGTTTTCTGAATGTTGGCTTCAAGCCAACTTATTCACTGTCCTCTTTCACTTTCATCAAGAGGCTTTTTAGTTACTCTTCACTTTCTGCAGTAGGAATGATGTCATCTGCATATATGAGGTTATTGATATTTCTCGTGGTAATCTTGATTCCAACCTGTGCTTCTTCCAGCCCAGCATTCCTCATGATGTACTCTGCATAGGAGTTAAATAAGCAGGGTGACAATATACAACCTTGAAGTACTCCTTTTCCTATTTGGAAGCTGCCTGTTGTTCTATATACAGTTTTAACTGTTTTTTTCCTGACCTGAATACAGGTTTCTCAAGAGGCAGGACATTTGGTATTTCCATTTGGTATTTCTGGCATTTCCATCTCTTTCCGAATTTCCCAGATTTTATTGTGATCCACACAGTCAAAGGCTTTGGCATAGTCAATGAAGCAGAAATACATGCTTCTCTGCAACTCTCTTGCTTTTTCCATGATCCAGAGGATGTTGGTAATTTGACCTCTGGTTCCTCTGCCTTTTCTAAAACCAGTTTGAACATCTGGAAGTTCACGGTTCACATATTGCTGAAGCTTGGTTTGGAGAATTTTGAGCATGACTTTACTAGCCTATGAGATGAGTGCAGTTGTGCGGTCATTTAAGCATTCTTTGGCATTGCCTTTCTTGGGATTGGGATGAAGACTGACCTTTTCCAACCATGTGTCCACTGCTGAGTTTTCCAAATTTGCTGGCATATTGAGTGCAGAACTTTCACAACATCATCTTTCAGGGTTTGAAATAGCTCATCTGGAATTCTGTCACCTCCACTAGCTTTGTTCATATTGATGCTTTCTAAAGCCCACTTGACTTCATATTCACTTGACTTCACATTCCAAGATGTCTGGCTTGAAGTCATTTATCACACCATCATGATTATCTTGGTTGTGAAGATCTGTTTTGTACAGTTCTTCAGTGTATTCTTGCCACCTCTTCTTAATATCTGCTGCTTCTCTTAGGTCCCTACAATTTCTGTCCTTTATCGAGACCATCTTTGCATGAAATGTTCCCTTGGTATCTCTAATATTCTTGAAAAGATCTCTTGTCTTTCCCATTCTGTTGTTTTCATCGATTTCTTTGCATTGATTGCTGAGGAAGGCTTTCTTATTTCTCCTTGTTATTCTTTGGAACTCTGCATTCAGATGCTTATACCTTTTTATTTCTCCTTTGCTTTTCGCTTCTTTTCTTTTCACAGCTATTTGTAAGGCCTCCCCAGACAGCCATTTTGCTTTTTAGCATTTCTTTTCAATGGGGATGGTCTTGGTCCCTGTTTCCTGTACAATGTCATGAACCTCTGTCCATAGTTCATCTGCCACTCTATCTATCAGATCTAGTCCTTTAAATCTATTTCTCCTTTCCACAGTATAATCTTAAGGGATTTGATTTAAGTCATATCTGAGCCACAGTCAGCTCTGGTCTTGTATTTGCTAACTTTATAGTATTTCTCCACTTTGGCTGCAAAGAATACAGTCAATCTGATTTTGGTGTTGACCATCTGGTGATGTCCATGTGTTGAGTATTCTTTTCTGTTGCTGAAAGAACTTGCTTGCTATGACCAGTGTGTTCTTATGCAAAACTCTTTTAGCCTTTGTCCTGTTTCATTCTGTGCTCCCAGGCCAGATTTCCC
Organism: Moschus berezovskii; assembly: GCF_049115385.1. NCBI lineage: Eukaryota > Metazoa > Chordata > Mammalia > Artiodactyla > Moschidae > Moschus > Moschus berezovskii. The sequence continues at coordinate 46,749,380 of NC_142489.1, read as the reverse complement.
AGTTACGCCAGGTGTTTCTTAATTCCTATTTTTGCATTCCAGTCCCCTAAAATGAAAAGGACATCTTTTTTAAGTGTTAGTTCTAAAAGGTCTTGTAGGTCTTCACAGAACCATTCAACTTCGGCTTTTTAAGTGTTACTGGTTGGGGCATAGGCTTGAATTACTATAATATTGAATGATTTGCGTTGGAAATGAACAGAGATCATTCTGTTCGTTTGGAGATTGCATGCAAATTCAACATTTCGGAATCTTCTGTTGACCATGATGACTACTCCATTTCTTCTAAGGGATTCCTGCCCGCAGTAGTAGATATAATTTTCATCTGAGTTAAATTTACCCATTCCAGTCCATTTTAGTTCACTGATTCCTAGAATGTCTACATTCAACCTTGCCATCTCTTATTTGACCACTTCCAATTTGTCTTGATTCATGGACCTATCGTTCCAGGTTCCTATGCAATATTGTTCTTTGCATCATCAGACCTTGCTTATATCACCAGTCACATCCACAACTCGGCATTGCTTTTGCTTTTGCTCCACCCCTTCATTTTTTTTCTGAAGTTATTTCACCACTGATTGCCAGTAGCATACTGGGAACATACCGACCTGGGGAGCTCCTCATTCAGTATCCTATTATTATGACTTTTCATACTCTTCTTGTGGTTCTCTATGAAAGTATACTGAAGTGACTTTCCATTCCCTTATCCAGTGGACCACATTCTTTCAGACCTCTCCACCATGACCCGCCCATCGTGGGTGGCCCTACACAGCATAGTTTAGATTCATTCAGTTAGAAATCAGTTAGAGAAAGCTGTGGTCCATGTGATCAGATCGACTAGCTTTCTATGATCACGATTTCTGTGTGTCTGCCTTCTGATGCCCTCTCGCAATTCCTACCATCATATTTGGGTTACTCTTACCTTGGTTTTGGGGTATCTCTTCACGGCTGTTCCAGCAAAGCAGAGCCACTGAACCTTACCTTGGACGGGGGTTATCTGCTCACGGCTGCCCCACCTGATCTTGAATGTGGAGTTGATCTTCACGGCCCTCCTGTGACTGCACAGCCAGCGCCACTTGGATGTGGAATAGCTACTTTCGGCTGCTGCCCCTGGCCTTGGGCATAGGGTAGCTCCTCTTGGCCGCTGCCAAGAATCACTTTTATTTCAGAAACCAAATGGATTTACTGATTTGATTTATACATACAAAAATTCTTTAGGAATGAGATTTGCAGGCTCATGGTTTTTGTTGCTATTTGTGTAAGGAGCCTGTATTTTAAGTTGATGCTGAAGTATAAACACTGGTTGAACATTGCCCATCAATTTCTAGGAGACCAGTGACGTTGTGATGTCACAGCTACCCTTCACTTGCTAGGAGACCAGTGACTTTGTGATGTCACGGCTACTCTTCCATTGCTAGGAGACCAGTGCCTTTTGGAACCACTGTGATGGTCTAGGGAGTTTCCCCCTTAGGCCAGCCAAGCAGCATTTGAATTTGTTGTGTGTAATATCAGAAAAATGAGAAAAGTATCTGAAGAAAGATTTTTCTGAGATGACACATATTTCTTCAGAAATTCAAGGTGTGCCTCTTAACGATGAATCCACTGGTTCAGAAACCTCCATCAGACCTTTGTATGATTATACACTTTCTGGGGACTTGGTTTTGCGATCTCTTATTGAAAAATATGCTTTTCAGGCTTTGACTGAGGAAGTTCTGATGAAAAGGCCATGTTACACATTTTCTGTCTCTGAAACAGGTGAGCTGAATGATTTTCTTCCACTCACTTTTCCACAAAAATTGGGGAATATAGTGGAAAGTGATCAATTTCAATCTATTTGGTGGGATGAGAGTGGCACTTGTATAGTGATCAATGAAGAACTCTTCAAGAAAGAAGTCTTGGAAAGAAAGGCACCTTTCAGAATATTTGAAACCAGTAATATGAAAAGTCTAGTTCGACAGCTGAACCTTTATGGTTTTAGTAAAAAGCAACAACCTATTCAAAGATCTGCTTCACTATCTGACTTTCTGGAAGAAGAAAACAACATCTCTCTTTTGAGCAAGGTATCCCAAAATTTTCATTTATTAGCAATATGTAAGATTAAATCATGTGACCAAGAAATCATGTTACCATATGTAGCTAAAACAGAATTCAAAACTGACATACCAATTTGTTGAAAAAGCTTTATTGTTTGAAGTTGAGACAGCTGGAGGATACAATATTTGATATTTAACAAACTTTCCAATCAACTAGAAACAAGATACGAGTCTTGAAGCTACTTATGGTATTTGCTATATATATACAACATATTTTTAGTTGAGGAGCACATTTGTTTCTAACATGTTAGCTGTTAAAACTACTATGGAGGCGTTTAATTTGATGGAATTTAATTGGTATCATTCAAGGAATTATTTTTTCTTTTCTAATTTTATTTATTTTAATTGGAGGCTAATCACATTATTGTATTGGTTTTGCCATACATTTACATGAATCTGCCCCAGGTGTACATGTGTTCCCCATCTTGAACCCACTCCCACCTCCCTTCCTCCTCCCTCCCCATCTTATCCCTCTGGTTCAACCCAGTACACCATTCCCAGGCATCCTGTATCATGCATCGAACCTGGAATTGTAATTCGTTGCACATATGATAATATACGTTTCAATGCCATTCTCCCAAATCATCCCATCCCTCTCCTACAGAGTCCAAAAGACTGTTCTATACATCTGTGTCTCTCTTGCTGTCTCATTTATAGGGTTATTGTTATCACCTTTCTAAATTCCATATATATGCGTTAGTATACTGTATTGGTGTTTTTCTTTCTGCCTTAATTCACTCTGTATAATAGGCTCTCGTTTCATCCACCTCATTGGAACTGATTCAGATGTATTTTTAATGGCTGAGTAATACTCCATTTTGCATGTGCACCACAGCTTTCTTATCCATTCGTCTGCAGACGGACATGTAGGTTACCTCCATGTCCTGGCTATTATAAACTGTGCTACGATAAACACCTTGGTGTGTATGCCCTGGAGTGTGATTGCTGGGTCCTATGGCAGCTCTATTTCCAGTTTTTGAAGGAATCTCCACACTGTTCTTCATACTGGTTGTGCTGTTTGCATTCCCACCAACAGTATAAGAGGGTTCCCTTTTCTCCACACCCCCTCCAGTATTTATTGCTTGTAGACTTTGGGACTGGCGCAAAATGGTACTTCATTGTGGTTATGATTTGCATTTCTCTGATTATGAGTGATGTTGAGCATCTTTTCTTGTGTTTGTTATCCATCTGTATGAAGGAATAAACTTTTATAGTTTAGCTTTTATGGCAGTTTTACCTTGGTTTATAAAGAAACTAAATAATTGTATCCTTTGACTTTAGTTACAGATCTACTATAATCCAAATTTCAAAAGAAGGTATCCTCAACTTTTAGTAAGAATAAAAAGAAGAGTTGGGATTAACAATGTGTCTGCAATATCTTCATTAGTTCGAGATTGCAAGAAGAAGCATGTTAAAACAAGTGTCAACATAGATGATCGTAACTCTGATTTTCTTCCTGAAACTAGTGGAGAGAGTACATTTTCAGCCTCCACCAGTTTAAGTGTGCCTTTCATACAAAAGCCTCACATCAGCCAGACAGTCGCTAATACAAGAGCTCTAGCTCTGTGTGACTTACCTTCTCCATCATCAATATCAGTTAGCCAAACAGAACAGATTGTGGGAGATCAACCTGCTGTTTTGAATCAGTTGAGCATCTTTCAGTGGCACTCACATAGCAGCTACACTCAGGTAAATGGCCACGTTGAGGACTTGCTTATGACAACTACATCGAATTCTCAGAACCACATGCTATCTCCATTACAGAGCAGTTATTCTAAACTGATGGTGGAGCCTTCTAAGTTTCCAGATAGATATAGTGATATGTCAGCCCATGACAGTCCTTTCCGTGACCTTCAAAAGAGAGGCAACTCATGGCCCTCAGTGCCAAAGATCACTTATACATCTGCCTCCTCTCTTTCAAGTCAACTCATCAAGAATCATCGTTTTGTGAAAACCATGCTAATTAAAACGGACCTATCAAATAAATGTCAGATTATGGAGCCTAATGAAGATTGAAATTTTTGTTGGGAGATGTCAACAAATACCTACAATTCTTGCATTTGAACAATAAAGTTGCATGTTAATCTTCATAGTTTCATTTTATTTTTCAAACAATGAAGAGAAAAATGAGGCTTAGTTTAATGTCTGGCTATTTTACTGTACTCTTTTATAAACTCTTCAGGACAAGAAAACATTCATTATGCATCCTAGGTCAATGACACCTGATCTAATATTTGTAAGCAAGAAAATGAGAACAAAGGGAAAAGAGGTAATGGATGTAACGTGATTTCTGAAATCATCCCTGCTGAAATGAACGGGTGTCTACATGAGGAGTGTATGGGTGAAGGAAGAAATACAAATAAAATCAAGGAAATGGAAATGCACAGTATGCACCTTAGTGCATTCACAGTTACATTATATTCTATTAGATACTGGTAGAGTATTAAAAGGGTAGAAGGAAGGTTATCTTCAGTATAGAAATTCATTATGTACTTGAAAATATAAAATCATGATCATCAAAATCATGATCACCACTGTACTGACACTGTGATACCAAAGAAAACATGACATAACCAGTGACTGGCCCATGGTCAGCACAAGATATGTATTTTACAAGTGATAATGTATAGGGACATTTTTGTTCTGCTGTCCTTAAGTGAAAGCCAAAGTGAAGTAGCTCAGTCGTGTCCGACGCTTTGCGACCCCTGTGGACTGTAGCCTACCATGCTCATCCATCCATGGGATTCTCTAGGCAAAGATAATGGAGTGGGTTGCCATTTCCTTCTTCAGGGCTCTTACTGACCCAGGGATTAAACCCGGGTCTCCCACATTGCAGGGAGACGCTTTACTGTCTGAGCCACCAGGGAAGATGCTGTCCTTGAGGCACACCTTTATTTCCTGAAACCAAGATTCCACCCTATATTTCCTAATGCATGTTTAGATGTTGGTTATCGGTTCACACAGAGACATAATACATTCCTGGTGGTGATTGCAGCACATCAGTGTGATGAACAAGTTCTGTGAAGACATAGTATCTTTTTTCCTTAATAGTTTCATTATCTTTCTCTTATACTGTGCTTCCGGAGCTACAATCTCTCAACCTAATTTCAGTCATGCTAAGCCCCTTCTCACAATTTTGCTTCAACTCTTTCTTGGGGTTGGAAGGAACTGCCATTCAGGCCTTCCATGTGTTTTGGGTCTACTCTCTTTAGGTATCTTTCACATCAGCTAAAATTAGAGCCTGCAAATGATACATTTTAAGTACTTACTAAGTTATCAGTAAAGAAATGTCATAACCAATCAAATGCTATATACATTACTCAACATATTCCTATAATCGTCAGTTTTATCATAATTGGCCTTTCCTCTTTACTGATAACTTTTTCCAAGTTGATAAATATTTATTATATTTACACGAATGTTAAATGTGGGAATTCAAACTATAAAATGACTGCTGCTATCATGAAGTTTACAGTCTATAAGAACCCATTCTAAGCATGTAGTTTCAGGACCCAGTACCTTAAAATTCAATAGTAGTTGTGGAGACATGAATAAAAAAAAAAGAATCACTAATTTTAATAATCTAGAAAAGTCATGGAGTAAGCAGGGATCAATATCAATGGTTGACCCCTAATACATTTCAAAACGAAATACTCTGAACAAAATGTCTGCTTGTTGGACTATCCAGATATCATGAACACTACCTAGAAATCTTTGTAATCTCAAATTTGGGTTCATTCCTTTAGATGTTGGTGGCAACATCAAGTCAGATCCCTGTTTTGGGATGGTTACCCACATAGGACAACATCAAGTTAAGTTGACCACTTTCATTCTTGCAGCTAATGAACAGCGAAATCTGTGGAATATCTGTGTAGATAAAGGAATGTGTAACAAACACACTTTTTCTTTCACTGAAAAATTACATTCAAGAGGTGAGCATTTTGAAGCAATGGTAAGTGTAATTGAAATTGGTTTCCTTAGTTATGATTTCAAGCCCAAAGTTCAATGCTCTTGTTTTAGATTTCAGTTTTTTTATGAAACTAAAAGACACTTACTCCTTGGAAGGAAAGTTATGATGAACCTAGATGCATATACAAAGCAGAGACATTACTTTGCCAACCAAGGTCTGGCTAGTCAAGGCTATGGTTTTTCCAGTGGTCATGTATGGATGTGAGAGTTGGACTGTGAAGAAAGCTGATAGCCGAAGATTTGAAGCTTTTGAACTGTGGTGTTGGAGAAGACTCTTGAGAGTCCCGTGGACTGCAAAGAGATACAACCAGTGCATTCTAAGGGAGATCAGTTCTGAGTGTTCATTGGAATGACTGGTGCTGAAATTGAAACTCCAATACTTTGGCCATCTCATGTGAAGAGTTGACTCACTGGAAAAGACTCTGATGCTGGGAGGGATTTGGGGCAGGAGGAGAAGGGGAAGACAGAGAATGAGATGGCTGCATGGCATCACCGACTTGATGGAGATGAGTTTGAGTGAACTTCAGGTGTTGGTGATGGACAGGGAGGCCTGGTATGCTGTGATTTATGGGGTCGCCAAGGGGCAGACAGGAGTGAGCAACTGAATTGACATACTGACTGACGATGTAGTCCAATTTGCATCCTTTGAGCAGTATCACCTTAAAGGTGATTCCATTTGCTATTTCATTGCCATGTACTGATTATTCGTTCTCAGTCCCTTTTACTTCTTTTCATGTTCTGCTTTGAGTGTCAGGTCCTTCTCATAAAGAACAGGAATAATCCACTTAGTACTCTGTGATAACTTAGAAAAGACATGGACAAGGACATTCAATATATCATGTTGAAAAGCTACAGTACTAACCTGTACTAACAGCATTAACCTGTACTTCAATTGTCATACCAAGGGAAACCTCGTAAGATGGTCCATTCCCTTTGTTATCAATTCCCATATGACTTTGAAATATCAGTACCTGACATTCTCCAGAGCTTATAGAGAAAATAGCTCAATACCTTAGGGAAGCATTGTACATGAATTCAATTTTCTTTCCTTTATGTATTTACTTTGTAATTGGTGCCTAAAATTGCAAAACTGAAAACAAAAATTAAGTGAGGTAAATACAGAAGATTGGGGCAAAAAGTAGAAAATTTTGATGGGACAAGATCAGGGGATGAAATTGGATACTTAAAATATAACAAGCAAATGTGTCACTGAAGGGCCTAAAGAGATCAATATGACTTCAATATTGTTACACTACAATTTTATTTTCATCAAATCACAGAATAGTTTTCCATGCAAATATTCTAAGATCCCATGGGATATAGATCAATGTTCTATCTTTTGAAACATTCTGATTTAAAATGTCACTAGAGTGAAATCATTTAACTACAAAATAACTTCCAACATTAGGCCTAGAAACAGATATCAGAGAACTCTGTGAATTTCATAGGTGTCCCTCAGTGAGTACTTTTGTTTTCTTTTCCTTTCATAATTGTGTTTTGTGCGTGTAAGATTGTGACTCTCCTTGTGTGCGTGTGTGTATGTGTGTGTATCAGATTAAGAATGTGATTGTGAGTGTACGTCTGGGTTCTCTTTTGGACTTTCATGTTAGAGATTTTGGCTGAAGAAACGGCTAATTCAATAGTATAAAGAGGTACAAATCAAAATGTCCATTTAAAGGTCTGTTTTAGTATTTCAAAGTACAAGACAAATGGATGAGTCTCAGAGATTGAAAGCATTTCGATAATAACCAAGCTACTCCACCCTAACATACTTAAAATCTATGGCACTGTCACAATCAGCCCACCAAAGTTGAGAGGGGCCTTAGAAGTCTGTGATGTCTGACAATAACAAAAACACCCACCTACTAATTTGGCAATACCAGAGAAGCTAAGTAGGTGAGTGGAGTTTCAACCAGGCCTTCCTGTAATAGGATACTACGTTCCTATAGGAGGTGGCACACTCTCCATTATGAATAACATTCTTAGGGATCAAAAAAACTAATGATGAAATCTGTAATTCTGTTACCACATGGTAGAAGTGGCCTTCCTCCTTCACAAGGGTATCAGTTAAAATAGACAATTAAATAGAAGGAAGTGATAACATGGCCCACATACTTCGTAGATAAAATCTTCAATATCCAAGCCCTACCACACTGATAAGATAGTGACTATACATGAATTCTGGTTTCAGCTCTGTGTGGCAAACATCATATAATGGCAGTGAAACATGTATATGATCATATGTGCAACGAATCTCCAGTCCATATTCGATGCATGATACAGGATGCTCAGGGCTGGTATACTGGGATAAACAGGAGGAATTGGTTGGGGAGGGAGGTGGGAGTGGGGTTCAAGATGGGGAACACATGTGCAAATTCATGTCAATGTATGCCAAAACCAATACAATAATGCAAAGTAATTAGCCTCCAATTAAAATAAATAAATAAATAAAAAGAATGTATGAATATTTGAGATGCACTGATAGTGAAAATCGATTAAGCAAAAATCTTGAGATCTGATTCAAAGAGGAAAACTGTGTACTCCCTGTCTTCTGTTTCATGGGACTTCAGATACATTCACACAGTTCCACAATTCTCAACCCTCATCTGAAGACAAAAACTGTGACACTAAAAGAGGAATGGTCTATGTACAGAGAAGGCAAGTAGCAAAGTTTAAATGGATCCAGTCTCCTACCTACATCCTTGCTTAGTAATGTAACCCCTTGTAAGCTTCCCTAAGGGTAACTAGAATACACAAGTCTAAGATGCTTCTCCCACGATTACAGAGTTTGATTGAGAAGATACAAGTTTGCTTAACTCTCAACTCATCCTTAAGATCAAATATCATGCCTGTTAACACATCAGAAGATGGGCAGTTCTAGCAGATATTTACAGACAATACCTGCTTCTGCCTCAGACCAAGCTTGTAGATCCAAGTGGCTGATGCGGTAAGGTTTCTGTCTCAGGATACCACATGATTCCGCAGGAGTTCTCCTTTTCTGGGAAGCTCTCCAAAAACATTGTGAGAAGTACAATGTGAGGGAGGAAAGGAAGTAAACTGATTGTCTAAAACTGTTTCTAATTGTCCTGAATATCACTTATCATCCCAGGTACAATGACAGGCTTACCATTCTATCTGAACTATCTCCCAGCACTGCCAAGACTAATTTTTTGATGTAGTTCAGTCACTCACTATTGTCTAATTCTTTGTGACTACATGTACAGAAAGAACCCGGGGATTGCCTGCACTTCAAATCTCCCAGAGCTTTCTCAAATCCTTGACCTTTGAGGCAGTGATGCTTTGCGGCCATCTTGGCCTCTGCCCTTCCCTACTTCTCCTGTGCCCAATCTTTCCCAGCATCGGTTTCTTCCCAGTGATTTTGCTCTAGGACTCATGTGGCCGATATATTGGCTCTTCATGTTCAGCATCAGTCCTTCTGAGACAGTCAGAGATGGTTTCCTTCAAGCTTTTCCAGTTTGAACTCCACACTCACCACGGAACTCTCACACATCTTCTCCAGGCGTTGTTGCAAAGCGTCAATATTATGGCACTCAGTTCTTGTGGTTCTGCTCATTCCTCAACTCGTTCCTCCTGAAAATCAATGTTGACTAGTCAGGTCTTTTTCAGTAAGCTTTCAGCTTTTTAACATGGTGTCTAGATTGGTCACAGCGTTTCATCAAAGTGCAAGTTCCTTTAAATTTCATGGCTGCAGTCAATTCGGCAGTGACATTGGGGGTCAAGAAAGAGAAACCTGTCACTAATCCAATTGTATCCCATCAATATATCTCAAATTGATGGGACCAAATTCCATGAGCTTATTTTTTGCGAGTGTTTGTTTTTATATTGAGTTTTAATCCAGCTTTTCCACTCTCCCATTTCACCTTCATCAGAAGGCTCTTTACTTCCTGGTATTTTTCAGCCATTTCTGTGTTGTCATCTTATAACTCAGGTTATTCATTCTTCTCACAGTAATTTTGTTTCCAACTTCAGATTCTTTCAGCAAGTTACTATCCATGATGCACTCGGCACAGAAGTCAAATGAGCTGGGTGACCATATATAGCCTTGATGTATTTCCTTCCCTATTATGTACCAGTTCATTGTTCCTTGCCCAGTTCCAACTGTTGTGTCTTCACCTGCATGCATGTTTCCCAGGAAACAGGTAAGGTGGTCCCGTATTCTTATCCCTTTAAGAATGTTCCACAATTTGTTGTGACCCACGCAGTCAAAGGGCTTCCCTGGTGGCTCAGATGCTAAAGCATCTGCCTGCAATGGGGCAGACACAGTTTTGATCACTGCGTCTAGAAGATACCCAGCAAAAGGAGATGGTAGGCTACTGTCCAGTGGGTCACAAAGAGTCAAACACACCTAAATGACCTCATTTTCCCACGCAGTCTATGCCAGTAACAGAGACAATAAAGGAAATGTAGATAACTTTATGAAACCCCTTGCTTTCACTATGATCCAAACTCCAATTAAGGTTTTCCTTAAGATTAAATGACTAACTACACCTCCCTGTTTTGCTTTGTTTTGTTCTGCACTTTTTTTCTCTGTTTCTCTCTTTTAAGCTATTATCTACCAATTGTCACATTCCTGGGCCCTTGCCATCTTCCTATACAAGAATTAAATTATGCCCATGCCACTCTCTGACCTTTGACACCCACTTAAAACAGTTAAGTTTCCAGAGCTGAAATAAGGAATCTGTACTCTGGGAAAATGTCAGGACCGCTTGACAAATAGCTAGATATTTTTAGGGACTGACTTTTTGAGCCCAATTCCTGTACCACTTCTCATCCTGAAAAGATCTATAGTTTCTTGGTGAAGTGAAGTCACTCAGTCATGTCTGACTCTTTGCTATCCCGTGGAGTATAGCCCACCAGGCTCCTCTGTCCGTGAGATTTTCCAGGCAAGAATACTGGAGTGGGTTGCCATTTCCTTCTCCAGGGAATCTTCCCAACCCAGGGATCGAACCCAGGTCTCCCTCATTGCAGGCAGATGCTTTCACCTCTGAGCCATTAATCAGATGACAATTCCTCATTAGCAGAAATTTCAAGAAAAATAAATGTGTTTATTTGCGTGTTCAAAATCAATGATATAACAATTACGTAACTATGTATGTAACCGCCCATCAAACTGATTAATTCATGTCAGCTAAAGTTTGTTGTTTCACCGGCATGCATAAAGGAATTACAGAGCTTGCCTAGAAATAAGATCAGAAATTCTGATTTCGCAGAAAATAAGAGGACATTGAGTGCAACTCTCTTTACGGAGGCATGACAAATAATATTTCTATCAAGACAACACTTCCTCCAGAGCATCAAATGGATATTAGCAGAAGATCTTGCTCAACAGTGAGGTATATATGGAAAGTAGACATAACTGAGAAGAATGGAGGGAAGATGGGAGGAGGACGAGAGGAATAGAACCAAGCCTCTTTCTTGTGATGGGAGATGGAGAATCAGGGACTAGATTGAGGATTCAAGCAAGCGACCTCACTAAACTTAAATTAATTTTGACTGAAAGGAAGCAAGTTGAAGAAGCTGATGAAATATAGTTTGCCTCTAGTGAAAATCAAACAGAGAATGTGTGGTGTGGTCCTGCATGCCCTAAATGGCAGGCCAGGTCAACTAGTGTACAAGGGCGTGGAAGATCAAGCATGGGGTTAGAAAGGCAACTTGTGAGGGAACTGATTGACTATGTGGAGATGGAATTATGCAACTGGGATGACAAATTGTGTAGAAAGGAATGCCTTTGAAAAATCCCAAACTGACAAAGTGGGACCTTAGTACTCAGTCACACAGAGGATGTGCTGAAAGCATTGAATTTCCCCCTCATGCCACATGCTGAGACCTACTACAGGCAATAGAAAAAGACCAACTGGAACTATCACACATGCTTCTGCCTCCACAGGCTAGAAAACTATCCCATGAGGGCCATAATTTTTCTGCCCATGGTCTCTGGCTCCTCTGCAAAACTGATACCACCAGGGTTCCTACAGTCCCAGCAGCTTTACCTCTTTATCCTGTGCTCACCAAGGCAGGCCCAAGTGTTCCACAAGGGTCTTGGAGACAGCATTCTCTGGTGACCACACGGAGAGGTTGTTATCAAACTACATCTGAGACTCAGGATCAGGGAAATGAAGGAAAAGGATTGAAAACTTTTCCACCAGCTGAACAAGCCGCAGATTAAATACATGCAATCAACTCTGCAGATGCTTTCTCTATGGGATAAAAAAGGACAATAGATTTCCAACGAATGAAAATACGCAGGCTGTTGCAGCTCTCAGAACAAAGGAGTAATCCCAGTTTAGAGTCTGACCTGTCCTTACTGAAGATCCAGAGTTAAGTTCTGCCCACATTTGGTGAGTTTTCTAGAGAGGTGAATTTGTGCTGTGACACATGTTCAGGACCAAAACCCAGGGACCCTAGGTAACATTCATTGTACTTCCGATGTTTTGCTATGATGCGTGGTGGTTCACTCTCTGTCTCACTTAAAAGCTTTCTAATTATTCTTGCTTATTTGGTGTTTTAAGATTTTTTATATTGGTATGTATCTATTGTGCATTTTCTTTTCCTGATTTCTGTGCCTTTTGTTGATGTTGTTTGTTGTTTCTTGTCATTTTTGTTTTAATAAACATATATATCCTTATTAACTGTGATTTTTCTCTTATTCTGTGGGAAAGCTCTTATCATTTTGTCAGAGTTTTTTCCTATATTCTTCATATGGCACTCTGCTCTGGTGTTGTTTTATGTCTTACAAGATATTTGCTTAGTTCTCTTGATTCTGTGTTCTTCCCTATTGTCATTACTGCTTCTATTATTTTACTTGTGGTTTGATTTTGATTTCTTACCATTTGTCTGTCTTCCTTTGTTCCCCTGTCTAATCTTTTACTATGTGATCTTGGTTCTCTGACTGGAAGTTGGGCCTGATCACCTAGGGCTTCAACAATGTATCATAGACCAACAGATAATTCCCAGTTCTAATGAATATTAATTGGTGAGAGTCTCTATGAAGGCCTCCATCTGAAACGAAGAACCATTCCACCCAAAAGCCTATACTACCCAGAGATGCTGCCTCACACCACACACAATGTAAGACAGAAACATAAGCCAAATCATTCCCAGATGGACTGTCTAAAGTACACTAAACCTATACACACCTGAAAAAGACTCCTCTGACACAGTTCCACAATGAGAGAGAGAAGCATCAGCTTTGGCTACAAGAATGTAGTTGCCAGTCCCTCCCCCTCCATGGACACACAAACCACTGGACCAAACTTATACATGCACGATATAGACTGGAAGCAAGTACTACCATCCTATTTCCCGGGTAGGAAAGACTAGTTACATAATAATCTAAGCAAATATGAAGACAATAAAGCATTTTGCAGGCAAAGAAACAAGGTAAAAATACACATGTCATAATTAAAGAGGAAATAGAAATTGTCACTGAAAAAAAATTGAGAGGAATGATAGGAAAGATGATCAAACCTCTCCGAAAATAAATGGAGATCATGCAAGGAACATTTACGAAGGTCATGGAACAGCTAAATAACAAGAAATGGATGATAGCACAATAACTGCCATACGTGTATTCTAGGTTGTTCCATGCCTTTGTACAGCAGAAGCCAGAACAACATTGGGAAACAATTATCTTTCAATTTTTTAATGAAGTAGTACAAATTTAAAGAACAAGCAGAAACCTGACAATTCAGTTGATACTGAAGTAGATTTCACTCAAAACCCACAGAGTGCAGTTTCTTCGCAAGGTCAAAAGAAATATTTCTGAATAAATAAAAAGCTGGATCACGAATCAGGACTTGGTAAATTTGAAATAATCAAAATTGTATCAGACTTTTTTTTTTTAACCACAGCGTTATGATTTATATGTCATTCATGGGTGGGAGAGAAAAAACAAACAAAGCATAAATAACAAAGAAAAGAAAAAACTGAAAAGCATGAATACATTGAGGTTCATGTATGCACCTCTTCATGGCCAAGAAATCATTGAAGAGTCAGAGAGAAAATATATATATATGTGTGTGTGTGTGTGTGTATGTGTGTATCAGTTCAGCTCAGTCGCTGTGTCGTACACAACTCATTGAGACCTCATGAATCAGAGCATGCCAGGCCTCCCTGTCCATCACCAACTCGCTGAGTTCACTCAAACTCACCTCCATTGAGTCAGTGATGTTATCAAGACATCTCATTCTCTTCCTTCCCCTTCTCCTCCTGTCCCCAATTCCCAGCATCAGAGTCTTTTTCAGTGAGTCAACTCTTTGCATGAGTTGGCCAAATTATTGGAGTTTTAGCTTCAGCATCTGTCCTTCCGATGAACAACCAGGACTGATCTCCTTTAGAATGGACTGGTTGGAACTACATGCAGTCCAAGGGATTCTCAAGAGTCTTCTCCAACACCACAATTCAAAAGCATCAATTCTTTGGCGATCAACTTTCTTCACAGTCCAACTCTCACATCTGTACATGACCACTGGAAAAACCATAACCTTGACTAGACGGACCTTTGTTGGCAAAGATATGTCTCTCCTTCTATTATGCTATCTAGGTTGGTCATAACTTTCCTTCCAAGGAGTAAACATCTTTTAATTTCATAGCTGCAGTCAGCATTCACAGCGATTTTGGAGCCCCCAAAAATAAAGTCTGACACGGTTTCAACTGTTTCCCCGTCTATTTCCCATGAAGTACATATTCATACAAACTAATGACAATGAAATTGTGATTGCATAAAACACATGAAACAGGATAAAACACTAATTAAACTTACAACTAAAGCAATTAGACAGAAGAATAAATACAAAACCAAAAATTGGTTTTGGGAAAAAAAAAAAAAAAAACAGAGAAGCGTGGGGGGAAAAAAAGATGAAAATAGTAGCAAAGATCAATAATACAAAAAGGGGGCTCTTGGAGAGAATAAAGAAAATACATAAAACATGAGCCAGAGCATCAACAAAAAAGGGAGAACACTCAAATCAATAAAGTCATACATGAGAAAGGACAAATTATAACCAACATCACAGAAATACCAAAAGATCATGATAGATTACTACAAAGAACTTTAAGCCAATAAAATGTAGAATCTGGAAACCGCAGATTACTTCTTATGAACGCAGCTAAGAGGAACCAGCAAATTTGAACACAACATTACAACCACTAATATTGACACTGCTATGAAAAATTTGCCAGCTAACAACATTCAAGGTCCAGATGATGTCAGATAGTGTTTTATAAACCTTTAAGTTAAATGTTAACATACGGGCTTCTTAAACATTTCCAAAATACTACAATGGTAGGAAACCCCACAAACTCATCCTACGAGTACAGCATCACCTGATAGCAAAGACAAAGTTAACACAGAAAAGGAAAATTATAGACCAGTATCACATAAACAAACATAGAGGCAAACATCCTGAACAAAATCATCCCAAGAAAATTCCATCAACACTTTAAAATTATCGAACAGCTTTAACATGTAGGTTTTTCCCCAGATATGCAGACATTCTCCGGTAGCTGTGTATTAATCCATGAGATGCATTATAACAAATTTCAAGATTAAAACCATATGATCACCTCAGTTCAGTTCAGTTTCTCAGTCTGTCTGACTCTTTGTGATCCCATGAATCACAGCACACCAGGCCTTCCTGTCCATCACCAATTCCCGGAGTACACTCCACTCATGTCCATTGAGTCAGTGATGCCATCCAGCCATCTTATTCTCTGTCATCCCCTTCTCCTACTGCCCCCAATCCCTCCCAGCATCAAAGTATTTTCCAGTGAGTCAACGCTTTGTATGAGGTCGTCAAAATACCGGAGTTTCAACTTTACCATGAGTCCTTCCAATGAACACCCAGGACTGATCTCCTTACTGGTTGCATCACCTTGCAGTCCAAGGGACTCTCAAGAGTCTTCTCCAACACTACAATTCAAAAGCATCGATTCTTTGGTGATCAGCTTTCTTCACAGTCTACCTCTCGCATCTGTACATGACAACTGGAAAAACCATACCCTTAACTAGAAGGACCTTTGTTGGTAAAGTAGTCTCTACTCTTTTAAAATGCTATCTACTCTGGTGGTAACTTTCCTTCCAAGGAGTAAACATCTTCAAATTTCATGGCTGCGATCAGCATCTTCAGTGATTCTGGAGCCCCAAAAAGCTCTCACACTGTTTCCACTGTTTCCCCATCTATTTGCTATGAAGTGATGGGACCAGATGCCATGATTTTAGTTTTCTGAATGTTGAGCTTTAAGTCAACTTTTTCCCTCTCCTCTTACACTTTCCTCAAGAGGTGTTTTAGTTCCCCTTCACTTTCTGCCATAAGGGTGGTGTCATCTGCATATCTGCGGTTATTGGTATTTCTCCCAGCAATCCTGATTCCCGCTTCTGGTTCTTCATCCCAGCATTCCTCATGATGTACTCTGCATATAACTTAAATAATCAGCGTGACAACATTCAGCCTTGACGTACTCCTTTTCCTATTTGGAATCAGTCTGTCCCATATCCAGTTCTGTTGCTTCCTTACCTGCATATAGGTTTCTCAAGAGTCAGGTCAGGTGGTCTGTTATTCCCATCCTTTTCAGAATTTTCTACCGTTTATTGTGATCCACATAGTCAAAGACTTTGACATAATCAATAAAGCAGAAATCGATGTTTTTCTAGAACTCTCTTACTTTTTCCATGATCCAGCGGATGTTGGCAATTTGATCTCTGGTTCCCCTGCATTTTCTAAAACCAGCTTGAACATCTGGAAGTTCACCACTCATGCATGCTGAAGCCTGGCTTGTGAATTTTGAGCATGATATTGTTCGCGTGTGAGATGAGTGCAATTGTGCGGTAGTTTGAGCATTCCTTGGCATTTTCTTTGTTTGGGTTTGGAATGAAACTGATCTTTTCCAGTCCTGTATCCACTTCTGAGTTTTCCAAATTTGCTGGCCTATTGAGTGCAGCACTTTCACAGCATCATCTTTCAGGATTTGAAATAGCTTAACTGGAATTCCATCACCTCCACTAGCTTTGTTCATAGTGATGCTTTCAAAGTCCCACTTGACTTCACCTTCCAAGAAATCTGTCTCTAGGTGATTGATCACACCATTGTGATTAACTTGGTCTTTTTTGTACAGATCTTCTGCGTGTTTTCGCCACCTTTTTTTTAATGATCACCTCAATAGAAAAAAAATGAAACTTTAATAAAATCCAACAAGCATGTGTGATAAAAAATTTTTCAGAAACTGAGCGTAGCAAACATTACCTCAACATAGTAAAGGCATACAAATCCAGACAACTGTGAGGTATCATACACTATTCTGCATGGTGAATATCATAAAAATCGACAGTAGGGTCCTTCCTTGATGGTCCAGTGGCTAAGACACCATGATTCCAAATCAGGGGTTCCATGTTTGATCCCTGGTCATGGAACTAGACTCCATATGCAGCATTTAAGGCCTGGTGTAACCAAATAATGAAGCAAATGTGTGTGTGTGTGTGTGTGATGTGTATATTTATATATACATATAAAATACAATTTAAAAATATAATACAAATATAATTAAAATACATAAATAAAATTAAAATAATATACAAATGTATAATATAAATATAATATGAAAATATATTATAAATTAACAAACATTTTATATATATACACTGGAGAAGGGAATGGCAAACCACTTAAGTATACTTGCCTTGAGAACCCCAAGAATAAAATAAAATTAAAATAATATACGAATTTATAAATATAATATGCAAATATTTATATTATAAATTAACAAACATTTTATATATATATATATATATATATATACACACACACTCACACGCGCACACACATAAACCTTAAAACAATGAATATAGGAGATGATGAGATGATGTAAAGGAAAGGCAACACTCTACAGTGTTTTTCAGATCAGTTCATTTCAGTTCAGTCGCTCAGCTGTGTCCGACTCTTTGTGACCCCATGAATCACAGCACGCCACTCCTCTCTGTCCATTACCAACTCCCACCAAGATAGAGCAGAGTATAAATATTCTTTAGAAAATTATTAATAAAACTACCATGTGTCCAAAATCCCACTGTTTGACATACACACAGAAGAAGCCACCATTGGAAAAAGAAAAAAAAAATGTGTATCCCAGTATCCACTGCAATACCATTTACATTAAACAAGTTATGTAACAATCTAGGTGTCCATCTACGGATGAATGGATAAAGAAGTTATGGCACATCCTTAAGGTGGAACATTTCTCATCCATATAGAGGAAAATCGTGGTTTAGTTCTAGGGATATGGATGTATCTAGAGCCTATCATATAGAGTGAAGTAATTTAGAAACAGAAAGTCCAATATTGTAGATTAACGCACATATGTGGAATCTAGAAATCTGGTTCTGAAGAATCTATCTGAAGAGTGGGAAAAGAAATGCATAGTTTAAGAACAGACTTGGACACAGAAGTGTAAATGGAGTGTGGCACAATTTGAGCAGGATGCCCTGACATATGTACAATACCAAGTATGAAGTAGTTAGCTGGTGAGAAGCTCCTCCTCAGGGCTCTGGGGTGCCCTAAAGGAGTGGATTGTGGGGTAGCAGGGCAGGCTCAAGAACAGGTGGGAGGGCTGCTCAAAAGGGAGGCTCATGTATATATACTGATAGCCGATTTACATTGTGGTACAGCAGAAAGTAACAAACATTGTAAAGCTATTATTCTCCAATTTCAAATTGTTTATTAAATTGAAAAATGAGTCAGTCCTTGGCCAACTTGGGCAAGTGGCAAGAAATGCATCACAGTGAACATGTCAAGTAAAATATGTACCAGGGCATTTGTCAAGTAAAATCTGCACCAAGGACTGCTTTAGTATGTGCAGACAAACCATAAAGCAAAAACTTAAAATTCTGAGCTAAAATAGAATAAATTCAGACTCTAGACATAAATATTCCTCACTTCATTTGATTGCCATTTTTTTATGTTTTTTAATATTTTAAAAATTTATTTAATTGGAGGCTAATTACTTTACATTATTGTATTGATTTCGCCATATATTGACATGAATCTGCACCAGGTGCACATGTGTTCCCCATCTTGAACCCTCCCCCCCCTACCTCTCTTCCCATGACATCCCTCTGGTTAAACACAGTACACCAGCCCCGAGTATCCTGCATCATGCATCGAACGTGGACTGGCGATTTGTTTCACATATTATAATATACATGTTTCAATGCCATTCTCCGAAATCATCCCACCCTCACCCCCTCCCACAGAGGTTCTGGGTTGGATGCACATCTCTGGCCTGAGTCACTCAGGTTCAGGTACTTGGGTATTGCACAAAGGTGCACACCTGATTGGGCCTGAGTTTTGTGCCCTTCCCTGATCTGAGCAGTTCAGGTGACCAGGTGTTTGGCTATCACAGTCGCTGAGACTTATTACCTCTGTGGTCCCTGCTGCTGGGTCTTCTGGGTGTACAACCAGTGCACCTTTTCAGGCATATGTCAACCAGCCAGAAAACCAAGAAGTCCTGGCCAGTAAAGAAACCTGCCTGCAGTTTGGAATCGGACGCTTTTCTGGGGACACGATTGCCCCCTTCTGGCTCTGACTGCCCTCCCCTGCCTGTCTCAGTGGGGGATAGGTTTTCGCAGCTAGTTAGTTCTTCTCGGTCCTTTGTTCTGTGAGTGGGTCTGGTGGAGTCTTAGGTTTGGGCTTTTCGCCTTTTCCTAGGGTAGCTATCCCACAGTCTGCTTTTCTATCTCCAGTTAGCTCTCAGATTGCCCTGAGGCATTCAGGCCGGGTCCTCAATGCAGCCTGCACATCCTTGCCCAGCCCCGACTTGCTATTGGTGGATGCAGGCTTCTGTGTTGCTTCTCTGCTAGGAGTTACCATTGGGAGAGTAATCTGTGGGTTTTGATTATTTCTTTCTCTTTCCTCCCGGTTATGTTGCCCTCTGAGTTTCCAAGGCTCATCACAGACTTACAAGTGAGAGTGCTTCCTGGTGTTCAGAAACGTCTCTCTTTTTTATGCCTCACTTCCCAGGATGGAGCTCCCAAAACTACCTCTTTTGTCTCTCTTTTTATCTTTTGTTTTTTCCCAACTCTTTAGAAGACAATGGGCTGCTTTTCTGGGTGCCTGATGTCCTCTGCCAGCATTCAGTTGTTTCCTGGAATTTGCTCAGTGTTCAAATGTTCTTTTGATGAATGTATTCAGGAGAAAGTGGTCTCCCCATCCTATTCCTCCACCATCTTCTTCTCTCCCTCCATTTCACTAGCTGCGAAAACCTATCCCCCACCGAGACAGGCAGGGGAGGGCAGTCAGAGCCAGAAGGGGGCAATTGTGTCCCAAGAAAAGTGTCTGATTCCAAACTGCAGGCAGGTTTCATTGCTGGCCAGGACTTCTTTGGTTTCTGGCTGGTTGACATACGCCTGAGAAGGTGCACTGGTTATTTTTTCTAAAAGTAAAGAAGGATTATCAGTTGATGTCACCAATTTATAGAAACATGAATTCCTTCAAATTTTAGTACCTAATAGTAAGCCTCTGATATTCAGGACTATCCTAAGTAGGAAATTAGACATGTAGTTTGAAAGTTGAGGTGCTCTACAAGGATCACTTATTTTAAATTCCTGGAATTTGTTCTACTGATTGGGAAAAATGCACAGCCAAAAACTTGAGAATTGTGTTTTCTTCAGCCAGACTTAATCCTGAGGGGGGCTCAGGATTGGGAACATATTTAATCCCATGGCCTATTCATATCAATGAAGGGCAAAATCCACTACAATACTTTAATTATACTACAACTAAAACAAATTTAAAAACTGTTGTATAATAATATTGAATGCCATTTGTCTCAAAACATTTTTGCTTAAAAGACTTATTTGTCTACTATTAGTATAGCCACTAGGGTTCCTTCATTGTTTATTGCTTGGATGTAATTTTACTTGCACACTAATTCTTTTACTTATTTTTATTTATTATTATTTTTTTTTATTGGTCACTAATTACAATATTGTATTGGTTTTGCAGTACATTGACATGAATCCACCCCCGCTGTGCATGAGTTCCCCTTCTTGAACTCCCCCTCCCTCATCTCTCCTCCCATTATACTCCCTCCGGCTCAACACCGTGCACCAGCCAAAAACGCCCTACATCATGCTTCGAACCTGAACTGGTGATTCACTTCACATATGATAATATACATGATTCAATGTCATTCTCCCAAATCATCCCTCTCCCACAGAGTCCAAAGGACTGTTTTATACCTGTGTCTCCTTTGCTGTCTTGTGAATGGGATGACAGAGAATGAGATGGCTGGATGGATTCACCGACTCAATGGACATGAGTTTGAGTGAGTTCCGGGAATTGGTGATGGACAGGGATGTCTGACGTGTTGTGATTCATGGGGTCACAAAGAGTTGGACATGACTGAGCGACTGAACTGAACTAAAGTGAATTGATACAGGCTTATCGTTACCATATTTCAAAATTTCATATATATGCATGAATACACTGTATTGGTGTTTTTCTTTCTGGCTTATTTCATTCTGTATAATAGGCTCCATTTTCATCCACCTCATTAGAACTGATTCAATTTTATTTTTTTTAATGGCTGAGTAATACTCCGTTGTGTATATGTACCAAGGCTGTCTTATCTATTGGTCTGCAGATGGACATCTAGGTTAATTCCATGACTTGGCTATTATAAACTGTGCTGCAATGAACATTGGAATACATGTGTCTCTTTCAGTTCTGGTTTCTCAGTGTGTGTGCCCAGGAGTGCGACTGCTGGATCGTATGGCAGTTCTAATTCCAGTTTTTAAAGGAATCTCCACAATGTTCTCTATAGTGGCTATACTAGTTTGCTTTCCTACCAACAGTGTAACAGGGTTCCCTTTTCTCCAAACCCTTTCCAGCATTTATTGCTTGTAGACTTTTGGATAGCAGCCATTCTGACTGGTGTGCAATGGTACTTCGCTGTGATTTTGATTTGTATTTCTCTGATTATGAGGGATGATGAGCATTTTTTCACTTGCTCCTTAGCTATCTGTATGTCTTCTTTGAATAAATGTCTGTTTAGTTCCTTGGCCCATTTTTTGATTGTGTCTTTTATTTTATTTTCTGGAATTGAGCTACAGGAGCCGCTTGTATATTTTGGAGATTAATTTTTTTTCAGTTGTTTCAGTGGCTATTATTTTCTCCCATTTTGAAGGCTGTCTTTACATCTTGTTAATGGTTTCCTTTGTTGTGAAGAAGCTTTTAATTTTAATTAGGTCCCATTTGTTTATTTTGCTTTTAGTTCCAAAATTCTGGGAGGTGAGTCATGGGGGATCCTGCTGTGATTTATGTCGGAGAGTGTTTTGCCTATGTTCTCCTCTAGGGTTTTATAGTTTCTGGTCTTACATTTAGTTCTCTAAACCATTTTGTGTTTATTTTTGTATATGGTGTTAGGAAGTGTTCCAGATTCATTCTTTTACAAGTGCCTGACCAGTTTTTCCAGCACCATTTGTTAAAGAGACTGTCTTTTCTCCATTTTATATTCTTGCCTCCTTTATCAAAGATAAGGTGTCCATAGGTGCATGGGTTAATCTCTGGGCTTTCTATTTTGTTCCATTGATCTATATTTCTGTCTTTATGCCAGTACCATACTGTCTTGATGACTGTGGCCTTGTAGTAGAACCTGAAGTCCAGCAGGTTGATTCCCTCGGTTCCGTTCTATTTCAGGATTGCTTTGGCTTTTGAAGGTTTTTTTGTATTTCCATACAAATTGTGAGATTATTTGTTCTAGTTCTGTGAAAAATACAGATAGTAGCTTGATAGGGATTGCATTGAATGTATAAATTACTTTAAACAGTATGCACATTTTCACAATATTTAACTTCTCATTCACGAACGCAGTATATTTCTCCATCTATTACTGTCCTATTTTGTTTCTTTCACCAGTGTCTTACAGTTTTCTATATAAGTCTTCTGTATCTTTAGGTGGATATGCAGGTCAGGAAGCAACAGTTAGACCTATACATGGAACAACAGACTGGTTCCAAATAGGAAAATGAGTAAGTCAATGCTGTATATTGTCACCCTGCTTATTTAACTTCTATGCAGAGTACATCATGAGGAACGCTAGGCTGGAAGAAGCACAAGCTGGAATCAAGATTGCTGGGAGAAATATCAATAACCTCAGATATGCAGATGACACCACCCTTATGGCAGAAAGTGAAGAGGAACTCAAAGGCCTCTTGATGAAAGTGAAAGAGGAGAGTGAAAAGGTTGGCTTCAATCTCAACATTCAGAAAACGAATATCATAGCATGTGGTCCCATCACTTCATGGGAAATAGATGGGGAAACAGTGGAAACAGTGTCAGACTTCATTTTTTGGGGGGCTCCAAAATCCCTGCAGATGCTGAGTGCAGCCAGGAAATTAAAAGACGCTTACTCCTTGGAAGAAAAGTTATGACCAGCCTAGATAGCATATTAAAAAGCAGAGACATTACTTTGCCAACCAAGGTCCGTCCAGTCAAGGCTATGGTTTTTCCCATTGTCATGTATGGATGTGAGAATTGGACTGTGATAAAGCTGATCGTCGAAGAATTAATGCTTTTGAACTGTGGTGTTGGAGAAGATTCTTGAGAGCCCCTTGGACTGCAAGGAGATCCAACCAGTCCATTCTAAAGGAGATCAATCCTGGGTGTTCATTGGAAGGACTTATGCTAAAGCTGAAACTGCAATACTTTGACCACCACACGCGACAAGTTGACTCACTGGAAAACATTCTGATGCTGGGAGGGATTGGGGGTAGGAGGAGATGGGGACGACAGAGAATGAGATGGCTGAATGGCATCACTGGCTCGATGGACATGAGTTTGAGTGAACTCTGGGAGTTGGTAATGGACAGGGAGGTCTGGTGTGCTGTGGTTCATGGGGTTGCAAAGAGTCAGACACGACTGAGCGACTGAACTGAAGTGATCCCAAACTATTTTATTCTTTTCGTTGCAACAATGTATGGAATAGTTTCCTTAATTTATCTATTATCTCATTATTAGTGTATAGGAATGCAAGGGATCTCTGTGTGTTGATTTTAAAATCTGCAACTTTACTTTATTCATTGATTAGCCCTAGTAGTTTTCTGGTAGAGTTTAGGGATTTCTGTGTGGAGGGTCATGTCATTGGCAAACTGTGAGGGATTTACATCTTCTTTTCCAGTTTGGATTTCTTTCTTTTTTTTTTTCTTTTTCTGCTCTGACTGCTGTGGCCAAAACTTCCAGAACTATGTTGAATAGTAGTGGTGAGAGTGGGCACCCTTGTCTTGTTCCTGACTTTAGGGGAAATGCTTTCAGTTTTTCACCATTGAGGATAATGTTTCTTGTGTGTTTGTCATATATAGCTTTAATTATCTTAAGATATCTCCCTTCTATTCCCACCTTCTGGAGGGATTTTATCATAAAGGGGTGTTGAATTTTGTCCAAGGGTTTCTCTGAATCTTTTGAGATAATCATTTTTTTTTCCTTCTTGTTAATGTGCTGTATTACATTGGTTGATTTACGAATATTGAAGAATTCTTGCATTGCTGGTATAAAGCCCACTTGGTCATGATGTATGATCTTCTTAATGTGTTGTTCGATTCAGATTGCTAGATTTTGTTAAGGAATTTTTCGTCTATGTTCATCAGTGATATTGGCCTATAGTTTTCTGTTTCTGTGGGATCTTTGCCAGGTTTTGTGATTATGGTGATGGTGGGCTCTAGATGATTTTGGAAGTTTACCTTCATCAGCAATTTTCTGGGAGAGTTTGAGTAGAATAGGTGTTAACTCTTCTCTAAATTTTTGGTAGAATTCAGTTGTGAAGCCGTCTGACCCTGGGCTTTTTTTTGCTGGAAGATTTCTAATTACAGCTTCTATTTCCATGCTTGTGATGGGTCTATTAAGATTTTCTATGTCTTCCTGGTTCAGTTTTGGAAGGTTGTACTTTTTTAAGAATTTGTCCATTTCTTCCAAGTTGTCCATTTTATTGCCATATAATTGGTGATAGTAGTGTCTTATGATCCTTTGTATTTCTGTGTTCTCTGTTGTGATCTCTCCCATTTCCTTTCTAATTTAAATGATTTGGTTTTATTTTCCCGTTGTTTTCTGATGACTCTGGCTAGTGGTTTGTCAATTTTATTTACCATCTCAAAGAGCCAACTTTTGGCTTTATTGATTTTTACTATGGTCTCTTTAGTTTCTTTTGCATTTATTTCTGCCCTAATTTTAATGTTTGTTTCCTTGTACTAAGCCTGGGGTTCTTCATTTCTTCCATTTCTATTTGCTTTAGGTGTAGAGTTAGGTTATTTAGTTGACTTTTTGCTTATTTATTGAGGTATGCCTGTAGTGCTATGAACCTCTGCCTAGCACCGCTTTTACAATGTTCCATAAGTTTTGGGTTGCTGTGTTTTCATTTTCATTCATTTCTATGCACATTTTGATTTCTTCTATGATTTGTTGGTTATTTAGCAGTGTGTTTTTCAGCCTCCATATATTGGCATTTTTAATAGTTTTTCCCCTGTAATTGAGATCAAATCTTACTGCATTGTGGTCAGAAAAGATGCTTGGGATGATTTCAGTTTTTTTTTTTTTTTTTTAATTTACCAAGCCTAGAAATATGGAGCAGGATGTGATCTATCCTGGAAAATGTTCCGTGTGTGCTTGAGAAAAAGGTGAAATTCATTGTTTTGGGGTGAAATGTCCTATAGATATCAATTAGTTCTAACTGGTCTATTGTATCATTTAAAGTTTGTCTTTCCTTGTTAATTTTCTGTTTAGTTGATCTATCCATAGGTGTGAGTGGGCTATTAAAGTCTTCTACTATTATTGCATTGTTGTTAATTTCCCCTTTCATATTTGCTAGTAATTGTCTTACATATTGTGGTGCTCCTATGTTGGGTGCATATATTTATAATTGCTATATCTTCTTCTTGGATTGATCCTTTCATCACTATGTAATGTCCTTGTTTGTCTCTTTGCACAGCCTTTGTTTTAAAGTCTATTTTTATCCGATATGAGTATTGCTACTCCTGCTTTCTTTAGGTCTCTATTTGCGTGGAATATCTTTTATAGCATTTCACTTTCAGTCTGTATGTGTCCCTTGATTTGAGGTGGGTCTCTTGCAGACAACATATACAGAGGTCTTGCTTTTGTATCCATTCAGCCAGCCTTTGTCTTTTGGTTGGATCATTCAACCCATTTACATTTAAGATAATTATTGATAAGTGTGATCCCGTTGCCATTTTCTTTATGTTTGGGGTTCGAGTTTACATACCGTTTCTGTGTTTCCTGTCTAGAGATGATCCTTTAGCATTTGTTGGAGAGCTGGCTTGGTGATGATGAATTATCTCAGTTTTTCCTTGTCTGTAAAGCTTTTGATTTCTCCTTCGTATTTGAATGAAATCCTTGATGGGTATAGCAACCTTGGTTGTAGGATATTTTATATCATCACTTTAAGTATGTCTTGCCTTTCCCTCCTGGCCTGAAAAGTTTCTGTGGAAAGATAAGCTGTTAATTTTATGGGAAACCCTTGTGTGTTATTTGTTGGTTTTCCCTTGTGCTTTTTATATTTGTTCTTTGTGTTTGATCTTTGTTAGTTTACTGTTTGTCTTGGAGTATTTCGCCTTGGGTTTACCGTGTTAGGGACTCTCTGTGTTTCTTGGAATTGTGTGATTATTTCCTTCCCCATTTAAGGAAGTTTTCAACTATTATCTCCTCAAGTATTCTCTCATGGCCTTTCTTTTTGTCTTTTCTTCTGGGACTTCTACAATTCCAATATTGGGGCATTTAACATTGTCCCAGAGGTCTCAGAGATGGTCCTCATTTATTTTCAATCATTTTTCTTTTTTCCTCTCTGAATCATTTATTTCCACAATTCTATCTTCTAGGTCACTTATCAACTGTTTTCTGCCTCCATTATTCTACTGTTGGTTCTCTCCAGAGTGTATCTGATCTCATCTATTGCATTATTCATTGTATATTGACTATTTTCTATTTCTTCAAGATCCTTATTAAACCTTTCTTGCATCTTCTCGATCCTTGTCTCCAGGTTATTTATTTGTAACTCCAGTTTGTTTTAAAGATTTTAAATCATTTTCACTATCAATATTCGAAATTCTTTATCAAGTAGATTCCCTATATCTTACACTTTTTTTTTTTTTTTTTTTTTGGTGAGCATTTACCCGGTTCCTTTACTTTTTGGATATTTATCTGCCTCTTCGTCTGGCTTATATTGCTCTGTTAGTGGTGCCATTACCTTCTTCTGGCAGTGTGTGGATTTTTCTTTACTGTGTAGTTTCATCTCTGTGTGTGGCCTTGGAAGTGTAGCATTTCAAGGTTGCCTGGTTCGGGAAACTTGTGTCGGTGTTCTGTGGGGTGGAACTGGATTTCTTCTCTCTTTAGTGCAATGAACTGTCCAGTAATGAATTATGAGATGTCATTGGGGTTGGAGTGGCTTTGGGCCACCTTTATATTGAAGATCATGTCTATTCTCCTGTGTTACTGGAGAATTAGCTTGGTATGTCTTTCTCTGGAACTTGTTGACCCTTGGGTGGTGCCTAGTTTCAGTGAAAGTATGGAGGCATTTAATGAGCTTTTTTCAAGTAATGTTACCTAGAACAGCAGTTCTCTGGTGTTCTCAGGATTTGGACTTAAGCCTCTGCCTCTGGTTTTCAGTCTTATTCTTGCACTAGGCTCAAGACTTCTCCATCTGTCTCTTCCAATTCAGTTCCTTCTGTTTAATCTTCTTCTGTTTGATTGTTTCTTCGGTGTCTATTTCCTGTCCTGACACAAGGGCAGTGGTAGACACTTTTTTAAGCTCACCTGTTCGGTAGTACTGTGGGGAGGGAGGTAAGCTGCAGACAAATATCAGTGGCATCAGTGGGGAGTGCTTGCAGTATCTTGGATACACTGGGTTTGCCCCCGCTCACAGCGTGAGTTCTGTCCCAGTTTACACTGCACAGGCTTTAGGTTGCTCTGCTGGGAAGCGTCCGAGGCCGGCACTGGGTTGGATGTACATCCCTGGTCTAAGCCGCTCAGGTTCTGGTTCTCAGATACTCCACAAAGGTGCAGATTTGGTTGGGCCTACGTTTTGTGCCCTTGCCCAGTCCTAGCAGCTCAGGTGACAAGGTGTTTGGCCAGCACAGTCGCTGTGACTTATTGCGTCCCCCGTCACTGTTGCTTGGTTTTCTGGGCGTACAATCAGTGCACCTTCTCAAGTGGATATCAACCGGCCAGAACCCAAGAAGTCTTGGTTAGCAAAGAAGCCTGCTTACAGCTTGATATTGGATGCCTCTCTGGGGCCGAGATTGCCCGCTTTCAGCTCTGGCTGCCCTTTCCGGCCTGTCTCAGGGTGGGATGGTGGATGGGCTGACCTCAGCTGGCTAGCTATGTTCAGTCCTTTTTTCTATGTGTAGGTCTGGCATTGTCTTAGCTTGGGGCGTTTCGCCTTTCAAGGGGTAGTTATCCCATTGTCTGCTTAGCTATCTTATCTCCTTCATATTTCCCTCAGTGCTTTCAGGACCGGTCCTTACTCTAAGGGATGCAGCCCGCCCCTACCTTCCCAGCCCCTGCTTGCTAGTTGGGGGTGTGGGCAGCTGTGCTGCTTCTCCCCTGGAGTTACTGCTGAGCATATAGTCTGTAGATTTTAATTATTTATTTATTTTTCCTTCATGTTATGTTGACCTCTGAGGTTCCAAGGATTGCACAGATTCACCAGTGAGTATTTCCAGGTGTTTGGAAACTTCTCTGTTTCTTAAGCCTCCCTTCCCTTGATGTACCTCCATCCCTCCCTCTTTTGCCTCTCTTTTCATCTTTTATGTTATTTCTTACCTCCTTTCCAAGACAATGGACTGCTTTTCTGGGTGCCTGATGTCCTCTACCGGCATTCAGAAGTTGCTTTGTGGGATTTACTCAGCGTTCAAATGTGCTTTGGATGAATTTGTGGCGGAGAAAGTTGTCTCCCTATCATATTCCTCCTTCATCTTCCTGTTTCCTCCCTCACACTAATACTTAAAATTTATTAAATTCTAAGCTTTGTTTCTTTCAGAATCTACAGTTCCCATATTTAAAAAAAAATCATTAAATCATCTTCTATTATACCACCTTAGTTGTTATTTGTTACTACTTTCTTTAAGTATATTTAGAGTGATTTGTAGAAGTAATTCTAGAGATATTGAGTGCCATTGTTCAGTCAACAGGTTGTCTTCAACTCTTTTTTGACGCCATGGACTGTTGCACAACAGGCCTCTCTATCTTTCATTATCTTCCAGAGTTTGTTCAAATGCATACCCATTGTATTTCTGATATGGTCCAACCATCTCATCCTCTATTACTCCTTTCTTCAAATGTCATCAATCTTGAAAAGCATCATAGACTTTTCCAGTGAAGGGACACTTTGCATCAGCTGGCCAAAACTGAAGTTTCAACTTCATCATTAGGCCTTTGAATGAATACTTAGGGTTGATTTCTTTTAGGATGAATTGGTTTAATATCCTTGCAGTCCAAGGGACCCCTAAGAGTCTATTTCTTGGGGATTCAATATCATTGCAGACGGTGGTTGCAGCCATGAAATTAAAAGACGCTTTCTCCTTGGAAGGAAAGTTACAATCAACCTAGATATAATATTAAAAAGTAGGGGCATTCCTTCGCCAACAAAGGTCCATCTAGGCAAGGCTGTTGTTTACTCAGTGGTCATGTATGAATGTAAGAGTCGGACTCTAAGAAAGGCTGAGAGCCGAAAAATTTATGCTTTTGAACTGTGGTGTTGGAGAAGACTCTTGAGCGTGCCTTGGACTGCAAGAAGATCCAACCAATCCATCCTAAAGGAGATGAGGCCTGGGTGTGCATTGGAATGCCTCAAGGTGAAGCTGAAACTCCAATAGTTTAGACTGCTGATGCTAAGAGCTAACTCATTGAAAAAGACCCTGATGCTGGGTAAGGTTGAGGGCAGGAGGAGAAGGCTATGGTAGAGGATGAGATGTGTGGATGGCATTGCCTATCAATGGACATGAGTTGAGGTGGTCTCTGGGATTTAGTGTTGGACAGAGAGGCCTGGCGTGCTGCGGTTAGTGGGGTCGAAAAGAGTTGGACACGACTGAGCGACTGAACTGAACTGAAGTATCTTCTGCAGCAGCACAGTTGAAAGCCATAGAATGTCCTTCTCTCAGTCTTCTTTATATCCCAGCTACCATACCTGCACATGACTACTGGATAAACGACAGGGGTTTGTGACGTGGAGGCCTTTGTAACCAAGGTGAATGTCTCTTCTAAATACAATGTTTAGGTTTGCATAGAGTTTTCTCCAAGAAGAAATTGTCTTTTACTTAGATGACAGCCCTTCACCAAAGTGGAAAGAATGTTGCCACTGGAGAAGGGAATGGCAAACCACTTCAGTATTCTTGCTTTGAGAACCCCATGAAAAACATGAAAATAAACAGAAAGGACACTGAAAGATGTACCATCGGTAGCTCCCCAATATGCTTCTAGAGGTCAGTGGATAAATAACTCCAGAAATAATGAAGCAATCGAGTCAAAGCAAAATCAACAATCAGTTGTGAAAGGGACTGGTGATGGAAGCAGGGTTTGATGCTGTAAAGAGCAATATTGCAAAAGAACCTGGAATGTTAGGTCCATGAATCAAGGCAAATTGGAAGTGGTCAAACAGGAGATGGCAAGAGTGAACACTGACATCCTAGGAATCAGTGAACTAAGAAGGACTGGAATGGGAGAATTTAACTCACATGACCATTATATCTGTTACTGTGGGCAGGAATTCTTTTGAAGAAATGGAGTAGCCATCATAGTCAACAAAAGAGTCCAAAATGCAGTACTTGGGAGCAATCTCAAAAACGACAGAATGAACTCTGTTCTTTTCCAAGGCAAACGATTCAATATCATGGTAATCAAAATCTATGCTCTGATCAGTAACACTGAAGAAGCTGAAGTTGAAAGTTCTGTGAAGACCTACAAGACCTTCTAAAACCAACAAAAAAGAAGATGTCCTTTTCAGTATATGGGAAAGCAGAACTAGGAAGTCAAGAAACACCTAGAGTACCAGGCAAATTGGCTGTGGACTACAGAATGAAACAGGGCAAAGGCTAATAGAGTTCTGCCAAGAGAACGCACGGGTCAAGCAAACACCCTCTTCCAACAACACAAGAGAAGACTCTACAAATGGACATCACCAGATGGTCGACACTGAAATCAGATTGATTATATTCTTTGAGCCAAAATAAAGAAGCTCTATACAGTCAGCAAAAACAAGACAGGAAGCTGACTGTGGCTCAGATCCTGAACTCCTTATTGCCAAATTCAGACAGAAGTTGAAGAAACTGGAGGAAACCACTAGACCGTTCAAGTATGACCTAAATCAAATCCCTTATGACACTACACTGGAAGTGCAAATTCGATTTAAGGGACTAGATTTGATTGACAGTGTGCCTGATGAGCTATGGATGAAGGTACCTGACAGGGTACAGGAGACAGGGATCATGACCATCCTCAGGTAAAGAAATGCAAATAAATAAATAAATAAATGGCTCTCTGAGGAGAGAGTTATTTATTTATAAATAACTTTGAAAACAAGGGAAACAAAAAGCAAAAGAGAAAAGGAAAGATATATTCATTTGAATTCAAATTTCTAAAGAAAAGCAACGAGAGAAAAGAAAGCCTTCCTCAGTGATCAGTGCAAAAAAAGAAGGGAAACAATAGAATGGGAAAGATGGGAGATCTCTTCAGGAACATTGGAGATCCCAAGAGAACATCTCATGCAAATAAGGGCTCGATAAAGCACAGAAACGGTAGGGAAATAACTGAAGCAGAAACTATTAAGAAGTGGTAGTAAGAATACAAAGATCTGCACAAAAAAGATCTTCACAACCCAGATAATCACAATGGAGTGATCACTCATCTAGAGCCATACATCTTTGAATGTGAAGTCAAGTGGGTCTTAGGAAGCATCACTACGGACTAAGCTAGTGTAGGTCTTGGAATTTCAGTTGAGCTTCTTCAAATCCTGAAAGATGGTGCTTTAAAAGTGCTGCACTCAATATGACAGCTAATTTGGAAAATTCAGCAGTGGCCACAAAACTGGAAAAAGGCAATATGTTTTCAATCCCAAAGAAAGGCAATGCCGTAGAATGTGCAAACTACCACACAATTTTGCTCATCTCACACACTAGTAATAGTAAAATAATGCTCTATAATCTCCAAGCCAAGCTTCAGCAGTACGTGAACTGTGAACTTCCAGATTTTCAACCTGGTTGTAAAAACAACAGAGGAACCAGAGATCAAATTGTCAACATCTGATGGATCATCGAAAAAGGAAGAGAGCTCCAGAAAAGCATCTATGTCTTCTTTACTGACTATGCCAAGCCCCTGACTGCATGGATCACTATAAAATGTGGAAAACTGGAAAGAGATGGGAATACCGGACCACCTGACCTGCCTCTTGAGAAACCTATATGCAGGTCACGAAGCAACAGAACTGGACATGGAACAACAGACTGGTTCCAAATAGGGAAAGGAGTACATCAAGGATGTATAGTATCACTCTCCTAATTTAACTTATATGCAGAGGACATCATGAGAAGTATTGGGCTGGAGTAAGCACAAGCTGGAATCAAGTTTTCTGGGTGAAATATCAATAACCTCAGATATGCCGATGATACCTCCCTTTCAGCAGAAAGTGAAAAATAACTAAAGAACCGCATGATGACATTGAAAGAGGATAGGGAAAATTTTGCTTAAATCTCAACATTCAGAAAACTAACATCATGGTATCCAGTCCCATTGCTTCATGGCAAATAGGTGGGGAAACAGTGGAAACCGTTGCTCACTGTTTCTTAGGCTCCAAGATTGCTGCAGATGGTGATTGCCGAGATTAAATTGAAAGACGCTTACTCCCTGGAAGGAAAGTTATGACCACCCTAGTCAGCATATCAAAAAGCAGAGGCATTACTTTGCCAACAAAGGTCCATATAGTAAAGGCTATGGTTTCTCCAGTGGGCATGTATGCATATGAGTGTTTACTATAAAGAATCTGAGTGCTGAAGACTGTGGTGTAGGTGAAGACTCTTGAGAGTCCCTTGGACTGCAGGGAGATACAAAATGTCCATCCTAATGGAGATCAGTCCTGGGTGTTCATTGGAGTGATTGATGTTAAAGATGAATTTGCAATACTTTGGCCACCTGATGCGATTAAGTGACTCACTGGGAAATTTCCTGAGGTTGTGAAATATTGAGGGCAGGAAGAGAAAGTGATGACAGAGGATGAGATAATTGAAAAGCATCACCAACTCAATGGACATGAGTTTGCATAAACTCAAGGAGTTGGTAATGGACAAGGAGGCCTGGTGTGCTGTGGTTAATGGATCGCAAAGAGTCGGATATGACTGAGTGATTGAAGTGAACATTACATATAATTTAAATAAGCAGAGTGACAATATGCAGCCTTATCATAATCCTTTCCTTAATTGGAAACAGTCTGTTGTTTTCCATCCGGTTCTCACTGGTGCTTCTTGATCTGCATACAGATTTCCTAAGAGGCAGGTCGGGCGATCTGTTGTTCCTATCACTTTAAGAATTTTCCACCGTTTGTTGTGATCCACACAGTCAAAACCTTTGTTATAAACCATGAAGTAGAAGAATATGTTTATTTGTTTGTTTGTTCCTGGAACTCTCTTGTTATTTTCATGATCCCACAGATTTTGGATATTTGATTTGTGGTTCCTCTTACCGAGAACATAAATACTGGACATACTGATTTATACAAGGAGCCCTGAGGGAAAATCAGTGCCACTTGCTCATGGTCATATTTCCCACCAACACGACGGTGACATAAGATCTTCAGCATCATTAACATTTCTATGAAGTTCTGGGAAATGAGTTCTTTAAAAACAAACAAGCAAACAGGCAAGAAAACAAAGGTGAAACCCTTGAAAACTGACTGGGTCATATACAGAGATTTCTGTCCCACTTCTCTGAGCTCTACTTTGTCTATCTACCTATTTCTCCATCTTTAGCTGTTAAAAGGAGATAAAGAAGGGAAATTCTGTTATTTGTTTAACAAAAAATGAGCTTCACTGAATTATAAGGTAAGCCAGATTTCGAGGTTTATCTTTTCCTTTAATTTGTGTCTGCCTTGCTGTGATCATGAGAGTCCAAAATATTTTAACCGTTTCTCATTCACAATGGTCTCTTTGTAATTTCAAAAAGATTCGCTGGAGCAAAGAGCCTGTATAATTTATTTTGTGTTGAAAGAGATGCAAGAAAATCATGGATAATATTTTTATTCATTGTATACATCTAACAGTGGAGTAGGAAATGGCCACAGAAAGCAACTATCTTGTCTGGTAAGTCCCATGAGCAGAGGAGCCTGGTGTTCTACATTCCATTTCGTTGCAGAGTTGGACAAGACTGAACATAGAAACAAACATGTAACTTAGAGTCAGATGCAATTGTGTTCTATATATTATCTCATAGGACTTTGTGTCACTCACACTGAAGTGCTTAACATTTTTCTAAATTATCTCTGTGACTTTATTCAAGTCCACTGGCTGTTTCTTTACCTTCAAAAAAAGAGAAAAAGAAGAAGAAAGAAATGAAAATGTATCCTATGTAGAGAGTCTTATGCTTCTTTTTCTCCTTCCAAGATTTGAAACTTCTTTCCTAGTATATGAAATAAAGACACTGTTTTGACTTGATAGAAATTGGTCCACTGGGACATTTCTTTCCATTTTGGGAATGATAAACTCTAATTTAAGTTTTCCCTTGTCTAGACCAGTAAGGAGCACAACGGAAAGATCTGGCACTGAGAGGAAATGATAATCTTGATACCCATATATATCTCTTCCTTTCTAGAAACAGGCTGCTTTAGGCATTGAACAAGTCTGTCTTAGAACAAAAGAACCCCAAGAACTTTGCACCCCACATATGTGTGGCTTTCTGTGCTGTCTTTCCCATGCTGTCTCATCATTTTTAAAGTCATATGTGAAAGGGCTTATTAGTTCCATCGTATTACCCACTTCTTTCCATAGCAAGAGTGAGCATATTCCTAATATTCTTTCCCACGAGTTACATGACATTACCAAGCATTTATCAGGAAGGCTGAGACTCCCTTTTCTGATGGCGTTCTCAGTATTAGTGAAGTTTTCCAGGCCTTTTTAACACATTTACCTGTTTCACACTTTAATGAGATTGATAAGAGGTCATGAGGTCATTATATTTTACTGTAATACAAGTGAACTACTTTCGTGGTTACTGAATTCTCATCAGAGCTTCGTCCACACTACTATATCAGTCAACCATCTCATGGACTCATCCTTCTGGGTTGTCCCACAGAAGCAGTTTTCCAAGCCTTGCTTCATGTAATGAGCTTCAACTGGTTATCTGTTCTCCATATGATAATATACATGTTTCAGTGTTTCATGCTTCAATGCTATTCTTTCCTAGTATCCCACCCTCGCCATATCCCACATAGTCCCAAAATCTTTTCTTTATATAAGTGTCACTTTTATTGTCTCGCTTATAGCATTGTTGTTACCTCTTTCTAAATTTCATATATAAGGTTTCATATACTGTTTTGGTGTTTCTCTTTCTGGCTTGCTTCCCTCTGTATAATAGGCTGCAGTTTCATCCATCTCATAGCACTGACTCAAACATGTCCCTTTTTTAATAGCTGAATATTCCATTGTGTATATGACAGCTTCATCCTTAACCATTGACCTTCGAAGTGGACATCAAGGTTGTTTCAATTTCCAAGCTATAGTAAATAGTGCTGCAATGAACATTGGAGTACATATGTTTCATTGAATTCTAGTTGTCTTGGTCTGTATGCCCAGAAGTGGGATCACTGGGTCATATGGTAATTCTATTTCATTTATTTTTTATTTTTGTAAGGAATCTCCACACTATCCTCCATAGTGCCCATACTAGTGTGCCTTCCCACCAACAACGTAAGAATGTTCCCTTTCTCCGCTCCCTTTTCAGCATTGCTGGATTGTAGAGTTTTTTGATGGTAATTTTTGATGGTAGTTTTTTGACCAGTGTGAAATGGTACCTCACTGTAGTACTGATTTGAGTTTCTCTGATAATGAGTGATGTGGAACATAATTTCAGGTGTTTGTTAGACATCTGTATGTCTCCTTCTGAGAAATCTCTTTAGATCTTTGTCCCACTTTTTGATTGGATTGCTTATTTTTCTGATATTGAACTGAATGTGCAGCTTGTATATTTTGGAGACTAATTGGATGTCAGTTACTTTTTTTACTATTATTTTCTCCCATTTGGAAGGCTGCCATTTCACCTTGCTTATTGTTTCCTTCATTGTGTAAAACTTTCAAGTTTAATGATGTCCCATGTTTGTTTTTGTTTTTATTTATGTCACTCAGGAGGGTCACAGAGAATCATACTGTGATTCGTATTAGAATCTGTTCTGCCTATGTTTTCCTCTGAGAGTTGTATAGTTTCTAGACTTATGTTTATATGTTTAATCCATTTTAAGTGTATTTTGGTATAGGGTGGTAGAATGTTTTTTAGCACCAATCTTTTACAGTTGTTAACCATTTTCCCAAGCAGCGCTTTTTAAAGTGGTTGTCTCTCCTCCACTATATATTTTTGCTTCCTTTGTCAAAGATAAAGTGTCCATATGTGTGTGGATATATCTCTGGGCTTTCTATATTGTTCCATTGATCTGTATTTTTGTCTTGTGCAGGTACCTTTCTTTCTTGTTGACTGTAGCTCTGTAATATAACCTGAAGTCAGGCAGGTTGATCCAACTATATCCATTCTTCTTTTTCAAGATTACTTTGGCTATTAGAGGTTGAAATTGTTTGTTCTTGTTCTGTGGAAACAACAACAACAACAGCAATAACACTGGTAGATAGCGGTGAACCTATTGTGTTTGGCTAGTGTACTCATTTTCACATATTGATTCTTCTGATCTAAGAATCTGACATATTTCTCTGTCTGTTTCTATTATCTTTATTTCTGCAGTGTTTTAGGTTTCGCTATATAAATACAGGTCTTTTGTTTCTTTAGGTAAATTTATTCCTAAGTACTTTATACTTCTCTTTTCAATGGAGAACGGGATTTTTTCCCATTAAAATTCTGAAGCATTATCAATTAATGGGTCAGAGAGTTCTTTAACAGTTTCCTTTCCCTGAGAAACTGGGTATGAACAGTAGGCTTCTTTTGAACTTGAAAGCTTATTTTCAAGAGGTAGTGGTGTATGTCTTTTCAAGGTTTGCTGTAGCAGCATGACATAAAGCAGGTAGCTTCAGTAAATGTTTTCTCATACTTCCAGGATCTAGCCAGTAATCAAAGGGTTACCAGATTTGCTTTCTTCTGAGACCTCTTTTGGATGGTGATACATCATCACATGGCTTTGTCTTCACATATAAATGTCTCTGTGTTTTTTGTGTCTGCTCTCCTTTCCTGATAAAAACCTTGTCCTGTATATCAAAATATCTACCTAAAAACCCTTTTGGCAAAAAGGTTCAGAAAAAAAATTACACATTGCTCATAATTTTGACTCTGTACAAAATACAGTAAGTTCAGTTCAGTCACTCAGTCATGTCCGACTTTCTTTGACTCCGTGAATCACAACATGCCAGGCCTCCCTGTCCATCACCAACTCCTGGAGTTCACTCAAACTCATGTCCATCGAGTCGGTGATGCCATCGGCTTCAAAATACACATTTTGAGAGGACAACATTATTCTACAACATTTATTTTCTTCTTTTCACTTGTTACTGCTCTATACTAATCTGTCTCTGAGTGTTCACCCCACTAATCAGATCTACCCAATTGAGAATGCAGATTCTTAAGAAAAAGGGGTTCTTTGGGACTAATGCAATTGGAAACAAGACTCAGAGTTTCTTGCCAATCTCCATATCCTCTCCATAAAGGCATTAGATAAAGAAAAAATTAATTTTGTGTAAGTATTAAACCAAACTGTGATGCATATATACAAACTACAAAATTGATGTAAAGTCAAAATTCCCCAGGTCAGTAGGTGCCCAGTATGCTACTGGAGCTCAGTGGAGAAATAACTATAGAAGGAATAAAGGGATGGAGCAAAAGCAAAACCAATACCCAGTTGTGGATGTGACCAGTGATAGAAGCAAGGTCCGGTGCTGTAAAGAGCAATATTGCATAGGAACCTGGAATGTTAGGTCCATGAATCAAGGCAAATTGGAAGTGGTCAAACAGGAGATGGCAAGAGTGAACGTCGACATTCTAGGAATCAGTGAATTAAAAAGGACTGGAATGGGTGAATTTAACTCAGACGACCATTATATCTACTACTGTGGGTAGGAATCCCTTAGAAGAAATGGAGTAGCCATCATGGTCAACAAAAGAGTCCGAAATGCAGTACTTGGATGCAATCTTAAAAATGACAGGATGATTTCTGTTCGTTTCCAAGGCAAACCATTCAATATTACAGTAATCCAGGCCTATGCCCCAACGAGTAATGCTGAAGAAGCCGAAGTTAATCGGTTCTATGAAGACCTACAAGACCTTTTAGAACTAACACCCAAAAAAGATGTCCTTTTCATTATAGGGGACTGGAATGCAAAAGTATGAAGTCAAGAAACACCTGGAGTAACTGGCAAATTTGGCCTTGGAGCACGGAATGAAGCAGGGCAAAGGCTAATAGAGTTTTGTCAAGATAATGCACTGGTCATAGCAAACACCCTCTTCCAACAGCACAAGAGAAGACTCTACACATGGACATCACCAGATGGTCAACACCGAAATCAGATTGATTATATTCTTTGCAACCAAAGATGGAGAAGCTGTATACAGTTAGCGAAAACAAGACCAGGAGCTGACTGTGGCTCAGATCATGAACTCCTTATTGCGAAGTTCAGACTTAAATTGAAGAAAGTAGGGAAAACCACTAGACCATTCAGATATGACCTCAATCAAATCCCTTATGATTATACAGTGGAAGTGAGAAATAGATTTAAGGGACTAGATCTGATTGATAGAGTGCCTGATGAACTCTGGACGGAGGTTCGTGACATTGTACAGGAGACAGGGACCAAGACCATCCCCATGTACAAGAAATGCAAAAGAGCGAAATGGCTGTCTGAGGAGGCCTTACAAATAGCTGTGAAAAGAAGAGAGGCGAAAAGCAAAGGAGAAAAGGAAAGATACAAGCATCTGAATGCAGAGTTCCAAAGAATAGCAAGGAGAGATAAGAAAGCCTTCCTCAGTGATCAATGCAAAGAAATAGAGGAAAACAACAGAATAGGAAAAACAAGAGAGCTCTTCAAGAAAATTAGAGATTCCAAGGGAACATTTCATGCAAAGATGGGCTCGATAAAGGACAGAAATGGTATGGACCTAACAAAAGCAGAAGATATTAAGAAGAGGTGGCAGGAATACACAGAAGAACTGTACAAAAAAGATCTTCACGACCAAGATAGTCACAATAACGTGATCACTGACCTAGACCCAGACATCTTGGAATGTGAAGTCAAGTGGGCCTTAGAAAGCATCACTACGAACAAAGCTACTGGAGGTGATGGAATTCCAGTTGAGTTATTTCAAGTCTTCAAAGATGATGCTGTGAAAGTGCTGCACTCAATATGCCAGCAGATTTGGAAAACTCAGCAGTGGCCCCAGGACTGGAAGAGGTCAGTCTTCATTCCAATCCCAAAGAAAGGCAATGCCAAAGAATGCTCAAACTACCGCACAATTGCACTCATCTCACACGCTAGTAAAGTCATGCTCAAAATTCTCCAAGCCAGGCTTCAGCAGTATGTAAACCGTGAACTCCCAGAAGTTCAAGCAGGTTTTAGAAAAGGCAGAGGCACCAGAGATCAAATTGCCAACATCTGGTGGATCATGGAGAAAGCAAAAGAGTTTCAGAAAAACATCTATTTCTGCTTCATTGACTATGCCAAAGCCTTTGACTGTGTCGATCACAATAAACTGTGGAACATTCTGAAAGAGATGGGAATCCCAGACCACCTGACCTGCCTCTTGAGAAACCTGTATGCAGGTCAGGAAGCAACTGTTAGAACTGGACATGGAACAACCGACTGGTTCCAAATAGGAAAAGGTGTACGTCAAGGTTGTATATTGTCACCTTGCTTATTTAACTTATATGCAGAGTACATCATGAGGAACGCTGGGCTGGAAGAAGCACAAGCTGGAATCAAGATTGCCGGGAGAAATATCAATAACCTCAGATATGCAGATGACACTACCCTTATGGCAGAAAGTGAAGAGGAACTCAAAAGCCTCTTGATGAAAGTGAAAGAGGAGAGTGAAAAGGTTGGCTTGAAGCTCAACATTCAGAAAACTAAGATCATGGCATCTGGTCCCATCACTTCATGGGAAATAGATGGAAAAACAGTGGAAACAGTGTCAGACTTTGTTTTTTTGGGCTCCAAAATCACTGCAGATGCTGATTGCAGCCATGAAATTAAAAGACGCTTGCTCCTTGGAAGGAAAGTTATGACCAACCTTGATAGTATATTAAAAAGCAGAGACATTACTTTGCCAACCAAGGTCCGTCTAGTCAAGGCAATGGTTTTTCCCGTGGTCATGTATGGATGTGAGAGTTGGACTGTGAAGAAGGCTGACCGCCGAAGAATCGATGCTTTTGAACTGTGGTGTTGGAGAAGACTCTTGAGAGTCCCTTATACTGCAAGGAGATCCAACCAGTCCATTCTAGAGGAGATCAATCCTGGATGTTCATTGGAGGGACTGATGCTAAAGCTGAAACTGAAATACTTTGGCCACCTCATGCGACGAGTTGACTCACTGGAAAAGACTCTGATGCTGGGAAAGGTTGGGGGCGGGAGGAGAAGGGGACGACGGAGAATGAGATGGCTGAATGGCATCACCGACTCTGTGGACATGAGTTTGAATGAACTCCGGGAGTTGGTGATGGACAGGGAGGCCTGGCGTGCTGTAATTCATGGGGTCGCGGAGAGTCGGACACGACTGAGCGACTGAACTGAACTGAACTGAACTGATATATGTATACTAGCAAAATATAATATATGTATAATAGCAAATCAGGTCATTACAATATTTTCAAAGTTATAAGTATTCTTCAAATAGACCTGATTACATCTGTCACAGTAATTTGGTCCTTAATTAGCTTGATAATCGGGGTAGCCATCAGGTTTTGCTAATTTGTTTTTATTATTATCATTATTTTAAATTCATTTATTTTAATTGGAGGCTGATTAGTTTAAAATATTATATTGGTTTTGCCACACACTGACATGAATGCGCCTCTGGTGTACATGTTCCCCATCTTGACCCCAGACCCACCTCGCTCCCCATGCCATCCCTCTGGTTCATCCCAGTGCACCAGCTAATTTGTTTTATACTGAAAAATTATAAACTTCTCATGTGCACATGAGAGAAAGTGGTTTTGAAATGAGGCACTCTCTCATCCACCGAAATGAGACATAAGATGCTACTGCTAATAAATACCTATTATTAGACTAAATTATTTCCAAAGATTGGGGTTTAAATACTAGAGGTTTTCATTGCAGAGCAATGCAAGATGTGTGGCTTATGCCTTTAATTACAGCAAACTCCTCAGCTTTCAACACATTTCAGTTAGAGGAAAGGTAAATGAGGGTTGTGAATAGGTGTTGTAAATATCTTGCTGTCAGATCCTTTTATTGAGGTAAGATCACGGTTAGGTAATACTCTTTCTATAAACCTGTACTGAAGCAAGTATCAATTTGCTAAAAGGAAATATCCTAAAATGACTTTCATCATCCAACATCCTGCTTACGAGGAGGGTTTCCCTCTGAAGTCTGGTTATCCTGTCTGTGCCCAGGCTAGATCTCAACATCTGGTCTTGGGT
Source organism: Moschus berezovskii (assembly GCF_049115385.1). Lineage (NCBI taxonomy): Eukaryota > Metazoa > Chordata > Mammalia > Artiodactyla > Moschidae > Moschus > Moschus berezovskii. The sequence goes on along the minus strand of NC_142489.1, from coordinate 46,707,471 downwards.
CTCCCATCAGTGCCCAGGCACAGCTGAAGGGGAAGCTGTCTGTTCTCCGTGTCCTTCTCTTTCCAAGGTTCTCATACATTGTCCAGTCATTTTAATGAGGGAGTCAAGTGCCCGAAACACAGTTGGCCCTCGGTATTCTCATACTATCCGAAAGGGGGCTGGGTATCATAGACTGTTACCCCTACGGTTTGCCACAACCATTAGGTCATGGAGGTGAACATCAGCCATGTTCGCTACTTCTTCGAACCCTGGTGAAGGCCAGTGAATGGCTCCATCAAGGGATCTGGGCCTCTGAAATACATAGCCTTTTGCCTGTCCTGAAGTTCAGCCCTAGGGTAGAAGGCCTAGAAGGTCCTGAACAATGGGAGCAATATATATTCTGCTACACACCATTGAGAGTGTGACTGTGGTTGGAGTTGTATTTCCAACTTCACTAATAATCTTGAGCTATCTGCAGATCTATGTCCGTCCTGTCTCTATTAGAACATCTTCCTTGAAGAAATATTTGACCTATGATACAAATTGGTAACTTGAACAATCGTGCTCGATTTCGAATAAGCTCAGATAACAATTTTCAACACACTTTTCCTGAATTCACATGTTTTAACTAAAACCATCAGGTGATTGAAGTTTCTGTTATCTTGTAACTGAAATATTTCACTTATCATCATGTTCTCAAGGACCAAAATATTGCAAATGGTGGAACAATTTATTTGTTCACTGCTTGAGGTACAGTTGACTTGTAATATTGTTTTAAGAAATTTTATTTTATAAAAATTATACAATCTTCTCTTATTTTTTGTAATATATCAAAATGAATGACACTTCTGTGTACATAAATCCCTGAATTTTTAGACTTCCTTCACATTTAGGTCATCAAAGAGCACCAAGCAGAATTCTTTTATTTTCTTTACTCCTTTTTCATAATTTAGTTTAAAAAATTAAGTGCACGACAATCATAATCGAATATTGGGATGGTTTTTGTAATATACACATACTAATGACCCATAATTTTATACAAGGAGAAGGTCAATTAGCATTAAAGAAAGACAGTGCCAAAGAATGTTCACACTACCACACAATTGCAATCATCTTACACACTAGCAAAATAATGATCAAAATTCTCCAGACCAGGCTTCAGCAGTACATAAACCATGAATTTCCAGGTGTTCAAGTTTGATTTCTGAAAGGCAGAGGAACCAGAAATCAAATTATCAACAGCCTTTGGATCAGCAACACAGGAAGAGAGTTCCAGAAGAAAAAATTCTACTTCTGCATCGTTGACTACACCAAACCTTTGACTACGGGTCACAACAAACTATGGAAAATTCCTCAAGAGATGATAATACCAGACCACCTGACCTGCTTCCTGAAAAATCTGTATGCAGGTCAAGATGCAAGTTAGAACTGGAAATGGAAAGACAATCTGAATCCAAAGGGAAAGGATTAGATCAAGGCTGTATACGGATATGCTGCTTATATAAATTATATGCAGATTACATCATGAGAAATGCCAGGTTGCATAAACACACCCTGGAATCAAGATAGTCAGGTTAAATATCAGTAATTTCTTATCTGGAGATGGAACCAAGTTTATGACAGAAAGGGAAGATGGGAAGATGAACTAAAGAGCCCCTTGATGAAAGTGAAAGTGGAGAGTGAAATAGATGACATAAAACTCAAAATTCAGACAACAATCATCATGGCAACCGGTCCCATCCCTTCATGGCAAATAGAAGGGGAAACAATGGAAAGAAAGAGAGTTTTTTTGTTTTTTTGTTTTTGGCCAGGGGTGGGGTTTGGGGAGTGGAGTGTATTCAAAATCACAGCAGATTGGGAATGCAGCTGTAACATTAAAAGATGCTTTCTCTTTGGAAGAAAAATATGACCAAACTAGACAGAATATCAAACATCAGAGAGATTACTTTCCAAAATATTTCTGTCTAGTCAAAGTTATGGTTTTGAAAGTAGTCATGTATGGATGGGAGATTTGGACTATAAAGAAAGACAAGGAATTGATGCTTTTGAATTGTGATGATGGAGAAGTGGCTTGAGAGTCTTTTGGATGGCAAGGAGGTCCAAGGAGTCCATCCTAAAAGAAATCAGTCCAGAACAATCATTTGAAGGCCTGATGTTGAAGCTGAGACCCGATATTTTGGCCACATGGTGTGAAGAACTGATTCATTTTTAAAAGACCTTGATGCTGGGAAAAGTTCAAGGTGGGAGGATAACAGTAGACAAAAGATGAGAAGATCGGAGAGCATCACCAACTTAATGAATATGAGTTTGAATAAACTCGATGAGTTGGTGATGGACAGGGAGGACTGGCATGCTGCAGTGCATAGGGTCACAAAGATTTGTCAATGACTGAGCCACTGAACTGCACTGAATTGAGAATGGCTCTACCCATCAGAACAAGAACCAGTTTCCCTTAGTCAGTCGTTCCCATCAGGAAGCTTCCACAAACTCTTGACCTTATCCATCAGAAGTAAGAGTGAATGAAAACCATAATCTCAGAAAGCTAGCCAAACTGATCACATGGGATACAGCCTTGTCTAACTCACTCAATGAAACTATGTGCCATGCTTGTAGGGCCACCCAAGATGAACGGGTCATGGTAATGGTTTCTGACAAATTGTGGTCCTTGGAGAAGGGAATGGAAAACCTCATCAGTATTCCTGCCTGAAGAACTCCATGAGCAGCATGTAAAGGCAAAATATAGCATACTGAAAGACAAACTCCAAGGTTGGTAGCTGCCCAACATGATATGGGAGATCAGTGCAGAAGAAACTCCAAAAAGAATGACGCGATGGAGCCAAAGCCAAAACAGTACCCAGTTGCAGATGTTACTAGTGATGGAAGAACACCCGATGCTGTAAAGAGCAAGATTGCATAGGAACGTTAAAGGGTAGGTCCATGAATCAAGGAAAATAGGAAGGGGTCAAAACGGCGATGTCAAGAGTGAACATTGACATTTTAGGGATCAGTGAACTAAAATGGACGGGAATGGATGAATTTAACTCAGATGACCATTATGTCTACTACAGTGGGAAAGAATCCCTCAGGAGAAACGGAGTAGCCATTATAGAAGCAATAGAGTCTGGAATGTAGTATTTGGTGGCAATCTGAAAAACAACAGAATGATCTCTGTTTCTTTCCAAGGGAATTCATTCAATAGCACAGTAATCCAAGTCTGCCCTGACCAGTCCTGCTGAAGTAGCTGAATTAGAACGATTCTATGAAGACCTACAAGACTTTCTAGAAGTAACAGCCAAAAAAAAAAAAAAAAGACTTTTCCATCACAGGGAATGGAATGCAAAGTAGGAAGTCAAGAGATACCAGGGGTAACAGGCAAATTTGGCCTTAGATTACAAAATGAAGTCTTCCAAATGTTAACAGAGATTTTCCAAGAGAACACACTGCTCATGTTAAGCACCCTCTTCTGGGAACATGAGAGAATACTACAAATGTACCTCATCATATGGTTAATACTGAAGTCAGATTGACTTTTTCTTCACAGCCAAAGATGCAGAATATCTGTATAGTCAGCAAAGCAAGACTGGGAGTGGACAGTGGCTCAGGACATGAATTCCTTATTGCCAAAGCAAGAGTTAAATTGAAGAAAGTAGGGAAATCCACTAGATCATTCAGCTATGTCCTACGTGAAAGCCCTTATGATTACACGGTGAAAGTGACAAATAGTTTCAAGGGATTAGATCTGATACAAAGAATGCCTGATGAACTATTGACAGAGGATTGTGACCTTGTACAATAGGCAGTGATCAAGACCCTCCTCAAGAAAAATACATAAAGGCAAAATGGTTTGCTGAAGATGCCTTATAAATAGATGAGAAAATAAGCTAAATCAAAGGAAAAAATTAAAGATAAAACAATCTGAATGTAAAGATCCAAGGAATTGGGAGGAGTGATAAGAAAGCCTTCTTCAGTGATTAATGGTAAGAAATAGAGGGAAATAATGGAATGGGAAAGACTAGAGACCTCTTCAAGAAACTTAGAGCTACCAAGGAATCATTTCATGCAGAGATGTTCAACATAAGGGATAGAAATTGCATGGACCTCAATGAAGCGGAAAATATTAAGAAGAGGTGGCAAGGTTACACAGAAAACTATATTAACAGAATCTTCATGACCCAGATAACCTCGATGATGTGATCACTCACCTAGAGCCAGTCTTCTTGGAATGTGAAGTCAAGCCGTCCTCATGAAACTTCACTATGAACAAAACTACTGGAACTGATGAAATTCCATTTCAGCTATTTTATAGCCTGAAAAATGATCGTCTCTAAGTGCTGTACTCAGTATGCAAGGAATTTGGAAAACTAAGCAGAGGCCACAGGACAGGAAACATTCAGTTTTTATTCCATTCCAAAGAAAGGCAATTCCACAACCACTGGTAAATAGATGAGGAAAGAGTGGAAACAGTGTCAGACTTTATTTTTTGGGCTCCAAAATCACAGTGGATGCTGATTGCAGCCATGAAATTAAAAGACGCTTAATCCTCGGAAGGAAAGTTATGACCAACATTTATAATGTATTAAAAAGCACAGATATTACTTTGCCAACAAAGGTTCGTCTAGTCAAGGCTATGGTTTTTCCAGTGGTCATGTATGGATGTGAGAATTGGACTGTGAAGAAAGCTGATCTCCAAAGAATTGATGCTTTTGAACTGTGGTGTTGGAGAACACTCTTGTGAGTCCCTTGGACTGCAAGGTGATCCAACCAGTCCACTCTAAGGGAGAACAATACTGGGTGTTCACTGGAAGGACTGATGCTAAAGCTGAAACTGCAATACTTTGGCCACCTCATGCGACTACTTGACTCACTGGAAAAGACACGTATGCTGGGAGGGATTGGGGCAGGAGACGGGGACGACAGAGAATGAGATGGCTGAATGACATCACCGACTCGATGGACATGAGTTTGCATGAACTCCGGGAGTGGGTGATGGACAGAGAGTATTGGCGTCGTGTGATTCATGGGGTCGCATATGTCGGACATGACTGAGTGACTGAACTGAACTGATACTTTTACATTGGAGAAGGAAATGGCAGCCCACTCCAATATTCTTGCCTGGAGAATCCCAGGGATGGCGGAGCCTGGTGGACTGCCTTCTATGGGGTCGCACAGACTAGGACACGACTGAAACGACATAACAGCAGCAGCATACTTTTACATGCAAATATAGTGATACCAGTATTACTCCATGATACTTGTATTTTTTATTTCACTCTGTGAAAATCTGGGTTCTATTTTTCTTATGTGAAATGTGGAATTCTCTATTAGTCATATATGAAAATCTGCATGGTGGTTTTCTGGTATTTAGTGTGGAATTCTGTGTAGTTCCCATATGGAAATCTTGGCACTGGTTCTCTGAAGATATGGAGAACCAGTATGGATTTGGAATGCTCTCTCACAAGTGAAATTAGGGCCCCACTGTTTCTTCATCAAGTTTAGAGTTTGTTGTATTTCTCAAATATATATCAAAACAGAATTTTGTCCATGAAATGTGAAATGCTTCTTATTGACTCTATTCAATCTTAGGTGACAATTCTCCACTTTAGAAGTTGCACACCTCTATATTTCATATTGGAGATCAGAATGGAGACTTCCCTTGGAGAAATAGGGAAATCTCTAAATTTGATACGAAGAACTGGTTTTTCAGCTATAGAAACACTTTTGTTCCCTGCTTGCTGTGTTTCCCTGTGCCTCTGAACATTTGTGTGTACATGCGGGGGTAGACATGGCTGTGTTTGTGTGTGTTTCTGTATGTGGCTGTGTGTCCAACTATAGCCGAAGTAGAAATGAAAGTGAGAGATCACGAGACATGCAGCAAGCAGAAGGAGGCATGAGGTGTCCACAGAGTGGAGAAGACTGGCCCATGCATCTCTGAGGTGCTTCTGTTCAGCACAGGAATGAGGAAAGGACGGCCAGTGACAATTCAGGAAAGTGGGTCCACAAATCTGGGTTTACCTCAAGAGACATAAAGAAACTCACAGTTTGTGCCACGTTGATGTGTGTATTTCTACCAAGAAGCAGATGGGAAGCTTTGAGAACTCACCCAGTGTAAATTCAATGGTGTGGGTATTTTAAAGCAAAACTTTTGGACCCTTTAGTCTATGGGAAGTGGGGTATCCTGTGGAAATGGTGGGCATGGCTATAACAGGATCCAAGACTTTAAAGAGGTCAAGGTCCTTCCGAAACGAACAGAGACTGGAAGGAGGAGGAACAGAAAGATAGCCTACTGCCCTGGAGAATTTTTACACATTAGAGGAAGGCCCTGGCCTACTGCTGTTTCAGACCCGTCCATCAGGCAGCATACTCCCTCTCTGATGTGGCCAATGATAGCATCATGTGAGACAAATGACATGATCATGTAGACTCCTTCATTGTGAAACCACAGGCATCCTCGGATACAGTGTGTGAGCATACAATCCATCCAGATGCTCCTTGCATAACTGGCGGTGTAGAAAGGTGAAGAAAGTGCAGCTGTGAAGTATATGATTTTTCCCCTTTGTTAGTGTGTGCCTGTGAGGGAGAAAAGATGGCCAAGCAGAAGGGTTTTCACTTATCTTTTCCTGAGAGAGCTCCAAAATTGCAGCTTGCTACTGAATGTTGATGGACAAAAGAATGTCAAGTCCCACCAAAAAGATGTACACCATGTCCAGGGGGGACGAAGAAGTCCCAAGAAGACTGTAGGAGGGGTGAAATTGTGTTTAGAAGTAATACCTTCCAGCCACACTCAGAGGACGCACAGAAAACATTTGGTGCACCGATAAACAGAGACTGACAGACCCGGAGTCAGACCTGTCTTTCAGTGATTGCGTGTCTCCTGCAGAGGCATGGGTCAGCAGTGGCCTGACAGGGGAGAGGGTCTCTGGCTGCTACAGACCTGGGTCATGCAGTTTATGGCATATACCCTCTTGGAGGAGTTTGCCATTTAATTCACAATAAAGCCAGCTAGCAGACATCGACAAATTGAAAAAAAAAAATTATTCTGAATGAAGTCTCGTACTGTTAAGGAAGTTCTAGGAGCACTGCACACTTCCTCACCTGGGGGTCTGGCAAAGGGTTTGAGAACCCCAGAGGAAATTTGACTTTGGACGTCAGTGGGATTTGATTACAGAACTTCCACAGAACTGAAGCAGACTGATGGAAGGCACAAACAAAATTTTGTGTGAACCAGGAGACAAGAATAAGGAGTAGTGTCCCCACAATAGACTGAGCCAGATTTGCCTGTGAGTGTCGAGGAGTCTCCGGCAGAGCCGTGGGCAGAAAGTGGGCTGCAGCAGGATGAGGGGCACTGAATACAACAGTGCTTGCACAATCCCTTTTGAAGATCACAGTTACTTTCATTACTCATATCGGAGTTTATCCTCAGTTTAAACAACAGGGCTGGAACACAACAACCCGCTCCCCACCCCTCTGCCACTGCAAACAGAAAATTGGATTAAAGATTTACTGAACATGGCCCCACCTATAGAAAAACGACTCAGGTCCACTCACAGTCTGTCCCTCCCATCAGAAAGCTTCTATAAGGCTTTTATGCTAATACATTAGAGGGCAGACAGAATGGAAACCACAATCACAGAAAACTAACCAAACTGATGAAGTGGATCACAGTTTTGTCTAATGTAATGAAAAGGGACTAGATCTGATAGATAGAGTGCCTGATGAACTCTGGACGGAGGTTCGTGACATTGTAGAGGAGACAGGGACCAAGACCATCCCCATGGAAAAGAAATGCAAAAGAGCGAAATGGCTGTCTGAGGAGGCCTTACAAATAGCTGTGAAAAGAAGAGAGGCGAAAAGCAAAGGAGAAAAGGAAAGATACAAGCATCTAAATGCAGAGTTCCAAAGAATAGCAAGGAGAGATAAGAAAGCCTTCCTCAGTGATCAATGCAAAGAAATAGAGGAAAACAACAGAATAGGAAAAACAAGAGAGCTCTTCAAGAAAATTAGAGATTCCAAGGGAACATTTCATGCAAAGATGGGCTTGATAAAGGACAGAAATGGTATGGACCTAACAGAAGCAGAAGATATTAAAAAGAGGTGGCAGGAATACACAGAAGAACTGTACAAAAAAGATCTTCACGACCAAGATAGTCACAAAAACGTGATCACTGACCTAGAGCCAGACATCTTGGAATGTGAAGTCAAGTGGGCCTTAGAAAGCATCACTACGAACAAAGCTAGTGGAGGTGATGGAATTCCAGTTGAGCTATTTCAAGTCTTGAAAGATGATGCTGTGAAAGTGCTGCACTCAATATGCCAGCAGATTTGGAAAACTCAGCAGTGGCCCCAGGACTGGAAGAGGTCAGTCTTCATTCCAATCCCAAAGAAAGGCAATGCCAAAGAATGCTCAAACTACCGCACAATTGCACTCATCTCACACGCTAGTAAAGTCATGCTCAAAATTCTCCAAGCCAGGCTTCAGCAGTATATAAACCGTGAACTCCCAGATGTTCAAGCAGGTTTTAGAAAAGGCAGAGGCACCAGAGATCAAATTGCCAACATCCGCTGGATCATGGAGAAAGCAAGAGAGTTCCAGAAAAACATCTATTTCTGCTTTATTGACTATGCCAAAGCCTTTGACTGTGTCGATCACAATAAACTGTGGAACATTCTGAAAGAGATGGGAATCCCAGACCACCTGACCTGCCTCTTGAGAAACCTGTATGCAGGTCAGGAAGCAACTGTTAGAACTGGACATGGAACAACCGACTGGTTCCAAATAGGAAAAGGTGTACGTCAAGGTTGTATATTGTCACCTTGCTTATTTAACTTATATGCAGAGTACATCATGAGGAACGCTGGGCTGGAAGAAGCACAAGCTGGAATCAAGATTGCCGGGAGAAATATCAATAACCTCAGATATGCAGATGACACTACCCTTATGGCAGAAAGTGAAGAGGAACTCAAAAGCCTCTTGATGAAAGTGAAAGAGGAGAGTGAAAAGGTTGGCTTGAAGCTCAACATTCAGAAAACAAAGATCATGGCATCTGGTCCCGTCACTTCATGGGAAATAGATGGAAAAACAGTGGAAACAGTGTCAGACTTCGTTTTTTTGGGCTCCAAAATCACTGCAGATGCTGATTGCAGCCATGAAATTAAAAGACGCTTGCTCCTTGGAAGGAAAGTTATGACCAACCTTGATAGTATATTAAAAAGCAGAGACATTACTTAGCCAACCAAGGTCCGTCTAGTCAAGGCAATGGTTTTTCCCGTGGTCATGTATGGATGTGAGAGTTGGACTGTGAAGAAGGCTGATCGCCGAAAAATCGATGCTTTTGAACTGTGGTGTTGGAGAAGACTCTTGAGAGTCCCTTATACTACAAGGAGATCCAACCAGTCCATTCTAGAGGAGATCAATCCTGGATGTTCATTGGAGGGACTGATGCTAAAGCTGAAACTGAAATACTTTGGCCACCTCATGCGACGAGTTGACTCACTGGAAAAGACTCTGATGCTGGGAAAGGTTGGGGGCGGGAGGAGAAGGGGACGACGGAGAATGAGATGGCTGGATGGCATCACCGACTCGATGGACATG